>NC_042998.1:134171725-134336725 GCF_006345805.1 Octopus sinensis | reverse complement strand
AAAGATAAATCTGACCTCTGATATAATACCCAGACAAATTTGCTTATCTATAGCCAACAACAAGGTGATCTGATACACACATGCAGAATTAATAGTACTGGCCATGTACACAACATATAATACCTGTGATGGCTTTGAACTCTTGATCTATGAGCTAGTAATCTAATGCCTTATAGCTTAAATCATTTTGGCTTGTAATCCATTTACTGATAGATTGGTATAGACATCCTTACCTGATTAGACTCTTTACCATAGTTTGCAGCTGCACCAAGGTCTAATTTCTTGTTAGATCGAGTGGTACGGATATTGGTGGTAATTTTCTCAGTGTGTGTTGTTTGAGTGCGTTCCACAGAAGTATACTCTTCATCCTCATCTTTAAACTCAAACTCCTTACGGTCACGAGATGCTTTTTCTTTATCTTCATATCGATTTTCATTATCATCACTATGCATACATAAAAGAAAAGTAAATGAATAAGATACATAAACTTGAAAATTGTAACATAAACAAGCAAATGACAAATAAAATTTAGAGGAAAAAATACACAAAAAGTTTTGAAAGGTGAAATATATATATAGTTTACTGATATCAAAAAGTAAAGTTATTTTGCTGTAAGAGATTTTGATATTTATTACTTAGTATATATTATCATATATTTGTGGGTGGTATTTAGAAAACAGAAAAAAATCTACAATAACAGTTCTCCATATGAAAACATATTTAATATTTATAACATTAATATGCTTAAAATGTATTTAGACTTACTGGAAAATATACTTCCACTTTATGGGTGAGCTAATTAACTCATAGAACTTGTTGAAGAACTGTAGGGGTTATAACCCAAATATTACCAAAATGCATTAAAATTATTTTTAACTTAAGGATATGTGTTACATTAAATATGTGATTTACTTAGAAATTAATACTAATTATTTTCAAAAGACACCCAATATAAAATACGGTATTAAAATAATTCTGTATCAACAAAATGTAATTTTAGAAGAAAAACAAATTAAATTAACATAAAACACAAAAGCAAGGAGAAAAAAAATCAGCTAAATTTTGGAAAACATATTTTACTCTCCGTTTGCAGATGGAATAGCCTTGAAAAATGTCATATAATATTAAGCAGTCTTTAATTTTACAAATTTGACTTGCCATACTCAAAATATATCTACATGTGAGCCCATATTTGTGCAAGCAGGCATGAATGAATCTGATACAATATCCATTTTGGCTAAGAAGTGGGACAGATGTCTCCAAATCTCTAAAAGACTCCAGATGTCTCCAAATCTCTAAAAGACAGATATCTCCAAATCTCTAAAAGACACATGTCTCCAAATCTCTAAAACACTGAATCAAAAATTTTGCAAAATCTACAGCATCAAAGCTTGCATAGAAAACAGAGATGTAGAGCAAAAAACAAAAAAAAACAAAACTAAAACTCTCCTCACAAAGAGCATCACAATTAATATATACAATGATGCTATGAAGGGTAACTGTGGTACACAAAACTCCTACCCAAAAGTCTAGCAGGACTTTAACAGAAATCAGTGAAAGCAGGTTTGAATGAAAGGGAAAATACAATACAATAAACATCAGATACAATGTTATTTGAACTGCAAATTAAAAAGGGCAAACAAAATAAACAGACAAATAAACAACAAAAAAGTCTCCAAAAATCTATTCCATATCCCCTAACATAATTTTATATTTTTAAAAAATATGCTATATTTCATGAAGCTTTCTGTTTTACAAGCTAACATAAATAATACTCTAGAATTAGTTTGCTTTTGATGGTCTTTTCATTAATTACCAAAGAAATGGAATGTAAATCAGCAACAATTAAATTTAGAAATGACAAATAATGGCTATCATAACACAGTAGGCTCAAAACTGTACCCTGACACAAATAACACCACCACTTTCTCCATTCTCATCAACTGCACAGGCTTTGCCAAATCTGAGTATATTCAGAGACACAATCAGAGACAGCAGTGTTGTCCACTGGGCAACAGGCCAACATTTGAACATTAGGTACAAGCATGTAACCAACACAATACATAACAACAAGTCTGTCACCAGCATCTGAGGTATGTTTATCTAAACTAATAAAAAGATCAAGACAAACTATCCAGACATAATAATCAACACTAGGATGAAAATATCTGTGTGCCGACAAACATCTTAATCTCCTCAAACCAAAACATTATATGATAGGACATGGAGAAACTATGAAAGTACAAAGACCTGGTAACTGAAATGAAAAGGATGTGGGACGTGAAAATAAAAAGAGTACCAATAACAACTGGAGTATAAGGTAAGATTTTTTTTTTAAATGAACAAAACATACAAACCATACCAGGCCTAACAATAGTACATATAATCTAAAAAAAAAAGTAGCTCTGCTAGACACAACCACATCCTACACAAGATACTTTCAGTTAAACAGTAAAATTCGAACAATATACCCTCTGCACAAAAGACATACCCAACATAATAATCACCAAATAAAATAACACAACATAATCTACATGATCAATACCTAATAAAGAAAACACATACCTACATAACTGATCCTACACACTTCACATTCTTTACAGCAGCAACTTGTAAATGTTATGCAAAGCACACAGTATATACTCTAAGCAATCACCATCTGACAATCAAACACATAATATCAATCAGACAACACATACAAAACATAATCACCACCCAACAAAATAATACAGCTCACACTACAACATACTCTTCATAAAAAATGAAATGCTAAAACTGCACCAGAATTCACTCCAAACCTCATAAGAAAGCAACATTGATGTAGTGTACAAACACAAGACCACTGTGAGTTTCTACGGTGAAGCAGTAGAAACTCATATAAAACTGTTGAAAATTCATAATTGATAACAGCAGCAATGACTTGTGTAGAGAAGGCGGTATTGCTGAGTGAATTAATTTTCTAGAACTAGGTTTTATTTTATCATTTGCAGAGAATGGAAACAAAGTCGACTCAAGTAGATTTTCAAACTCATTTCATATAAAGATGAAACTATGTGTAGCATGCTATTTTACTACTTCAAATAGAAATTTTAAGGTCAGGTCTTTGTAGCATACTAACAGTGTATACTTCCATTAATGGGAAATTTTGAATGAGAAGGCAGATAGATGAGTTTTACTCATCAATAGTCTTCAACTACTATCTTCCAAATAGGATATTACTTCACTCTGTCTCTTCAATAGCAGTGGCGTATGCTTCCCTGAACTAGCTAGCTTCAAATATCTCCAAACCATTCTTCTCACTCATGTTTTCTCAACCTATCACCACTGGCATACCTCAGTTTGCAGATTCAGTACTAAACACTTTGATCCAGGACTGCAAAGTAATGTCTTTTATTTTTTTTTTACCTTCAACTTGTTTTAGTCATTGATCTTTAATAGAACAAATCAACCACAGTATTTTTTTTAAAGTCTGGGGTACTTATTCCATTGGTCACTTTAGCCAAACTGCTACGGGGATGTAAACAAACCAACACTAGTTGTCAAGTTATGGTGGAGAGAAACACAGACACAAATGCATGCACACACATGCATGAGCAAAAAATGACATGCATATAAATGTACATAAAATACCCCCAGACATACACACATGTATGATGTGTGTGGGTACATGAAGGGAATGCATTTCATTAACATTACATTATATATATATATATAATATATATATATATATGTATGTATGTATATACACATATACATATAGAAGACAAAATATAAATAATGGTCATTACAAATTTTTCCTTTACTGGAGTAAATTTGGTTTACAGCTATTTCTAGTAGTTATTATAGGTTCAGTACTGATAGAGTCATTTCTAGTTAACTAGAAATGGCTGCATTAAGTTTTTAGGTCACTCAACTTTTCTCAACTGATCAATAGATAAGTAAACCTGTCAGTAACAAACCTATCATGACTACAGGAAACAGCTGTAAGCCAAATTTACTCCAATAAAGGAAAATATGTAATGACCATTATTTATACCTTGTCTTGTATATCACTCTGTGTAAAAACCAGTGTAACTGGAGCACAACCACAGATTTACAATATAGAACTCTGATGAACTATGACCTCATACCCTATCACAAGAAGACTTGGAGTTCTTTGCTAATCTGAACAATATTGTTACCCTGGTGTACTAGCAGAGAGTTTATGAAATATCTTGCCAGACTGATAATCCTCACTAATATATATATATATATATATATATTATATATATATATATATATATATATATATATATGATAACATTTTAAAACTATCATAATGCAAAATTATGCAAGAAATGCAATAATATGAATGTCTAACTGTTACCTAATTGATAAACAAATAACAAGTCAAAAATGAAACCGCTACACTAATTGCCTGACGTGCTTAAATATCCCTTAAATCACACACTACCACCACAAAAATGGATGAACACACTGGATAATGCTGATGAAAATATACTGAGAAAGTTAATAGATGGATACAGCAAGAGCACCATTGATAATAAGTCTCAAATAATTGTTGGATCAACTCTAAGCGAGAGCTAAAAGACAGAAACCAGTTGTGAATAATATGTAATATCTAGTGTAATAGAAACTTTCTATGTCTAATAGTACTTACCAAGATCTACTTTTAAAAGAACAAAATTTCAATGAAAAACAAAACAACAAAATGATAATAATGTTCAATAATGTAAATGAAATTGAGCCTTAACTTTAAAATTTAAAGGAAACACAAGCAAAAAAAAATTCATGTGATAGAAAAAGACAAAATAATTTACAAAATAGAATAAAGATAAACAAAAACACTGTGATACTGTTAAGGTAGATGAGAAGAAAAATGAATTAATACTTTTAAAAAATTCAAGAAATTCAAAAAATTTCAAAAGATATCAGCCCATCACACACACACGTATATATATATGTATGTATGTATATATATACACACACACATACAGTTGCCTAAGAATCCCTAAGTCAGAAGAATAGGCACTTATATGTTTGTCAATAGAATTGGTATACAAAATAAAGTATGCAGTATTATAGAGCCATTACACCCAATTTTACCAATTGGTTTCATGCCAGATATTAGGTAACTTAGCTGTTATTTAATAAAGATGCTCTTCAAGGACGGCAGGTATGGATAAAGATATGGTAAATGCCCCCTTTATTGAAAGTGAGAAAATGTGACATCTAGTTTGAAAGTGCTGACAGAAAGATGAAACAAAGTTGCATGTGACAATTAAGGGATTTATCAAGAGTTATGTCCCTTTCTCCCACAAACCCCACTGGGTTAACTGTAATGCAACAGGATTTGGTGGGTAAATGTATGTGCAGGGATGAAGGGGTTGGTGGATATGTGTAGGGGTACTTTGGAACAGGAAACTGGGCAAGTGCCCAAACATTCAACCTCATATTTGGGGCATATCTATGTAAGAATGGTTTGGCCAAAACTTGGTTCTCAGAATGTGATGGTGGTGGGGAGATGAAGGAGATTTTGGCATTTATAATTATGGTGGAACCTCTAGTAAGCCAACATGTATCTTCTCTCATGTAGGTATGGGCCTAAAATCTCATTTTTGCAATATAGGTAAATGTCTGGGTGATGAGATTTTTTAATATAATTCTTTTCTTGGTTAGACATAACCCGTATTTCCCACTACTATCAAAATGAAGCTTGCATTTATCCAAGGTTTTCCTTTTGATGTTGTAATTCATGGTCATTGAAGTCAAGTGTCACGGATTACAACATCAAGCAGAAAATCGTGGAGAAGTGCAAGCGTTATTTTAATAGTTTTAGAAAATGCAGATTATGTCTAGATGAGAAAAGAATTATATTAAAAAAATTATGATTACCTCCAATAACTGAGAGCAGTTACTTATCTTTTCCATATTTGCTGTTCCTGAAGAGCGTATATATTAGATAAAACCCAATTACCTAATATCTAGTATGAAACCAATTGTTAAAATCACCTGTAATACCTCTATAATACAGTATACTTTGAGATATATATATATGCACACACACACAGGGTGAAGTGAATAAACTGCCGTCTGAATTACATGAAAATGAAAATAACACTGACATCTCATTTTAACATATATATTTACCAAAATTACAGGAAAATATCTTGAAATACTAAAGAGTAAATTTATTTTTTTAAAATCGCTATTGGCTTCAACCACGGCCACCAGTCGATTTTGGAATCTCCTGCAACTCTTCTGGATGGTCTCCTTGTCTTAGGTTGGTGAATAATGCTTGCCTTCAGTTCATCTTTGATGTTACATGGAGTTTTGTTGGTCTCTTGCTCAACTGCTGCCCACACATAATCAAGGGGGTTGCAGTCTGGAGAGTTAGGTAGCCAGATGTTACGGGTGATGTGGTTGCAGAAATTGTCTGACAGCCATGACTGGAGTCTTCTACTTGTGTGGTATGGTGCAGAGTCCTGTTGCCAAACATAGGATCTTCTAGCAGCCATCCTCTAGACCCAGGGCAGCACTACCTCCTCCAGGCACTTGATGCAGGCCTCTGTGTTGAGTTTGAGGCCGTGTGGGAAGATGAATAGAGGCATAATGTCACCATCTCTAGTGATCACTCCAAACGTCATGATGCTGACTGGATGTTTTATTTTTATTACTTTTGGTACATGTCCTCAGATTGACACCCAAATACTCCAAAATGTTTGTATTGGAGCTGCCAGCATGAATGCCAAGCAGTAAAGCTTGTCATTTCCAGATTTCTGGCAGAGTGAATTGTATCATGGTGCTGTTTTTCTCACAGATGGAGATCAACTGACCCTACTATACTGTGTAGTTGACGAAATCAAGAACAATGTGCGTACGTAAAATTAAGAATATAAAATGGTGACAATTTACCCATTGCACCTTGTATGTATGTATGTATGTGTGTGTATATATATATATATATATATATTATATATATATATATATATATATGTATGTATGCATGTATGTATGCAACATATATATTATACATATTTATACATACAAATATATATATATATATATATATATATATATATATATATATATATATAATGTCACTTATTTTTATTCATTAATTTTAATTATATATTTATTTACTTATTTATTTGCCTATTTCATCCATTTATTTGGATCACTTACACATATGATTGTAATCAATTAATAAATAGATATAATTGAATATTTACAAGCTGATGTTTGTTGATTGTTTATCCTCCCCATTTTCTTATTTGCCTTATATATTATACATGCATGTATGTATATACACACATATATACATATATATATACACACCTACATGTATTATATATATACACACACATATACATACATGTATGTATATACACACATATACATACATACATGTATATATACACACACGCATATATTCATATATGAATGTATATATATACACACAAGTAAGATTCAGTTGAATTAGGTACTGAAATTGAGGCATCTCATTAGGTCGGAATAATATATAAACATGTAACAATATTAAGTAAGTATCAAACTTGGTACATAAGTACTGGCCGAATGATATTCATGCAGTATATGTAGACAATTAGACCTAGCTGGGTGAAGAAATCTGCTCTTGAGCTATTCAGACATTATATTAAATACACTGTCCATAATATCTACGAAGGACAGATTCGAGACAGGTGCATAAAATATGTGTAACAGTAGAGGTGCAGGTGTCAATCCATTACGGCCATTTCTAACAACTCCCTTAATTGATTAATGAAGATATTACATCATTGAAAAGAAACTGTTTTCACAGATGAATTCATGAACTTCAAAATAAAGGACATTCAGAATGATTTAACAGAGTTTAAAATCCATGGAGTAAAATCATTTACAGCGATTCTGTTACTATTTCAGTTGGCAGAATGGATTTATCAGAATAGTGTAGATTTGATCAGAACAGAGAAAATTAGTGGTTAGTAGAGTTTTTAGGAGTGGGAAGAAATAATTGACTCCAGTGACCCAATTATCTATACTTCTAACAAGAGAGGAGGGCACAGCTCCAATAGTCCAGATTTATCTATTGAGGTGTTGTTTAATGTCTACTGGTCATTGCTAAGAAAATGATTTGTGGTCAGGTCAACCTACTAAATTATCAAGGTAACTGGACTATTGGAGCTGTGCCCTCCTCTCTTATTAGAAGTATAGATAATTGGGTCACTGGAGTCAATTATTCCTTCTCCGCTCCTAAAAACTGTACTTACTTCTAAATTTCTCTGTTCTAATCAAATATACACTATTCTGGTAAATCCATTCTGCCAACTGAAATAGTAGCAGAATCACTGTAAATGTTTTTGCTCCATGAATTTTAAACTATATTAAACCATTCTGAATGTCCTTTATTTTGAAGTTCATGAATTCATCTGTGAAAACAGTTTCTTTCCAATGATGTAATATTTTCATTAATCAATTAAAGGAGTTGTTAGAAATGGCTGTAATGGATTGACATACCTGTATCTCTACTGTTACACATTTATATATATATATATATATATGGAGAGAGAGATAATTGTATAGGGTACAATTATACTTAAGGGCACAAAAGCTATCATGCCTATATGCTGAAACAAGTCTTCAAATGTCTTACCACTTCAAATATTCACTCCACATATATTTCACACAGGTTGTGTAAAAACCTGTGTAAAAAATATACGTGGAGTGAATATTTAAAGTGGTAGGACTTATTTGATGTCTTGTTTCAGCATATAGGCATGATAGCTTTTGTGCTCTTAAGTATAATTGTACCTTATACAATTATATATAACTCCGTATGTATTTTACCTAAAAGGTTTTTTTTTTTATATATGCATGCCACTGATAAAATTCATTAATTTTAATGATATTATCCTATTATGTTTTATATATATATATATTATATATATATATATATATATATATATATATATTGAGAAAAAAGGTCACCATAATTTTGGGAAAAAATCTTATTATTTATTCATTAGTGCTTTTGTTTGTTTCTTGAACTTGTCAAATGTATTCTTTATTTATACATGCACGCGTGTGTGTGTGTGTGTGAGTATTTATACATGCATGTATACAAACATAGCCTCGTGATAAAGAAATTCACTTCATATGCATATAACTTTGGGTTTAGTCTCACTGCTTGACACCTGGTCAGTTTTTCTATTATGACCATAAGCTAACCAAAGCCTTGTGATTGAATTTGATAGATCAAAGCTGAGTAGAAGCTTATCACAACACACACACACACGTTTTTTTTTTAACTTGTACCTAAATTAGGAACACTAGTTATTATTATCATGATTATTGTTTGTTACCATTACACTGATGGAGTAGCAGAAACATGAGAACCATGAACTAAATACTATGTGATATCTTCACCATTGTGCACTATGAGTTCATAACTTAGGTTGATTTTGTTTCTCTTTCTTCTAAGGCTGATAAAATATGTTCTATCAATATACTAGAGATAATCTCATTATCAAAATTCCCTCCTCTGTAAATTTAAGGTCATATGTCAAAGTTTTCATGATTATTAACAATCATAACAACAAAAATGATAATAATAATCCTGCTAAATTGTATAATAAACACAAAAAGCTAATTAGAAATAAGCAGAATAATATTAAAGACAATATTTTCGATTTTGTTCCATAGTTAATGTTGTTTACTTCTTAACATAAAGTGAAAAATAACAGACAACTCACTAAGTAGAAGCTGTATGAATATGATAATTTTCAGAGATGCTGTTTCTGGAGGTTGCACCTTTAATACTATTCATATGGACTTTTACAACATCTCAAGGTTCTAATGGTTCAGAAAAATATACAATTCCATCTTACAATTTTCAAGATAACCATGAAATTTCCACAGGGTGTGACTAGCAATAGTAATAATAATAATGATCCTTTATTCTATAGGCAGGTCTGACAGTTTGGAGAAGGAGGTTAGATGAATACATTAACCCCAGTGTTCAACTGGTATTTGTTTTATTGACCTCAGAAGGATGAAAAGCAAAGTGAACTTTTGGTGGAATTTGAACTCAGAATGTAAAGATGAATGAAATGCTGCTAAACATTTTGTCCAGCAAAGGCAACCGTTCTGCCATAATAATAATAATAATAACTCTTCCTACTATAGGAATGAGACCTGAAATTTTCAGTGGGAATGGGGTAAGTCGATTACATTGACTCCAGTGTATAATTGGTACTTGATTTATCGACACTGAAACGATGAAAGGCAAAGTTGACCTTGGTGGAATTTGAACGCAGAACATAGCGATGGGCAAAATATCATTAAGCATTTTGCCTGGCATGCTAACGATTCTGCCTGTTTGCCACCTTATGCCATAATAATAATAATAAGAAGAAGAAGAAGCAACCTTTGTACAATAGGCACAAAGCCTGGAGTTTGAGGTGATAGCTGATTACATCGACCTCAGTGCTTGACTGATACTTTTGCCATCGACCCCGAAAGGATAAAGGCTAAGTCAATCTTGATGGAATTTGAACTCAGAACATAAGGTCAGACAAAATGCCACTAAGCATTTTTCCCAGCATGCTAATGATTCTGCCAGTTTGCTGCCTTAATAATAATAATAATAATAATAATAATAATAATAATACTTCCAATCAATTTATTTCCTAAAATGATTTCAAAATCAGAAAATTATTTACATAAATAACAGCAAAAATGTGTCAAACACATAAAAGATACATTTGGGCTTGAAAGAAACACCCCCACACCCACACATGGGGTGGTATGTGTGTGCATATATATGTGTGAATGTATGTGTGTGTATATATATATATATATATATATATATATATATACACACACACACATACACAGATATATTTAATATTACATAGACAATAGTATCCACATTCAACAAATTAGTTCAGAAAATAGAAAAAATATGAATGATATGGAGGAACATAAATAAACATTAGAAATTTAATAAAAATACATAAACAATTAAATAAAAATACACAAAAATAAAAAGAGTAGAAATAACAGATAAACAAACATTCAAAAATAAAATTAATAACAACAAAATATGAAAGAAAAAAAACAAGAGCAACAACATCAAACAATAATGGCAGATATAAAAATGCAGGTAGGTGAAAGGGTCATTTGAGCAAGCAATATGCATTTGTTCATTCATGGAGAGAGAGGGAGAGGTGGGGATAGAAATATAAAGAAAGACAGATGTACAGAGGTAGATTGCAAAAGAAAGGAAGGGAAAGAATGAATTGTAAAAGAGAGAGAGAGACAGAGTGCATGAGTGTGGGTTCATTTTGTGCATGACAGTTTTTCTGCAAGGAGGGAGAGAAAAAATACCAATTGTGACAGGGGATGTCAAACATAGGTGGTGTGATGCATCGATGAATTTTACTATTTCACCTAAAAATAAGTTTGTGCACTTGTATATGCAGCTATATGTGTGTGTGTGTGTGCATATACTTAACTACAGGTATTCATCTTAGTTCCACTAGCTAAATATGCCATATTTATTTCCATATCTTTAAACTTAAATGATCATGTATGTACCCACGAAAAAATACATCTATATACCCCTGAATACACACACAGTTGCACACATACAAATCTCCCTCTCTCTCTCTCTCTCTCTCTCTCTCTCTCTCTCTCATATGTGTGACTGAGTTTGTGTACACTCATATATAAGCAATCATTCAATTGCCTGTTCATTTGTCTTATGTTGGGTTTTCTATGCTGGTATAGATGGCATGGGTATTTATTTGAAGCAGTATGTCATAGTTGGATGCTCTCCCTATCACCAACTCTTATCTGTTTAACAAATAAGGGACTTTTTTTTTTATTCCTCTACCTTAAGAGTACATAGTTATGGACATAATGGTCACCAGGAATGTAAATATGGCAACATTTTTTTTGCTCAGGCAATCACATGTAAAGGACCAGGAATGACAACATGACACAAACCCACACTCACACACCAACATGCATGCATGCAAATGAATAGGCACCCCCATACGCATGAGTGTGTATGTGTATTAATGAACAGCCAACTAGTTTTCATCTACCAATTCAACTCACAGGGAAAAGGTGAGCCAGAGATAACAGTAGTGGGCATTTACTCAAGGTACAACACAATCAGACAACCTTAAACCATGTGGCATCAAAGCAAACTTCTTAACCACACACACACACACACACATACATACAACTCATCTACTTCGAATGCACATATATGCACATGCATGCAGGCACTAATATCCTATTGAAATAAGTTGCAGAAATACAAACATACTAAATACCAAGTTAACAAAGTGAAAATATATCTGAAATACAGAACTTGAAAGTAATACTGAATTTTTTTTATTCGATGTCTTTACTTGCAGACTTACTCGCAGAGAGAAACTTGGAATATTATACAAACACACACACGTGTGTGTGAGTATACAAATGTGTATGCATACGTACATACATATATATACACACACACACACACATACATATGTATATGTTGTCATATGCACACACACACACCAACACGTGTGTGTGTGTGTGTGAAATATCTATAGAATAGAAATGGATCTCTGTCAGTTTCAAGAATGTTCTGTTATTGGAGCAGCTGAACTACCTTTATTGAAATAGACATGACAATTCAATGAGAAAAAAGTCAAGATAATTGAACAGAACATTTCTGAAACAGAAAGAAAGCCATTACTATTTTATAAATATTTTACTTATATATGAATGTGTGTATGTGTGTGTGTAATTCCAAGCTCTCATCTAGCTTACTACTCCAAGTTTCTCACTGGGAGGTCTACAAATGAAGACATCTGACATTGAGAAATGCAGAATTAAGAATACTTTCCAAGTTCTCAATTTTAAATACTTGTAAAGTACTCAATGGACATATGTAACCTTAACATAATCCCCAGGAACAATCAGTGTGCCAAAGCTTGACCTTTTAATTACAAGTGCAATCATCCACAAATATATATATGAGGGACCAGCTATCCAAATTGACAGTACCTTGGTAGATAAAGCAATTAAGGCTATGAAGACAGGGAAAGCCCCTGGCCCATCAGTAATCACCAGTGAGATGCTTAAAATACCTGGTGGTGTAGGCTATGGTCTAGTCACCTGTATAGTCAACAAGGTGATACATGAAGGAGTCATACCCTTATCCCTTATCTGGTGGTCAATGCAGAAACTAGTAGATGAGTGGTTAATGAAAGCTGTACAAGCCTCCAGGCAATAACAGAGGAATTCAAGACAAGCTGTTCTTGAGAGGTCCTCTATGCTGATGACCTTGCTCATATAGATGAATCACTGCCAGAACTAGAGAAGTTTCAGGTGTGGAAGCAATGTCTAGAATCAAAGGGCCTTAGAGTTAAAAAAACCCAAAAATCTTAGTAAGTGGGAAAAACTAGAAGTAGTTGATAGCTTCTATCACTGAGGTAACCAAGTCAGTAGTAGGGGTGGATGCTCTGAGAGCATAGCTGCTACAATAAGAATAGGCTGGGCAAAGTTCAGAGAGCTCCTACCTCTGTTGGTAACAAAGGGCCTCTTGCTCAGAGTGAAAGGCAGACTGTGTGATGCCTGTATGTGAACAGCCATGCTACACGGCAGTGAAACATGGGCTGTGACTGCTGAGGACATGTGTGGGCTTGTAAGAAATGAAGCTAGCATACTTCACTGGCTGTGTAATGTCAGTGTACATGCACGACAGTGTGTAAGCATCCTGGGAAAAATGTTGGACTTAAAAAGCATCAGATGTGGTGTGCAAGAGAGATGACTGCGCTGATATGGTCATGTGATATGTATGGATGAAAACAGCTGTGTGAAGAAGTGCCGCACTCTAACAATGGCAAGAACTTGTGGAAGAGGTAAACCCAGAACGATATGGGACGAGGTGGTGAAGTATGATCTTCAAATGTTGGGCCTCACAGAGGCAATGACAAGCAACCAAGACCTTTGGAGATATGCCATTCTGGTGGCACATAAAAAGCACCATTCAAGCAGTGAACCTCATGGAGGCAGTGACAGGTGACCAAAACCCTTGGTGATATACCATGCTTTTGTTGACCTGTATTGACCTTGTGTTGACCAGTGGCAGGTCAATGGCACCCGTGCCAGAGGCATGAAAGAAGCACCCACTACACTTGCCATATCAGATTGGAATCTGGTGTAGCCCCACCAGTTTTCAATCAAACCGCTCAACCCATGCCAGCATGGAAAGTGGACATTGAAGTAAAATGATGATGGTGTGTGTGTGTGTATGTGTGTGAGTGTGTATATGTATACAGTAATCCCCCAACTATTGCAGGTGTTATGTTCCAAAACACCCCACAATAGGTGAAAATCCACAAAGCAGAAACAGTATTGTACTGTATATTTTTATTATTTTTATAATTTGTCTATATTTATTTTATTATAAATACCAAACAAGACCACAGAGGAATCAGTGTAAGCTTAAATAATAAACCGCAATTGGTAAGGGATTACTATATATACACACACACACACACACACACACACACACACAAGGTGTGATCAATAAGTATCTGGACTGTTGCCATAGTAACAAAGCTAAAACATGCAGAGTGAAGCCGTTTGGGACAGATTAACCTTGGACTCTGCTGTGCATGTGCACTAAGTATTAATGTTCACAACCAGCAGAACTGAGAAAAACATTGCAGAAATGTATGCAGCTGTGAGAGGAAATCGTTGAATCACCATCCATGAGTTATCAGAGGATGTGTAGATTAATTATGGTTCAGTTCAGTATCACTGAAAATTTGGGTATGAGATGCGTATCTGCCAAGTTTGTGCCAAAACTGCTTTCAGCTGACCAAAAAGACATTCAGGTTTCAGTCCCGCAAGAGCTCCTTGACTGTGTTGAGAATGATGAAAAATTTTTTTAAATATTGTGTAGGTCTCTGAGCAAGTATCACCAAGTTTTTGGCAAAATTTGATGCACACTCTCTGCTCAACTTTTGTCATGGTCAGTATGACCATCACATGTTACACACCTTCCTTCCAAGCACTGCTGGAAACAGCAGAAGTGATCTGGAACTTTAAAACTTAGTGCGAATGCATAGCAGAGTTCAAGGTCAATCTGTGCCAAGTGGCTTCACTATGCATGCTTTAACTTCATTACTATGGCAACAGTCTGGATACTTATTGGTAAGTAGGTATGTATGTATGTACACACACACACACACACACATATATATATATATATATATATATATATATATATATATATATATATTTATACATACATACAAACAAACAAAAGACTTCTTTCAATTTCTGTCTACCACATCTACTCATAAGGCTTTAGCAGCCTGGGGATAGAGTAGAAGACACTTACCCAAGCTGCACACACATACATACAACAGATATTTGCATACATGCAATTAAAACATATGCTCTTTTCTTAAGAAACATATTTGAAGTGAAATATATTTCCATCATAATCACTCGCATAATTTAGAAAGTCAATAAGGGTCGAAATAGAAGAAAAAATAAATAAAATATAACGAACATAAAAAGCAAAAATAAAATTACAACAGAGGAAAAGTAAAAAAAAATGCATTATGAAGCATATTTAGATAACAAAGAAATGTAAAAAAGAAATGTAAATATATATTGTGTCTATTTTTGTCTTAACATCTGTTTTTCCATGCTAGCATGGGTTGGACAAACACTCTTTGAGGAAGTACTTTTCAACCAAGTCCTCCTTCTGCCAGCAATCCTTAACATTTTTTAAGCAAGGAATTTTTCATTCTGCTGGTCATTGAAAGTGCAGAGCCATTAGATGCATAGTTTACATGGAGTGTAAATGTTCAAACAAACACTCAAAAATGAACATAAACACACCATTATCATCCTCACTGTTTTGATACCTACTTTAATGTGCTTGCTTAAGTTAGATGAGACTACTTTGGGACAGAGTTTTCTCCAGCCTGATACCTTTCCTGATGCCAACCAATGCCTGTCTCCATACAGATAGTTCAGACATAGGTACATGGAAATCTGGAAACAACAGGCACTGTTTAAATGAGTCTTGTGATTACAAAGACCACACAACATATCAAAATATGGCAAGAAACCTGGAGGTGCTTTCATAGGGGGCTGCAAGCAAAACAACTCATCTGTATGAACAGTGATGCATTTGTTTACAAGCAGTGAGCACACGTGGAAATGAGGGGAATATGAACTCAGCCACAAAAACATGAAACCACATACACTCACACACATATATTATTAGGTCTTTTAAATTCTATCAGTTTCATTCATGTGGTATTAGTCAACCTGCAATTATAGTACAGGACATTGGCCAACAGTTGCAATCAGACATAAACACCTTTGACCCCTTCACCTTTGTCTATGGTCGGAAGGGAGAGAGGAATGCATCAGTACCCAGCTGGTACTCATTGTAGCTGAGTTAACAATAGCAACATGAAATCTAGTGCCTTCTTTCGCAAGTTCACAAAATGCCATCTGACATAGATACTGAACCCACAAGCTTATGATCATGTCAAACACTCTTGCCATTAGGCCATGTACATACGTCCCTTTCACTCCAAAATGGAGACAAACATCAATATTCTATGTGGTAAGCTTGATAATTGTTAAAGGCTTCCTGAACACATGAAACCAATGGTAGCCTTAATCCACAAACAAAGAATCTTTATCCACCAATACGGTGTTAAGCACTCATTCATATTGATATTTATGTATGTGTGTGTATTTACATACATACATACATACATACACACACACACTAACATCACTATACATATATGTATATCTGTGATTGCAAGTTTTCCCAGCAAGTTTTTCTTTTCTTTATAAATTGTGAAGAACTCTTACCATGAAGCTAATTTCTGAGAACAAATTACAAAATTTGTAAAAGAAACTATAACTGAAAATTGTGATATGTATGTCTTTCTCAAAGAGCGATAAAAGCATAAATATAATGACCTCAACTTAGAATCAAAACTATGACAGGTAGTTTACTGTTCAGCCATAATGCCAATAATAATAGTAATAATAATAATAATAGTAATAATAATAATAATAATAATAATAATAATAATAATAATAACAATAATATTGATGATGGTACTTACACCCACCTCCATTTGAGAAAAATCAAAATGCAAAGACTCTGTAGCACTTTAGCATACAGATTATTCATACAACAACAAATTTAACATGTTTTTTTCTTTTTTTCATAAAACAGACAACAATAGAGTTCTGGTAATTGAAAAAGCCAATACCTAACAATTATAATGCTACTAGAAATGTGCTAAAAAGCTCAAGAATTATACCTAGCTCGGTTATTGAATAATAGTCATTATTACATGAAAAATGAAAATCTGTATGCCATTATATTAGCAATTGGCACAACTGGAATGTTACACAATCACTTCTGAACAATACTGGCAACTCAACAAAAAGTTGCAGCTACAAGTGCAAGTTCCAGAAGTAAACTCTGTGTGTGTGTGTGTGTGTGTGTGTGTGTGTAAATGTTTTGAACTCATTTTAAAATAATCATTTTCCAGAATATTGATTTAGTGTTTTTGATACTGGCATAGCTGGGGCTACCTCTGGTTCTATGAATCAAAGCCTCTTAGAGTAAAGAGTTCCTATTTAAATAAGAAATTTTTATTATATTTTTATGTATGAATCTTGTGTTATGTCTGAATCACTGGCTGAATAACGAAAAGAATTAGCAATTTTGGTAAATCTCTCCAAATATTTTAGTAATTTCCAAATAAATTTCAACACATGGGCTGCATATTTCATGAGGAAAATGGTTAAGCCTTGACTATTTGATCATTTTAATATACTTCTAATAAAACATAGTTCATTCTTTGTGAGATATACAGAAGGAAAATATTGATGTATATCTATAATCATGAAGAAAGTTAATGTTCACTAATCTGGAACAAGGCTTGCATTTTAAGAAGTAGAGGCAGACTAGATTAATCAAAGCCAGTACTTCGGTGGCATTTATTTCATCAACCCCATAGAAATGAAAGGTATAGTCAATACCTGTGTAGTACTTGAACCCAAAATGTAGTGAGGCATAACTAAAAACTATAAGACAGTAGGACCAACACACTACTGATTCTTCTACTCCTTTGCATTTGAGTAGAGTTAATGGTTATTTTTTATATAAGTAAGGGCCACAACTTTATGGAGAAAAAAGTATAGCTAAAATGAATCAATCCAACACGGTATGTTATTACTCTGGACAGGCAAAAAACAAAGTCAACCTTAAAGTGGTTTGAATTCAAAGCATAAAGAATCAAATAAAATAAATACCACAAGTTATTTAGTTAAACACCCTATTATTTTGTTACTCCACTACATTCATAAAATTGATAATAATGATTTCTTATACAAGATCACAAATTTTAGGAACGGGTGAATACTTTAACTGATAGCTAATTTATCAAACCCTGAAGGAGAAAAAGCAAAGTCAACCTTAGTAGGGTTTAAACTCAGAGAGTAAAATGACACAACTAAATTCTGCAAGGCATTCCATCTTGTACCCCACTGATCCTGCTATCATTTAATAAAAATTTTAAAGTAAATGAGCTTTCCTTGAATAAAGTTTTAAAAAATTAGTAAATAAAGTCTTATTGTCTGGTGAAAAAAGAAAATTCCACTTTAATTGAGAGTAAATGTAGGTGAAGGACAAGAAAATCTCAAACTGATGGTACAGTTCTGTTGAAGAGAAAGACAGAGATGAAAGAGAGAAGGAGAGAGGAGAGTGCAGGAGATATGCATGGATGCAAAGCAATATTTTATAAAGATCATTTCCAGAAGCTGAGCTGTAGCCAGTAAAATACCAGATAGAGAGAAATGAAGAGAGATAGAAAGAGAGAGAGAGAGAGAGGGGGGAAGAGACAGACAGAGACTTTAATCAAAATAAAATGAAAACCGATCTTGAAAGCAATTCCAATCAGATATATAGTGTTTTGCAAAGAATACTTGTCAGATTTGTAAAGAGAATATTTTGCTATCAGCTTTGAGAAATGAATTCTACACATGGAAATTAAAACATAATAATAATAATAATAAATAAATAAATAAAAAGTAGGAAAAGGGGAGAGATGATAAACAGGCACATGCAGCAATCTTTATATATATATATGCATGCATAGAAGCATCCCTACAGACAATCTTGTTTAGACTACATACATACACGTATATACACAACATCATACAGACCAAGTCAGCTGCAATAGACAGACACCTCCTTTTTCTTGTGATGGTACTTCATATATATAAATATATCTTGTTTTATTTTTGTCCTTTACATTATATAAATGAGTATATATATTATTATTTTCTTTTTTACTTTTGCTTAATGGATGACAGCTAATCCCTTAAACAACGTCACAGGAAGAAAAGTTCTCTCGCTTTATATACATATACACGCATATATATGCATATTATATGATAAAAATTATTAAATAAGTTTAAATATATATATAAGCATTTCTCCAAGATTAATATTGTTGGAATTAAAAAAACACTTTAAACTAATATAATTATACAAATCCTTCATTAACAATAATGTATAACATAATAATTCAGGCAAAAACTATTCTGGAAAACTTATGTTGTACTTTGGTTATTGGAGAGGTGTTGAACACACAGGCATACGTACATAAATATTGATAGATACCTTTCACACACTAAGCACTAAAGTCTATCACAAGGTTAAAAAACCCCAAAACCAATGTGAATTGAAATATGACTTACTCTATATAGATGCAAAAATAATAATGCTTTTTGTGGTTTATAGATGATTTCAACTAAGGATTATTCTTGCCCATTCCCATTTACAAAGAAATATCTAATATATATATATATATAGATACACAAATACACAAACATCCATACTCTTCTTGACTTGACAGCACATAGTGCTATGTGTCTCCATCTGTTACATGGGAGACTAGACTTAATTCACTACTAAACTGATCATATAATGTTATATATGGGGCAAATGGTCATAACAAGCTGCAAAGATTAGTGTTGGACTAATGCTAACACGACTGTCTGTTCAAATCTTACAGCAAGCACTGCTTTATAATCCTGAGTAAGGCACATTATTTAACTGGCTGACATAAAAAATAAAAAGAAACTCATTCCATTTTTATAATGGAATAGTTAACAGTTGTAAGAGTAGCTATATGTAAAATAATTGTTCCATTCCCTACTTGAACTAGTATAGAAAAACAGATGTGAACTAGTGATTATGCATGCATGTATGTATGTGTGTGTGTATGTATGTATGTGTATCTATGTATCATACATAATGTGTATACACTGATAGGCCAGTTGCATGGCATTTATCCTGAAATAACATCTGTTATGGACGTGTATTAAGAACAAATATAGGAGGGAAACTAAAGAATCACTCACAGACATGAATACCCAACTCTTAATGTAATTCTTAAGTATAATCAGCTTGATAATAAGCCTGTACCTTTCAAACTACAGATACAATCTACCCAACAAGCTTCTACACAGTTTCCAATTTCATTTACAAGGTATGACTACAGAAAATAACATTTGCCCAAGATGCCATGCTGTAAGACTGAACCTAGAACCATGTGGTTGTGAAGCAAACATCTTAACCACTTGGCCATACTGCACCTACACACACACAAAGACACATACACACCTATCTTTTACAGGTTTTGGTCATTGGACTGTGACCATGCTGGGGCATGAGCTTGGAGGGTTTAGTCAAACAAACCAACCCCAGTACTTGCTTTTTTTTTCAAGCCTAATTCTTATTCTATTGGTCACTTTTTGATGACCAGCTAATTTACAGGGACATAAACAAACCAACACTGGCTATCAAGTGGTGGTGGGAAAGAAACACTCAGACAAGGACACATACATAGGTGTGTGTATATATATATATATATATATATATATTATATATATATGATGGATTTCTTTCAATTTCCATCTACCAAATCCACTCACAAGGCTTTGGTTAGCCCAGGGCTATAATGAAAGGCTCTTGCCTAAGCTGCCATGCAATAGGACTGAACCCAGAACCATATGGTTGGGGATACCACACACCTATGCCTACAGAAAAATGTATAAATTAATGGCTAGGAGTTTTAACGAGTAAATGAGGGGACTCACACCATATGCCTATTGCTTGCTGAGTTAATGTGTTATCAATTACATCACAATGAATATACCTCTCCTTGAGATATATAAATCTTTCTCCTGTACTTTTACTAAACTTCTCAATCTCCACAAGAACCATGGCTGTTTCACAAACACACACACACAATGAACTAAAATGAATGATTACTTGAAGACAGAGACATCCGTTCATTTGCTTTTCATCTATATTTCTGTGCTAGCATGGGTTAGATGAATGAACATTATTGATATTATTAAAGCAGTGCAGAGTTACTGAATGATTTGTTGACAAAGAAATGTCAACAAATATTATGTCAGTAGCCTGGTGGCATTTTACGTGAAGCATAATATTATACACACACACATAATGAGCCAATGTTCAGCATGATTAACTGATTGATGATTTTCAATATAGTTAACCATAACAAAGTGAGCTAAGTGTATGTATTGAGTTACCAGCTGTAGGGATGCAAGCATTGTGGGATGAAGAGTTCTCTCTGCTCTATAATTTATATTTCTGCTCCCTTGAGTCAATAGTTTTTACAGTAGTTTATGAAGTTATATATCTTTTCTATGATAGAGTAAAAATGGATGGTTTATTCTGAAGTGCTGAACATTCTAGATGGGTTCACTCTACTATGGCTAAAGAAATTGTCTCTTCTCAGTTAGTCTCATTTAGGAATTGGAAGAATGGAGGTGAAGAAAATGGGATACAATTTGGGGATATTGTATAGCAGTTGCACAATGGAAGCAAGAGATTATTATGATTGGCTATATTACATTGTAACAACAGTGAAGTGAGTGGGGAATGTGAATATTGAAATACTCAACTAGAGGTATATTAGCACGCATACTTTATGAAGTAGAATGGAAACAGGTAAAATATCTCAGAACGTAATCAACTAATATTGAACAGACATTAAATATACCAAATGAGTGATGAGTGAAAAAGTGCCATATGTTGACAATGGAGGGTAATTGTGAGGGAGAGAACTTGGCGAGACATGAGAAGTGGTATGGGTTCTCAGTATATTAAACTACAAATATTTGACAGTAAAAGATGAAAGTGAGTTTTAATATGCTTTACAGCTGACCCATCTAACCCATGTCATCAAGGAAATATGGAATTTTATGAGGATAATGATATGTGTAGAAATATGGCAATTAAAGATATTTGAAAATGTTGTTTATCACTAATGGTTATAACTAAAAGAAGTTACTCTTGGTAATAACTCATCTAAAAAATACAGAAATGTAAGTAATTTCAATCTTAGGGTCTGGAGTAAAGTTTAAACCATTTGCTCAACATTTACTATGACAATTGTTGTTGTTACTGTAAAACAAATACAATCAACTCTTGGTTTGATATATAGTGAGAATCATCAACTACCATATCGCAGACCCTATGGGACACCGGATATACATGACTTCAGTATGTTCTGAAACTACACTGCACAAATTCTGTCATGTAAGTGATTGGTTCCAAAGAGGTTTAATACATGAACATTGTGGCCCATGCTTTGTTCTGTATGGATGACCTACTTTTGTACCTCCAGGTTAGTTATACATTGAGGTTAGAAAGAGAAATAACTAACTTTTGGGGTGGGGTGTAGAGAGAGTTCTTTCTTCTTCAACAAAAGCCTTGTCTGAAATATTAGCCTTGCTATACATTAGTCTCCTTATGTCTGTTTCATTTTGCCTCAGGAAATAGTTTCCAGTTTTCGTTACATACTTTGAGGTCAAGTAATTAGCTTTGGAGACACTGTAAATATTACTTGTTCAGATATCTTAAAAACAATAATTTACATACAAATAATAAGGATTATCATATTGCATTCCATATTTGTCATGGAATTTTCTTTAGTATTTCAGTGAGTGTATATGAAAGAGGACACTAACAGGATAATAAAAGAATGTGTGTGTGTTTGCATGTTTGAACACAGCTATGTGTATAAGAGCAATTATGTGTCACATCATATATTTCTGATGAGAGGTGGATCAGATTTTATTAAAAATTTATGTAAACAGCTTGGTAAAAAGACAGTTTTTTCTATTTCTAAAGAAAACATTTAATGGCTTCCAATTTAATTAACTATTAAAGACAAAAAGTTGTGTCTTTCGTCCCAGTTAATATTTCACTGCTAATAAGCAAGAAAATATAATTCATTTAAAATTTCATAAAATTATTCAATAGCCAAAAGAATTTATACATGTTAGAAATCATTTCACATTCAGGTTTAAACAGTTTACTTAGAATTGTATTTTTGATATTTTATATCATCTTCATTATTATTACTAACAAAATCTAAATTTCTATATGCATTACAAACATGGTCTGGATGGATCTGCAATTAAGTATTTTCGCGGGCTTCTTGACCCCTGTCTGAGAGACCCAACATGGTCAGGTTTCATCTAGTCCCTTCGTTTGAAGTCTTTCTTTGTTAACTTCTAACATATATTTCATCATTAACATATAGCACTCTTTTACAGGACACATATTGTAGCAGACATTTACATTACATCTCTACACCACTTTAATTATTGCTTTTGCCTGCAGAAACAATGCCATTCATACTATAGTGTTTTAATTAAACTTAATTTTCACACGTAGTGTTTGCTAAAGCCTTAGATTTATCCTGCAGACACTTTCACACCAAAACAACATGCTGCTTCATGCAACAGTTATTTATTAATGCTATGATACTCAGATACTTACTCCTGTATATATTAAAAAAAAGCATGAACATTACATAGCTATTGTAGCATGCTACAACTACTATTCATTGATTCTTTCAATCATTCATTTCTAAATATCTAAAAATAACAAGTCTTTAGAACTGTCTAGAATTAGATCTTCACTAAATTAGGTTATATTAACATATTAGTAAGATTGATAAAGCAAAGTAGTTAGAAGTAGCATGTGTCTCCTACTAACCTAAAAATTATACTGAAAAATTCATGTATACTATTTATATATTCTTCTTGTCTTTACATTCATTGTCATCTATCTGAACAAATATAACCAAAAACTAACTTAAAAAAGCTTAAAGTCTAAATAAGCTGCTGATAATCATATAACAACTAGATAAAGAAAAAAGAAAATGATAATTATATGTATTCTTTCTCTTTTATCATGATTAATATCAGCATTTTGAACTTTGAATTTCATTGAATAACTCTTTTCAAATAAAGTTGAGCAATCTTTTAGTTCAGAATTAACTGTTTGGACACACTAGAAATGTGCATTAGCCAATGCAGTGTTTGTTATGTTTTTTTTTAAACAACTTTTGTAAGTGAAACCTATCTGGTCTAAATTCTGGCACAATTTATGCACCAAGATGGAAAATAACACCAACAGTGGTCTAGATTTCCACTTATCATAGACGAAGACTGGGTTTGTCCAAAGTTTACTGCTTGATATTATCCTAATTATTATACATAATTTCTTCTCATGCTTAAGATAGTTGAGAGTTATTTCAAAGTAATTTTAGTTGAAATTAATGTAGATGTCTGTTTATTAGTAGCAGAATAGTTTCTTAAATTTCCACTAGCACTATATCATATCAGGTCAAAAGCCTGACAAGATATTTACACTTTGATTAAATTTGGGAATCGATCATGCAAAGATTTAAGATCAGATAAGATGTGTGACAGTGGTATACTTATGAAAACAGTTAAAAAGTAGAACAAAGACTATTAAATGATCATTTGTATTTTTGATTAGCTAATTCTGGGCTATAAGTTTGCTCAATTTATGGATTATTTTAAGTATATTCCTTTTAGGTAGCAGCTTTTCTAAAGTCTCATTCCACAATATGAATAAAATATAAGCTGCTACTTCATAAACCAACAAACTATCTAGGCTGGAACCCACTTCCCATTATAAACATACATTTCTTTGAATTTTGAGTCAATTTAACTTTCAACAGTTTACAATAATGAAGAATGGAAAAGAATCATTCATAAGACAAGCTATTTGTGATAGATTAGGATATTATCCAGTGAGAAGTTTACCACTCATCTCTCAATGACAAACAAAAATCAAGTACCACTTGTATGGACTATTGTAATTTATTAAAGTACTAATTTCAATAAAGGTCTTGACTACCAATCAAATTGAAGGTTAAACTTTCCTTTATCTAGTATAAAATGCCTCTTAAGCAATAAAAGTTATTCCAGTTTCATGGCATGCAGTAGATGAGATATATATCTCCTGAACAGGACACCATTCTGTTACAGATTTAAAATCTCAGATGGTCAAGTATTTCCAACAGCTAAGTAAACCAAAACAATGTAGAATAAGCTGTTCTGTCCAGAAATATAATGGAATATCTAAAGCAAGTTTTGAACTCATGAACCCAGGGCAAGCAGCCCAATTCCTAACTAATTCAACTATTTCATTTCTATAATTCCTTAACCTGTGAAGCAACATCATCCTCATTTATTAACATCCATCTTTCACGATGGCATGGATTGGATAATTTGATAAGACCCAATGGGTCCAGGACTGTAATGGACTCAAATGTCTGCATTGGAATGGTTTCTAAGGTTTGATGCTCTTCCTAAAACCAGCCACTTACTGACTGATTTTTTTTTGCCTATGTTACAACCTTTAAAAAAAAGAATACCAATTATTTGTTTTCATTTCAAAAACACTGTTCTAACACAACTATTTTTAATTCAAAATCTAACAGATAGTAAAGTAAGTCATCACCATATTGCTAAATATCAAACTCACTCTACATTGCATTCCATTTTAATTAAATTTAGTTAATTAAAATCTTAGAGTGTCTCCCAATTCCTTTTTCATGAGAATTAGAAACTTAGAAAATGAGCGTTCCCATTATTAAAGATGTAATTTCACTTAGAACTTCTTGGCTTACATCAAGTAAGCTAATACCACTTTATATCAGAAATCATTTAACTTTTGTACTTTAATGTAGGAGCTAGTATATTTGTACTTGATAATAATAATATAAGTTTTATCAACTGATCTTAGTGAAATTGATAAAACTAAGCTGAAAGGTTGCTTGATAAATTTCTTCACAAGTAAAATTCTATTTAATTAAAGGTATCTAGACAGCATTTTGTTTAACAAAAGCCAACTAGCTGGCTATTAAAGATTTATTTATTGACCAGAGATTGAAGTTCTATTTCTGTTAGAACGTTTGATGTGAAATATATATCTAATCACACAGCCACATAGCACGTATTTACCGTTGATTCCTGAGGCAAGACAGCTTGGACTTAAACAAATTTGTCTTTCAATTTTTTTCTTTCACTGAGGTCATTTGTACTTCATCAAGAAGACACGAAATAACTAATACCTGCCTCAATGAACATGAGGGGAATATTAATTTACTTATAAATGTTGATAAAAGATAGCACATACACAAACAATGGGAGCCAAGTAATTTTCTACATGGTCAGTCAACCAGCAAAAAATAAAAGTAGATTCCTCTCAAAATCACCCCTTACAACAATGCATAATGTTGTCTATGAAAAAATACACAAGGGTAGTTATGACTAGAATATTTTTGATCATAAGGCCAACTTAAAGCTGAACAACAAAAATATACATTTACTTATAAGTATGAGAGAATGATGAATGATTGATTCAAATCTCTCAGTTTGTGATATGGGATTGTTAAGTAAAATACTCAAATTCATTTTTATTTTATTGAATTTTGAAGTTTTCATCTCTCTCCCTATATCATATTTCAGGTAAATTACATAATTATACTATCTTAATTCAATAAAGAACACCTCATTTTGTTTCATTATGAGCTTCCTGTAGTAACATATCATCATCTCAGTTTTATTTCATGCTAGCATGGGTTGAATAAAAGAGACCATTTTCAAACATCTCAGTACTCTTTCAGCTTATTCATGAAGCTTAACTTTCAAAGAGATAGTGCAAAGGCTTCATAGCAAGTTTTAATGGGAGGGGAAACTATTTCTTCATTTTCATTTATCCTCAGCTATCAACAGTAATATTATGTCATCCACTTATAAGTCTATACCAGCATGTGTAGAGGGAAGATGACAGGGTATATAATGTATTGGACTATGAGCATTTTATTCTATGTAACATCAATTCACCTAACAGTCAGGAACCGGTACTGGATCATCTGATAACCTATCTAAATGGACGTTTTTCACTTATCTACATCATGCCATGAAACAAGAGTTATGCAGTCTCCTGGGTGGGAGGAACCCCTCAGGATGTAGATGCTTAATACTTAATATGAGTGCAGTTGACTCTGTTGCATGTATCAGCTAATATTTTGGTCCCCAGAAACTTTAGAGAGCAATCTCAGGAGACAACTTCACAACACTTCAACATCATTTCAATATCTATTTCCCCAAGCCAGTAGCTATATGTTATCTATATGAGTCAAATTGTTTATTGCTCTACACTGATAGTATAATAAGCATACTCCCAAAGTGATTACTTCTTATTTTCTGATATCCACACATGTTTTATGCTTGCATGTGTGAAAATACATTTTAATATTTATAGAGGAATTAATCATGCAAACTCGACATTTTTAAATTTTATATCTGAATGAATAACCTCTCCTAACACTGGCTGTAATAGTACTTCTCATCAAGACCACTCAATTTCAAGCCAAATTTCCATACTGATTATGGGGCAGCTAATGGTCAAGGCTTGTGCAGGTGTGCTATAGACTGCATCACTAATTTCAATGAGAATTTACCAAAACAGTATACAAAATACATATCAGATGAAATCATCATCATCATCATCATTTAGCATCCGCTAAATATTAATAATTATTTCTAAATGGCAACCAGAGTTTTGACAAATGAAATCATCAAACCAAGTTCATAAGTTTTGTTAGTACAATTAAGATTAATATAATTGAATTCTGAGTAAAATGCAAAATTAGCAGCTGATAGGATATACTTGTAAAGAATGATAAGATTTGTGGGACACAACTCCTTTTTTTATCATACTTGCATATGGTTTTAAACTTGGTATTATAAGCTAATTAATTACAAGTTAATTTAAGTCATTGTTGGAGCAGTGAACTCTACTATCTTGGAGTACCTATTTACAGCTAAAAGAAATAGCACAGTGTAACACTAAAAGCAGATTATAAGCCTTCAATCTGGGGGTTGATTGACAATTAAGTACCTGATTGATTTGGCCATCTGCAGCTCTGCCAGCCCTTTAATTAACATTATAAAGTAACAAAACAGTTTGATGGTGAAATGTTAACAAGAATAGAGGTTAGAAATTATATAATATCTAATGTAAAAGGATTTCTTTTCTGTTGTTTTTCTCTTATTTCTTCGATGGATTCAGCCACTGGAGTGCAACCATGTTGGAGAACCATCTTCAAGGTTTTACTTAACTGATTCTAGTACTTCTAATATGTGTGTGTGTGTGTTATCAATCTTGCAAGACAATACAACAAAACTGACCTGGGTGGCATTTGCTCATTTGTAGCAAATTTTGTTAATCTACTGCCTATTTGCTTTTTTTTAAAAACAATATGTTGTAAGCAATCTGTTTTACAACAAATGAGATGGTTTGGGGAATGAATTGCAAAAAAAAAAAAAACCCAAAAAAACCCCAGTTTTGTAGAGTTTACAGGTGTTTGTCTACTTTCCTTCTTTGTTCAGCCTACCAATGATATCCACAGTCGATTGAAATGGGATAAGTAATATAAACAGGACATCTATAAATAAGAGACCTGCTGGAAACATATTTTGAAAGTGTGATACTTAAAACAGTAACAATTAGGGTATTATTAATTTAAAGAACAGCCTACAAAGCATATGATACTAGGAAACAATCCTTTAATGTATAAGTCTGACAGTGAAAAAAATTATTTCATTTGAAGCACTCAAATTCACACTTCAAATTCAGTCTAACAATAAGGTTAGCCTTCATTCTAATTTAAATATATATAACTGAATGTATGTTAAGAATATTTAAGTTTGTGTGAATGTATGTGTGTGTATGTATCTATGTATGTGTATATATATATATGCACATACACATGCAAATATGTCTGCATGTGATTTTGTGCACATATCTATCTATCTATCTATCTGTGTGCATGTGTATACAAATCAAACATATCTGCACTCTCATCAAAACTTTCTTTGGGTTGGCCACAATGCCTTAAGTGCTTGCATGCTAAAAGACAGTACTCTCATGGTTATATAACTGAATTTTGACCTTGGTTGGTCCACTTTACTATCTTGTGTTACAGAGTTCACATGCCTGCTCCACTGGCAGAGTGCACCAAGGAAGTATCTGATTTTTCTGGTCTAAAAGTGAGTCTGAAGCTGAAATTCATTGCAGACCTTCAGTACCGCATGAGGACAGCGCTCTACCATGTACAAGTGTGTATGAATGGATCAAGAATTTTTAAAATGACTTCACAAGTATAAAGCACACAGAAGGAGCAAGATGCCCATCAACCTCTAGCACTGACTTGAAGATTCAACAAGCACAAGAGATGGTTCTGGTGAACTGACAAGTGGCCATCAATGCAGTGGAATATTCTTTGCAAAGCAGTCATAATTCTGCATACAAACTCATCCACAACAAGCTTCCCTTCCATAAAGTCTGTGTGAGATGGGTGCCAAGAGAGCTTGCCAAAGCACATAAGTGCAACTGTGTGGATGCTTATGTCAATGCTTACTCAACTGCTACAACAATGAAGATGAAGTCTTTTTGAACAGAATAATCACAGATGAGACCTGGGTTCATCACTTTGAGTCAAAATTCAAAAGGCAGAGTATAAAGTGGAAACACCTGAATCACCAGTGAAAAAGAAATTCAAGACACAACCTTCTGCAGAAAAAGTGATTTCTGGGGATGACAAGGGGACTCTACCAGAACATTACTTGGAAAGGGATCAACAGTCACCGTTGTAGGCTACTGTGTAACCAGCAATTTGCACCAAGCGCTGAAGTCTGTTGTCAAAGCAAATGTTATTGTTGCACAACAATGCACACCCACATATGGCTGCCCACAGCATTGAAACACTGAAAAATTGGGTTTCAAGTAGCTGGAACACCCTGCATACAGGACAGATCTCACTCCTTTAGACTACCACTTCTTTGGACAACTCATACATCCCTTATGAGATCATCAATTTACTATGAATGAAGAAGCACAGGAAGTGGTGCACAAAGTGCTGTACGACCAGCCAAAAACCTTTTCCTCTGATGGAATAAACAAACTTGTGACCCGTTGGAAAAGGTGCAGCGAAAAGCAAGGAGACTGTGTTGAAAAATGATGTAATTGTTCAACCCCTGCTTTTGTTTTAATTAAAGAAACAAGAGTGCATGTAAGTTTTGACTTACCCTTGTACACACACACACACACACACACACACACATACAATATAAACCCTGAAAATCAGTTGATCATGAAAGAATATGATTTTGAAACCCAGCAAAGAGAAATATGAAACACCTACCTATTTCAAAACTAACCAAACACAAAACAAAAATCTTAATTTTAAAAACTGAAAGATGGATAAAGATACAATTTGAAAGATGCCAGAAGCCAATTTGCTTATTTTTTAATTTTAGATTCTTGAAGACTCAAAGTTAAAATATTATTCTTTTTTCTCTATAGCTATAAAATTTATAAATAAAGTAACTAGAAACTGTAACATACCTTGAAATACAAAGCTATTAATTTCCAAATATACAAGGATCTTATAGAGCAGCACTATCTCCAGGCTTCTAGTAATATTAAGCAAGTGAAATGAAATTTCCTAGTGGATAGGGGACTTTTATCTTCTACAACAGTGTTGCAGATGCTACTTGCGAGAGTAGGACAAACTGGTTTGTTGATAAACAAATATCTTGGCTTTGAACAAAACCAATGCCGCCCCAGTCATACAAGACTACCTCTGGGCTGGTTGATGAGTATCTTACTGACATGACCATCAACAGCATAATAGAATGCATATAAATGAGAAACATGGGTTTGATGAGTGTGTGTGTGTGTGTATATGTATATATATATATATATATATATCATATTCCTTTCTGTTGTAGAGTGAAGGCTCAAAATGTAAGTCTTTCTCTCTTTCTCAAATGTCAAACTAATACATCTGCTTGTTGTTCATATACCTGTCTACGTATTTTGTTTATCTGTAAACTTCAACAATATATATATATATATAAACAATGTATGCTTTGTATATATAAATATTGCAGATTGTATTTATTAACAGACAATACACACTTTTGCACCCTGTCATATAATAATCTACAAGTCATTAAAACTCTATTGCAATCTATGCAAACCTCAAACTACTATACAGAAAGATTTCAATAAGCTGACCAGGAAAAGGGACTAACTTCACTCAGCTATTATTTATCCCATCAAGCAAGGAGACCATAAAAAGGTGATGGGCATTGCACAAGAACCCTACTACACTCACTTTTCTTCAGGCTATATAATTTTTTAGAGAAGAAACAATATTTCTATATGAATATGCATATATGTATATGCCTGCATACACTAAATATTACATATATGTGTGTGTGTGTGTGTGTGTGTGTGTATTTACACATGTATCACTATTTGCGTATGTATGTACATGTACATTGGGGGAGAATAGTTCTTTTGTCTTAATACAAGGGCTTTACTAGTTTGTTAAGGGAAATTAGGTTGTGACTATAACTGATTTTACTATTACTATTTTTTATGTTTTTATCAACCTGATTGCAATATAAAAGGCAAAGTTTGTTCCTGGTGGGATTTTTTTTCTACCTCAGAATAAAAACGCAACTAAATATTCAACATGATAAACCATCCATCCACAACACATACACACACACACTTCCAAAATGTCAAAACGCAGCTTAATGAAATCCCCTGACACAACCATTCATCATCATTCTTCAGCACTGATTGGTAATTATCCAAACATCAACACCACCATCATCAACACCACCTCATTTAGAAACTAGCATTTCTTTCAAATAAATTAGTATCATTTTAAATTTAGAATAACATTTAAAAAATTCTAATTATTTTATAAATTTTCAGATTAATTCTTTTAAGTATCCCCTTCTATTATCCCCAATGAAGAAAGAACCTGTCAACGGGTGAAGTCTACTGGCCAGTATAGTCTGTTAGTTAGCCAACCAAAGTGATATGGCTGATCAGCCAGTCCAAATAAAAGTCAGCAAGGTAACCAACCAGCTCAGGGGTTAATTGGGTCACCAACCAATCCACTGGTCAGTTGATCACAGAATCAATCAACCAACTACTGGCAAAATAGCCAAACAGTCCAGTAGATTGATGAGTTACCAGTAAAATAACCAACTAATCAGTTAGTCAGCCAAAAACCTCTAGCTAGAAGTCAGTCAGCTTGTTGCCCAGCCAATCAAAAAGTTGCTAGCTAACTGCAAAGCTAATTAGCAGCTGGTCAGCTAGGCAACTAACCAATCAGCTTGAAGGTTATAATCAAATTACCATTCAGTATATCAAACAGCAATAAACTAGCCCCCAATCCTTAAAAGCAATGAACTGGTCAGTAAATTAACCAATGAATTAACAAGTGAGTTAATTAAACCACTAATCAGCCAGTCAGCTAGCCAACCAACCAACAGAAAAAAACCAGCCAGTTGGAACTTACTGAGAGATGGTAGAGTTTTTGTTTTAATTCTGTTTTTGTTAAAAGTTTGCCTGCTTGCCTGCCTTCTTTCCTTCCTTCCTGCCAGCCCGATTAAGAACGTCTTACCTATAGTCTATAACATCATCTATATTTTTCTTGCCATGTGCACGGTGCCAGAGATCCTTTACTTTATCTATTGCTTCACTTGCAACTGACTTCTTGCCTCTATTCCAATCATCAATATCGTCTAACCTGCCAATGTGTGATGACGTTGCAGATGGTGTCGAGCGGTAGTCTTCATCATAACGGTCTCCTTCAATAATAGTGGAAAAGTAAGAAAGAAAAGAGCAAAAGAGAAAAACACAGAGGAGGGACAAACAGTTACAACAATAACAAGGGGGAAAAAAATAATAGAAAATATTGTCTTACAAAATATTTTTGTTGATATATATTTTTACTCTTTGCAGTTACTGATCATGGGAAAGCTAGGATAATCATTACCTTCTTTAACAAGCAATCAATTACATCAAGTCTAGTGCTTGTTTTATTTGGTATCTATTTTACTGACTCTTGGAGGATCAAAGAAAAGGTGGATTTGGGTGGAATTTGAATACAGAAAAAATTGGAACTAAACAGCATCAGCTATTTTGGCCAATGCTGTGCCAATTCTGCCATCCACTCACCAAACATATGAAGATTATTATGTAATAAGAAATTTATGAGACCAGTTACAGATATTTGTGGCCTATTAAGCCAGTGTTTATCTTCCATTTTGATGAGATTAAGGTTTCCTTCATCATCATCATCATCGTTTAGCGTCCGCTTTCCATGCTAGCATGGGTTGGACGGTTCAACTGGGGTCTGGGAAGCCAGAAGGCTGCACCAGGCCCAGTTTGATCTGGCAATGTTTCTACGGCTGGATGCCCTTCCTAACGCCAACCACTCCATGAGTGTAGTGGGTGCTTTTTACGTGCCACCGGCACAGAAAAGAAAGGATGCGTCGGCCGGGAGTCGGACCCGGATCGACTGCTTGGAAGGCAACCATGCTAACCGTTACACCACCTTGTTGCAGGAATTTAACTGAGCACAGTAGAATAAAAAAAGAAAACAAAAAACACTTGCCAGTTTTACAGTGTTGTCACTACTTAAAGCAATGAATCACATAAAACCCATGGTCCATACTGAAAGTTTGGTGGGTTTGGCCATTCAGAGTTAAGTGCCATTGTTATGTATGCAACACACAAATTACTGGCTTCTCAGTTATCTGGGACTATATCAACCAACATATCTGCATTCTCCACAATAAACTATAGAAGGGGCCACAGGTTTTAAAATACAGAAGTAGTCAATAAAAAACTAGCAGTACCAAATGTCTATAGTTCAGACCATCACTTGAAATCATGGGTGACTCGAGAAAATATAATAATAATGATGTTGGAATAAGAGAGGATACCTCAAAAGATATATATAGTAGGTGATTTTAGTGAAACTCACAAATTGGATAAGTTTTAAGCAAATTGAATAAGTGAAGCCTTTCATAAGAAATAAAGACATCTTGACTTTCTGAAGAGCTTTGCTTTAAATGACAGCAGTTTCATTTCCATAGCATATAAACTTATCCAAATTTATGAATTTTACTGAAATATTTTTGTCTAGGCAGATAAACACTAGTTTTCTTGGATTCTGGATTTTATGAATATCACAAGTCTGGCAGTCTATCCTTTCTGTGACTTTACCACACTAATAATAATGATTTCTCATACTAGTACAAGGCCATGAACTTGTAGACTATAGAAATAGTTAATTAAATCAAACCTTGTACATGACTAGTATTATTTTATCAATACTAATCAGATGAAAGGTCAAGTCAACCCCAGAAGAATCTGAAAGATGGATGGATGAAGTCACATCCCAAAGATAAGGCATTCAAGCAATCATTTCCACGACTGCAGTGATTTAATAAATAACAAATCAATCACAGCATTAATAATGGTAATGATGATAACAATTTCATTTATAGTAACAGAGCTTCAGCTTCATAGGTAGCCAAAAATGCAATTTTGACAATTATACCTATTTTAGAGAAGCAGTTCTAGCTGCTTAATAAAACCAGGGGTTCAAATAGTTTTGGAAAAAATCATAGGACTTCTTATTAGGTGATCAGAAGCATGTGTTCAGTTAATGAACAAAATCTAAATAGCAGCAGTTGAATATGAATAATATGTATCAATGAAAACCTATCTCAATATTAGTGTGATCACTTGAGAAGAGCAGGATTTAGCAAAAGGACATAATTTGCCAGGAACTTACTTCTAAACTTCAAACTAATTTTTAAAATACAAGTAGTCTCAAAGTTTCAGATTTTAAATGGAGGAAAGTAAGAAATAATGATCCTATCTTTCCAGAGGGCAATAACCACAGAATGGAAGTGAAAAAGAAATGTAAATCACAGATCCAGACTGTGGTGAACTTAACAGGTATGTTTACATAACTAAGCAAGTTATTTCAAATTCATATTTATTTTGACATGGCAGAAAGCTGATATCTGTCAAAGTTAGAATAGGGTTAGTATTATAATTTCTGATATTAAGATTATCAGTTCCTTGAAGCAACAAAAAAATTTGTACTCAGAAAAGTGAAGTATCTAACTTAGCATTTTTTCTGAGTCGTCTCTGACAGTGTAAGTTTTATTTTCTTAACAGTATAAAAAAAAATTTTTTTTAAATAAAGCATAAAAGAGAGTAAAGACCTTGTCTTGAGAACTTACTATATCTGATACCATGGCTGTCACTGGCCATTCCAATGTACTTGTCTTTTGTTTTTTTAGCTTTCTTCCGTTCATCTCTTAGCCTCTCATCATCCTGGATGAAATCAATCAATTCTTTACCTTTTTGCCGTACTGAAACGAAACAAGAATACAAAGAAATTATTTATGTCAATATTATCATTAATGTCATCAACTTTGTTTTAAAGTTCACTTTTCCAGGTTTGCATGGAAAAGTTTTCTGTTTAGATTCCCTTCCTGTTACCAATCTTCAGCTGTTTCCAAGCAAGGTAATGCTTCTGCAAGACTGGAATATTTTCATGTAAGATTCAACATGAAGGACAAAGTTTGTATGACAGTGATGCTCATTTAGAACTATTGTACATCAAGACCAGCACACACAAACAAATTTCTTTTAGTTTCCATCAACCAAAGCCACCAACAAGGCTTTGATTGGCCCAGGTTTATAGTAGAAGATACTAGCCCAAGATGATACATAGTGGAACTGAACCAGAAACCATGTGAGTGTTGCTTTAAAATCCCAAGAAAGAATTTAGAAGTTTGAGAAACTAAGATCACAACGGTAACCTAACTGGGTCTCATTTATTGACAGCCAAAGGATTGCTATTTCAACCTGATAACCAAAAGAATGTGATTTTGTGATTTCAACTTAAATAGGTCTCATAAATGACAAAACAAAAGTTTCAAACTAGAGGCATCTCATTTCTATTTACTCAGAATATCCTAATAATTCCTCATTTTTATGCTCAATTTTCCATGTTTGCATGGGTCAAGAACAAAAATATTGAAATGCTTATAAGAAGTTTGTATACACTAAGGGACAGCTTGTTTACAACTCTTGTGACCTATATCCAATGTTTATACATATAAACTTTTTAAGCGAGTCAGGTATACATTGGAAATGATAAGCTAGCTGATGCCTTCCTAGTATATTTACCTTTGGCTACATTTATTTCAAAATGTTGAAAGGTAATTTGCACTTCAGAAAGGCAAAGTTTGCTCTCGTAAGTCTAAATGTATCACTGTCAGACAAATGAAACAGATAATCTATTTCCCCTGACTGCAACCTAGGGTTACAGTGAGAGAACTGTTTTGATTTTTATTTATTTAAAAAAAAATTAGATTACCATAATAGATATGAGAGAAATAACTTCTTTCTGTGTTAGGATATAGGTAGCTCATGAAATAGAAGAAATGCATTAACACAAATTGGTGCTTTGGTTTCTTTTTTATTGTTGCTGTGTGTGTGTGTGTTTGGACTTCATAAATGAGAAAAGAATGTATGTCATAGCAGTGGAGTTTATTCATTTTCAAAGGTATGATCGATGCAAGCATTACTCTATGGTTTAAAAGTTTGCTTCACAATCAAAAAGTTTCAGGATCAATTCCGCTGTGTGATACCTTGGATAAGTGCATCTTACTATAGTCGCAAGTTTACCAATAAGTGAAATTTGGTTGATGGAAACTGTACAGAAGCACATTGCATATATCTATCTATACATATATATTGTGTGGCATGTATGTACAAGTGTGTTTATTCTCCTTTCAGGAGTGTTCAAATCTAAACAGAGGCAAACAAGGGAGATAACTACTATAAAATCAGCGGATCCAAATTTCTGGCATGACAATGAAATACAGGAATTACCCCATGGCCAGGCATGTTTTTACAGATGTTTTATAATGAAGAACACTGCAACATGATGGTGACACTCATTTACAAGTATCACAATGTCAAGGCAAGGCGACAATAACACACACGCTTACATATATTTATGATGGACTTCGTTCAGTTTCTGTCTACCAAATCCACTCATAAGGTTTTGGTCAGCTCAGGGCTACAGTAGAAGACGCTTGTGAGACTAAACCCAGCACCATGTAGTTGAGTAGCAAATTTCTTACCAAACCGCCATGGTTCCACCTCTATATATGTAAAAGTCCTGCAATTTGCTGGTGCAGTTAGTGTGGAGGCCCTCATTACCTCATCGCAGCTGCACAAAGTAAGACATGTTTGCAGGATGGAGAACGCAGGGTCCCAAAGGCAGTTTTCTATGCTGAACTGTGTTGGGGCAAGTGGAGCTGTGGTGGCCAAAGGTTCTGATACAGGGATGTGCTGAAGAGGCATATGAAGAACTTTGGCATCTTGCCAGACACCTAGGAAGAGACCATCATACAGCACTATGAATACACCAATTGCTGATGCTTGTAATTCCAGCCATTGAGGAGAAACAACAGAAGGAAAATGAAAGAGCACATGTGAGGTGTCACTTCTCCATTACACCAAGTAGCTTCACCTACAGCAGATTAAAATAAGCTCTTGTAGCCCACATGCAAGCCTGTCAGAGATGACTGCTGAACAAGAACAGTCAACATTAACCTTTGACAGACAGCCAAAGAAGAAGAAGGTGAAAGTAAAATAAGCTCAGTACAGGTAATACAGTATAGTGCTCAAATGAACAGGAACTTCAACCTCTTTATCCAGAGCTGATTTGACTTTATTTTTTCTTCTGATGAAGTTGATCAAACAAGTACCAAGCATATACCAGAATAAAATTTATGTTCTCATATGCCTATATAAAAATTTATTATTATTATTATTTTTGTAAATTGTGTGTGCTAGTATCTTTTATCTTTTACTTGTTTCAGTCATTAGACTGCATCTCCTTGAAGAATTTTTAATTGAATGAATTGACCCAACTACTTTTCTTTTTTTAAGCTTGGTACTTATTCTATTGATTTCTTTTGCTGAACTGTTAAGTTAAAGGGAAGTAAACACACCAACACCAGTTGTCAAGCAGTGGTCACACACACATGTGTGAGCTTCTTTCAGTTTCCGTCTACCAAATCCACTCACAAGGCTTTGGTTAGCCTGACATTTGTCCAAGGTGTCATGTAGTGGGACTGAACCTGGAACCATGTGGTTGGGAAGCAAGCTTCTTACCATACAGTCATGTCTGCACCAACATATATATGGGTTTCTGTATTAAGTAAGCAAATATGGATATTACATTGATATCAACAATGAGTTTAGATGCTCAATCAACTACCAATTTATTGAATTATAGAGTAAGTGGTTGAGTATTTGACACAGTGATCCTCAAGCAGAATCACTGTGACATTGTGTAATAAAGCTGACTCTTTAAATTCTATGTACTGCTCATCTGACGGGGCTCAATATGTCAGATCTAATAAATCTGACTTGCAGTTATGGAAGGAGGGTGCAGTGAAGTGAGACTGAACACATGACCACGCAACTGCAAAATAAATTTGCTAACGATTCAACAATACCTGTTCCCAAATTTCTGTGTGTATTTGTGCAAATGCATTTCCTATTCTCATTTGATATGTGAATGAATATCTTCACATCTGTTTCCTTATTGTTTGTTTCTGCACCCCTTCCCCTATATAGTCTGAAGAGAGTTGACCATGTTGCTAGCCATTCTACTTTTATGTTTCTTATGCACTGGAGGATAGAGATAATACTTGTTTGAGGTTAGGTCAAGGTTGTAATGGTGACTGACTGGGGGGAAAAAAGAGCAGTTGGGGGTTAGACTATTTTAAGCTATGGATAAGTTGGGTTCAGTTGTTCATAAAAGCTGGTTCTGCTTTGGTTGTAATTGTGTTACAGTTGGCTGGGCAAAATAGTTGAAAGTAAACTAGCCAGTTTAAATACTGTTTACATGTTTCCAGAGAAACCACCTTAGAATTAATTCCATCATTTATTACTTTATATGTATTTTACAAACTTTTATATGAATGCCAAAATAGCTGAACTAACAGCACATATATGTTGAATTCATAGCCAGTACAGGTTATTTTGTTGTTTATTGGAACATGTTAATAGTTTCTGCCACTTAGGTAACTGCATTGATGCTGGAGGTAGTTGTGATAAAAATAATCATTAGAGAAAAGAGTGAACAAACCTGAATAAATTTCCTAGTGTATACCTCATAATTTTTTTTTTATTAACCCTAGAAGAATGCAAAGTAAAGTTAATCCCAGTTGAATATGAACTCAAAAGGCAGAGTAGAAACTGTAAGATTTCCTGACATGAGTCCTCAATACAGAAATATTGTAGGATTATGGTTGTTAAAACCATGAGCAAATTTGTATAGATGTGTCTTTGCTAGTATAGATATTTTATGTGAATGAATGACTCTTGTTGAATGAAAATGTATCATATGCTGTCAGTAGGAGGTATCTTAGGGTAGAGAAAGCTCAAGAGAGAAATGGGAAGTAGTAAGGTCTAGTCTGAGAATGTTGGGTGGCTGAATACAAGACTGCATGCCGACTTAAATCCTGCCAAAATAAATTTTAAAAAATAGTAAAATAAAGAGGGAGGTGATGATATGAGTAGTACATCTTTACATGCTTGAATTCAGCCAGTTGTTGGGAACAGTATCTGGGAATGTTACCCGAGATAGATCATCATCATATGAAGAGCAAAAAGCTAGAACCAAGTACCAGACCTTATGAGTACATCTAGGATTAAAAAACTGAAAAGTTCAGCTATAACAATCTTACTATGTAAGCCAATGATTTAACTTACATTCTCATGTGATACTCGCAAATAGAAACAGTTATTTAAAGAATAACAATATGTTTATTCAAGAAAGAAAATTCTTACTTCAATATTTTCTATGAACAAAGAGGTTAGTTTAGTTTACTCGTAGAGGTAGCAAGTCAGCAAGAGAGTTTCTATGTAATTACTGAACTTGCTTGGTATAGTATTCAAATCTCTCTCTAAAAAAGATAAAGCTGGCAGAAACGTTAGCATGCCAGGCAAAATGCTTAATGGCATTCCCTTGTCTTTATGTTCAGAGTTCTAAATCCTCCAAGGTCTGGCTGTGTGGTAAGAAGCTTGCTTCTCAATCACATGGTTCCAGATTCAGTCCCACTGTGTGCTACCTAGGGCAAGTGTCTTCTATTATAGCCTTGTGAGTGGATTTGGTAGATGGAAACTGAAAGAAGCCCGTCATATATATATATATATATATATACCGGAGTAAACACATAAATGTGAAACAAGGTGGAAAAAAGAGTACTCAAATACCAGTGGTAGAGTAATATGCTTTATTTTAAGCAGCAGAAAATTCAACAAAATCTGTTACTCTGAGTTTCTCGTTGCCGTTCATCAGACAGTTTTTGCTAGAATTCTAGCAAAAACTGTCTGATGAATGGCAACGAGAAACTCAGAGTAACAGATTTTGTTGAATTTTCTGCTGCTTAAAATAAAGTATATATATATATATATTTGTATGTGTATGTGAGTGTCTGTTCCCCAACCCATCACTTGACAACCAATGTTGGTGTGGTTACATCCCCGTAAATTAGCGGTTTGGCAAAAGATATCGATAGAATAAGTATTAGTCTTACAAAGAATAAGTCCTGGAGTCAATCTGTTTGACCAAAACCCTTTAAGGTGGTACTCCAGCATGACTGCAGTTAAATGACTGAAACAAGTAAAAGAATAACCCTTTCAACAACCTTTAAAACAAGGTCCTCATATTTTGAATTCAAAATCTTAACACTGCTTCACTCTTGATAAAGACATGGCTAAATACATTGATGGCATTCTTTCTTCGAGCAGTATCCCATTGATCGCATTTTACATTCAGTGTTCAGTGCCATGTATACACCAAGTTAAAGCAAACCAAGATTGCTAAACATTTTAGTTTCATTAGAGACCAGCAAAGTCAATTGATACCTCAACTACATTCTTCATAGAGACATTTCTGTATCTTTTTATGTTGCCCCTGCTTGGACTTTGCAACTGAGCTTTGAAGATCTATTCTGATCCTAACTTTAACAAAGTGCTACAGAATTAGTACAAGAGGTTGAGAAATCCACAGGCAAAATTAAATCTGCATAAATAGCAGCATGAGCACCAGAACAAGCAACGACATCTGGAATCTTATAAATTGGATAAATTTTATAACAATAAGATTGTAAAACTAGGAAATTTACATTGAATAAATTTAAAAAGGCGAGAGGAAATATAATTGCTATACATTTTTTCTCTTAAGTTGCTATTTCGACAGAGAAATGCTAAGAATATAAGGCTTTTAGAAGTTGTAGCACATGCAGCGAGAAAAGTAAAGACAATCCTTGGAAATGATCTATGAGCAACAATAGTAGGTCTGATGTAGCTCATCCTCAGTAAAATATGTTTATGTTTAAGTAATCAAAATATTGTTTGATAGTTATTTCAATGTTTGAGATTAGATCTGTAGTTTTAAAGTGTAGCACAATACATACACACACACACAGAGGATATGCATGCACATACACAAAAAATATATACAAAAGACGTAAAGACTATGGACTAGAGTAATGATATATTCACAAACAGCTGGTAATAATTTTTTTTTTATCTGACCTATTCAGTCATGTCTCACAATTATAAGAGAAGCTGTAATAACTATGTGAGACAGATTTAGAAAAAATGGTATTATTGTTGCTATGAAGACACAGTCAGCTGTACTTGAGCTAAGCCTATAACATGTACAAAGAAATACTTAAAGTAACCCTCATAACTAACTCTCTTCATATACCATGCTTAGTCCTAATCAAAGAACAAGAATTTATAAATAAACATAGAATAATTGATTATTTAAGGTGGAGTGTGTCAATTAGGGTGCTTTGTACCTGTTACTTTGACCAATCTCTCTTATTATTTATAATCAAAGCTCCCAGTTTTCAAAAATAGCATTCTAAAAAAATATCTAAATGCATGAAATGAATTGATTTGAATAAAATTATAATTTTTTTCTATACTATTAACCATACCTTCTAAATTGAAAAGGCTTTTTTTGTAGGTGCAAGCAGAGCATAGATGCAAGCATGGAACAGACACAGGTACGTGGTCTAGGATTCAGTCTCACTGTGTGGCACCTTGGGCAAATGTCTTCTATTGCCTCAGGTTGATCAATATCTTGTGAGTGAAACTGGAACTTGGAAACTGCATAGAAGCCTGTATGTGTGTGTGTGTGTATATATATATATATATATATATATAAAATAAAATAAATATAAGAGAGTGGTCACTATATGGCTCACTCTAGCACCAGTTAATCCAAAAGGTTTCAACCACAAAAATACATGTTTCCCATGAAAGTCAGTACGATTGTTAGCTCACACGGACAGGGCAAATAAAAAATAACAAAAATACAGAAGTAAAATTACATTTAATTCATTAATAGCGAAACAATTGTCCCAAAATAATCTGTATTTTTGTATTTTTGTTATTTTTTATTTGCCCTGTCCGTGTGAGCTAACAATCGTACTGACTTTCATGGGAAACATGTATTTTTGTGGTTGAAACCTTTTGATTAACTGGTGCTAGAGTGAGCCATATAGTGACCACTCTCTTATATTTATTTTGTAAAAATATTGTAATATATTATAAAATATTATAATAATCCAGGTTCTCGGAGCACTAGGCCACTTGGTGTTGAATAGATATACTATTAAATTAGTATCTAATTCTCTCACCCTTATTAATTAATTATATATATATATGTATATATATATATATATATATATATATATACACACATATGTATGTGTGTGTGTGTGTGTAGACAGACATGCAGGCAGTCAGACAGACAGACATACATACACACACATATATGCGCATTATTTCTTATAGCTCTGAGAGGTGGAATAAGAAAAACATTTTCATATATAAAAGAGGTAAGGGTGGAGTGAAAGGAAAAGCATCCGGCCTTAAATAAGTACTTGGCTAATCCAAGTCTGCATAAAGATGAACATAAAATGAATGAATGAACACTAGGTTTCAAAAGGTTCGTTTGCCAAAATTCATTATGTGTACATAAGCCTAAACTAGAAACATTTCTTTGTAATCAAACTGCAATAAGATATGTTAATGTCTCAGTCATTAATTTAGGGCATGATGACTTTACCTGACATAAGTTCTGTGTTCAGCTTACTCCAGTTGACATGTATCTGGTATAGGATCTTGTTTAGGGTTAGGGACACCCAGTGAAAAACCACCGAAATGTGATCTGGTATCTGGCGGGGATAGCTGCCTCTTTTTCACCTCAGTTGGAAGCGAACTATGTCTCACAGTGACATACACCCTTATATCAGTTACTTTTGAAACAGTAGAATTCATAATCTTTGACACCAAAATTCAACTATCACAGGAAGGTATGCCTAATAGCAATGCAGGATCATGAGCTCAGAAGAAGACTTGTAAGGTCCTATCTTGGCTTGAGATTACCAAATGAATGAATAAATGTTATTAACCTGAGCTTAGAAATACCAGATGACAATTGTGATCAAACTAATAGAGACAGGTGCAGATATTTTTTTAAAAATTATCATCTTATGGACTGATTAACAGCCTGAAAATATACTTATATTCATGTCTTTTTTACTTCTAAATTTCATAATAGCATACTCTACAAAAAGAGGTGAGATGGACAAGAAACACAGTTTTACTGTTATTAAAAGGAAGATAACATTTTCTTGTATTAAAAAATGACACTTTCATGACCTGTATGTCAGAGAAGTAATACTATATAGCATTGAAGCATTAGTTGTATCAATACTAAAAAGAAAGCTTTAAAGAACTTAATGAAGTGGAGTGGCCATGATGATAATGTGTGTTATATTGTGGGGCTGACTACTTATCACAATGATCTATAATATTTATTGTTTTGCTTCTAGGTAAGATGTATTACTCAAATGTACCTCAATCTAAATAACAGAATAATCAATTAGTTTTATTTTATAGGTGCACTGATCTGCAATAAGATGAGAAGGGTCATTCAATGAAGATAAAAGAGAAATAAAAGCAAAACTCCAATAATATATATGAAAACATTTAAATCTATAAGAATCACTCAACCCATGATAGCATGAAATAGTTTCTAAAATTGGTACAAGGTCACACATTTTGTGGGAGGGTAGAGTCATTTAGATTGATCCTACTACTTGAGTGGCACTTTTAGAACAACACTAGTACTTGACTGGTACTTATTTTATTAACCCTGCAAGGAGGGAAGACAACATTAACTCCAGCAAGTTTTAAACTCAAAATGCATAAAGTGATATAACTAAATACTATAAGGCATTTTGTCTGATGTACTATGATTCTACCATTCATCACTCTGATATCATGAAATAATAGATGTAAAATAAATAATTAAAAAAATTAAAAACTTGCCGTCTGTATTCTATATTTGTTTGCACTGAATTAACTTAATTATTAAAAAATGGTTAAATATACATGAATAGTAATCATTAATGGTTGAATAACCTTGAGATAGTTCCCTTTGCTAAAATATGGAATGGAAATGGTACCTGGCATTCAGCTTTTTTGAAATAAGGTTTAGTTTACTTTTAATTAAACAAATACATGATGATCTTTTAAACAAATACATGATGATCTTTGCATCTACATATGGAATAGCTTTTACAAATATGGATATTTTAATATTGTTGGAACAATGCTCTTCTGACAGATGTCTATTCAACCATTATATGCAGTAGTAACAGAAGTGGTTTGTCATCCAACAGGACTGATACAACCATATATTTATATGACAGATTTTAAAAGACACCTCACAAATCCTGCAAAGTTAAAATATGAACAAGACCATGTGGTCCAACTTCTCAACCTTTTACCCATCTTGCCATGGGTGGGAGAGGTAACAGGTGGATGACAGAAGAGTCATTATATAATACAATTGGGGTAGAGTTTGAATAGTATTATACACATAATCTTATTTTGTTGTTTTCCTTTATTTTGCATTTTTTTCTTTACTTAATAAAAAAAATAAGCTAAAACTAAAAGATAAGTAAAGGAGATTAATTCATAGGTGCTTGCTGGAGTGTTGCAGGATCTCTTCCTGTTTTTCAAATTTTTCATTCTCATCAAATTAACTTTCTTAGAAATATTACTAGTTAAAAAAAAATTATTTACCTCTTTTTTTATTTCTTTTATAACAGAATCTTCTGGAAGAGAGTCAAGATTAAGAGCACTACTTTTTTTCATTGTCTGGCTAATTTCAACATCTCACTGTCTTTATACAACTAGCAATGTTTTGCTGTTTTTTTTAATGCTTTCTTATTCAATTGTAGTGAAATGTGTTTTGTATCAAAAATATTAGTTTCAAATTTTGGTACAAGGCCAGCAATTTCAGAGGAAGAGACAAGTTGATTACATCAATCCCAGTGCTCAACTGGTACTTATTTTATCAATACTGAAATGATGAAAGCAAAGTCAACCTCAGTGAAATTTGAACTCAGAATGTAAAGACAGACAAAATGCTACCTAGCATTTTACCCAGTGTGCTAACAATTCTGCAAGCTTGCCACCTTATTTTCTATCAAGAGTATTGCAATGAAATATATCTGGCCACCAAAACAAGCACACAGTCAATAACAGACCAATGATGGAGTTTCTACATGGTCACTCTACTTCATATCTCCTTTAACTCTAGCATTTAAACCAGCCATATTAGGTCCCAAATATTCTATCTATTGCATGTTTAACCTGTCCAGATCTGGTCTTTCATACCTAACAGACAATGTCATACTAAAAATCAAGCAATCACATCATTGAAATCTCAAAGTTATGAGATAATGCATGATTAATTAAAAACAGTGTGAACAGATAAGTATTACATTTCACAGAGTAATCTGAATGCTAAATATCCTATCAATTGATAAGAACATTGGATACATTGGGCAATGTTGTTTTAGATATTCAAAAAAAAAAAAAAGCTGAGATGATTGTAGAGGGAATGATTTTGATAATAGTCTACTCAATGTGTGCTTACTTGGAACAAAACAACATGTTGCCAACAAAAGTGGGTTAGATTTTAAAATAGTAATTGTTAGAATAATTGTTTATTCAGTTATATTTTTTCATGCTAATTTGTCTATCAACTATCAATTAAGAGTAGAGTGCTATTGTTAGACAGGTAAACTTAGCTATCAGAGTAATATGATTTGTAAAAGGATGTTGTATATGGCAAAGTTTAAAATGACAGTGTACTATGAAGTAGGAGTGGCATCTATTTTCAATCTAGAACACTGAGACATGGAAAATAGTTCTTAGCTTCCCTACTGTCAATCAAAAATATGTGATTTCTATCTTTTACACCATGCTTCAATTGATTCTAGTATATGATGTATTCAGTGGAGAAAGGGAATAGTCAACATTTTAAAAATTTATCACAAAAGCTGTTTAATAATTTCCAAAGAAATCGATATTTGTATTTTTTGATTTAATGAATTATTTACAAATTTGAATGCATGTCTAAGTGAGCTAATATTGTCTACTAAGTGTTGATTAACAAGAAAACAATTCAAACTTTTTTATTATATATTTTTGATTTATAGCTAGTTTATAGATTTGATTGTTTAGGAACTTCATCATCTTCATCAACATTTAACATCTGTTTTCGATGCTAGCATGTGTTATACAGCTTGACAGGAATTAGCAAGGCCAGGAGCTGCACCAGGTTTCATAGTCTGTTTTGGCTTGGTTTCTATAGTTGGATGCCCTTCCTAATATCAACCACTTTACAGAGTGTACTAGGTGTTTTTTATGTGCCACCATCACCAGTGCTTTTTACGTGACGTCTACGCTATTGCATTTCATGTGGCACCAACACCAGTGATTTTTACAGTACCAGTATTTTTATGTGGAACCAACACCCACACTAGTGCTTTTATGTGGCACCATGGTTTTAGGATATCACTTCTACTGTGTTGGGCAGGTCTTGACTGCCTTATTTATGTGAAATATATTTGTCTATTATACATGTATATCTCAAAAGAAAATCGCATATTTATAGCTATCAATGTATAACTATTTATGTTAATTAGTGTAATCCATCATGTTTTCATCATCATCATCATTCAATGTTACCAAACAAACTTAATTATCAGGTAGCATTTTGACTCAACAATGCTTAGCATCATCTGTGCTCATATCTCACTTCTTTATTATTGACCTTCCAACTTGAATTTCAATGTGAGAGTGTGTGTGTGTATCTATTATATATATGATCACCGTGACCGACCAGGCTATCAGAGGTTGCTACACATCGCTGGTCACAATGCGCTTCGCATTGCTTTAGCCTTCAAATGATGCCACCCCGCTGGCTAAGCGAGCAGGTCAACAGAAGAAAGAGTGAGAGAAAGTTATGGCAAAAGAATACAGCAGGGATTGCCACCACCCACTGCTGGAGCCTCACGGAGCTTTAGGTGTTTTCACTCAATAAACACTCACAACACCCTGTCTGGGAATCGAAACCACGATCCTACAACCGCGAGTCCGCTGCCCTAACCACTGGGCCATTGCACCTCCACGTTATGTATATATATTTATAAAATAGATATGTCTTGGATAATTTTGAATTGTAAACTTTTATTTATTATTGTTAAATTCCACTTCCACTGATACAAACAATATGTATGTGCATTGATTTAAAACCTCATCTCCTAAGATGATCAGAGAAAACTCTTGGTGAAATACTGTAACATCTAAAAATTTATATTTTCCAGACTATTTCATCATTTTTAAGTTTTTGCACTGCATTTTGATTGATGCAACTTTCAATTGCTTTTATAAAAATAACATTTCTGTAGACACAGTTTGGATTTAGAATTTAATTTTCTAATGCAATGATTAACAACTTTGAAATCTTACATGAGAAATAAAGCTTTCTAGTTAAAACACAGCCAAGAGAAATGTATGTATTTATATAAGTACAGACGTAAAACTAGAGCACCTAAACTTGATCAAAGATTGGACAGGTTGTCCTGTAAGAAAAAAATACAAAACAAGATTAATGAGGTTAAATGTCTGGAAAACTGAAATGATTATTAATTGTAACTCATCTCAGAGATATAGACATAAAATTAGTGTAATTAAAAGACCAGAAAAATGAAAAACGTATTTCTAAAACAACACATCTTAGACATGGTACTTAAGGAGAGAGCATGCTACTGAAGGGGAGAGAATTGCTTCTGAGAAACCATTATCAAAGAGTGAAAAGAGCATACATATATTTCCATATTAATTTTCATGAGATGAAATCCTTAAAGTCTCTGGTAGTCATAGATAGCAATATTTGGTCTACTTTATGGATTCTTCAGCATGACATAACTCAAAACTTTAAACTTAGTTAATCTAAATTAATTTAAAAATTAAAAGTAATGTATTTCTTTCTTTTTTTTTTTCTAACATATCTTAAAATTATGTATAATTAGCTAAGCCCAGTTTCACCCGGTCAGTTTGGATGATGTGGCTGTAAAACCTACTCTGTGTAAGCATTCGACTTGTTTGGGCACGCTTACATTAAAAACAATTTTAGAATAACTTTTTTCTGTCAAAACACTAAAAATAATTGACCAACAAAAAAAAACCGCGATTCAACCAAATCAAAAATAAACCCAAATACTAAGCGAACAAAGATGAACCATCCCACTTGCATTGCGCACGCACACACAAACACACACACACATACCCCCTTCTACATACACACATATATTCACACAGAGTTGAAATGTTGTTTGATTTATTTTTTCAGCGTACAATTTTCATCATCCCACTACCAAGTATGACATCACCCTTCCTTCCTTATTCATCTATCACCTCTTCCTTTCTCATTCACAAACACTAGAGTATTATTAGAGTTGATTATCTCAGTAACCAATGGAGCTATGAAAAAAATACAAAGCCTAGCATCACCACCAGATCATTCTACACATCTGTGTCATGTTTCATGCAATTCTACCAAGCCATTTGACTGTGAGTCCCAAGAAAAGAAAGAATCACCCATGTCAAATTTATATGTATAGATAGATAAGGAATACAGAACAGTGTGAAATGCCTAATGATGCAACATCATCTCTGTAACAATATTTGAACTAAAGACAACATAGTTCCTTAATATCACAGTAAATTTAAACCATGTAGTTATTTTTTTTTAACACAATTAACCAGAAGAAAGAATTTAAGTCTTCAGTGTCTTCATGAATTAATGTGTTATATTTTATAAGTGTTAAGATCCAAAGGTGTTTCATTGTATTTTGTGATCTAATTTAAAAAAAAAAATTTGATAAGTAATTAAGATAAGCAGGAATCTGATTATATGTGTGTGTGTGTGTGATTGCTTGCTTTTGCACACAAGCATGAGCATGCAACTGAATTTAGAAATAGATTATAAAATTTCAAACAGCCTATCATCCTTTCTGGAATGGGGAATAAAGATCAGTGAAGCTATACACCAATGAAAATGAGGTGGAGGAGGTATGACTTAGTGACATGAGAAGCTTGCAGTTTAAAATATAGATTGAGATTAGCCCTGAGACAACAGAGGATGTCACTGTCCAAATTCAATTCACACCTTGTGAACTTACTTCTCTAATGTAAAGACCCTCTTGCTCATCAAAAGAAATCTCTATTTACACCTAGAGTTTGATAAAGTAAAAAATACAGTGAAACTGGATGTTTTACTTTATCTAGTTTTGTCCTTGATTGTTTCCAGTTCAATTATCACTAACTTTCACTCCACTGGAGTTGCTATAAAATATACCAGCAAAACACTGGATATGAATATATCATCTTTACTCCTGTCTTCCACTGTGACTGACCTTGTGATCTAGATACCAGAAACAGTACAAGCATTTGAATACCTCATGAGCAACTAATAAGCTCATGGTTTTGATCACCACTTGAAGGAAATTCAGTTTTTACATCAGTAATGTTTTCAAGAAAGGCGAGAATATAATAAAACCTCATTCCCATTCCATATGAATTAGTAATTGGTCATAACTAACAGCAATGTACTATGTTTTATATGGGTTCATTCCACAGTATAATTTATAGGATAAGTTGGTATGAGAAGTAAGGTCTTGGTAAACTAAGTCTACCATCCAGGTTTAATTCTCAGTTGTAACTATTTCACTTACTCTGATAATGTCTTTAATAAAAGCATGAGTGTCTCAAATCTCATTCTCCAACTCACTGAAGCCAAATGAAGTCATTCTTTGATGAATAATTCTTCTGATTATGAAAGGCTAAGCAACTGATCTCTATTTCTTGCACCATGGGTGAAAATTCATCCTTATTTGAAAACTAATATATATGCCACAATATGAAAGCCTTTAATATTAAACAGTAAATCTCTTACCTAAGCAGCTGTCTAACATCTAAGATACTGAAGGACATCAATCATTACAATAAACTGTGAGACTTCAATACTGATTGAATGGATATACAAATACGTGGGTTCAAAACATGCAAAGGCTTATTGCAATTGATATTGCATTTGCTGAGTAGATCTGCCTGAGAAAACTCATAGGAGAGCAATAGCAAATTGAAAGAAACAGTCAATCAATATTTCTAACGGTGGTATTCATTCAATATTTATTATCTCTTAAGCTTTACAATTTAAAATGCATGGCTCATTGAGTTCTCAAAGCTGTGTACTTTTGGAACCAGTAAACAAGAAATTAAAGATAGCATAAAAGAAACTAATTGAAGTAGAAAATGGTCAGTTGCCTAAAATAATAGTATAATTATTAATTTAGTAATTAATAAATATACATTATTATACATTCCATGGATGCATACTTCTGTCACAGGAAAAATTTTGCAAATAATGAATACGAAAAGTCAGAGGGAACATCCATGTAGTCCCTATTTTTTAAAAATAATCAGGAATGTGATGACAGAATGTTGGTTTCTGTATAGAACAAGTTAAGAAACTATGTAGAAGCTCCTTGATTGCCCAACACTCATCATGGTTTGCCCCTTTGCAAGTTCAATTAATGTTTGCTTTTATTCATTTGTCTAAAGATAGGTTGAACCCCTATTTCATAACTGAATAGTTAATTAAGAAGCATTCGTAAGATAATGAAAACAACAATACTACTAATTTATTAAAGCAGAAATACTTTTACAAAACTTTTTAAAAAACCATTCTTATTCTTTTAGTCAGGTATGATAAAATTAAATTATCATTATGTTCTTTTTTGTATTTGTAAACTCTATAACTTGCTAGCAATTTAGATTAGAAAGCCTCCATTTTCTTTTTTCTTCTTCTTCATCTTTTAGCTAACAATGGGGGACATTTCCCAGTGGTTATAAAAACCATCTGAGAAAGCAATGGGAGAGAAATAATGAGGTTAGCAATAGTTGGTACAGAAATGGAAAAGTTAAAGGTTAGTGAATTATATGGAAAACAGTTGGCAGAGAAATGAATATTCTAGAGAAGTGGTCATCATAAAAAGTAGAGTTTTGAAATAAAACAACAGCATGTAAAGAATGAGTAAATATAATAAATAGGTTCTTTAAGTGGAGAATAGTAGCAAATGGCAGCAGAATCCATTATGGTAACAACAGAGGAGGTAAAAAGAGAGTAAAAAAAAACCCAGCAACATAATAATGGATGAGGAACAAAACATTTTTAATAACTATATTACTTGGCAAGCAACAGATAAAATGATCTTTTCTTGGCTAAAGGTTCTTATAGGCCAGATGATGGTGTTACTGCTCTATATGTATGGCATGGAAAAAACATACAGGAGAATATTAACATGATCAACAGCACAGCTGCTACGCTGCCACTAGTGCAGGTCATATGTGTTAGTTGACATAAATGATCAAATTAATGACTCAGACCATGTGTTTCTCATTCCACTTTCACTGTGCATTCTACTTTATGGATCTCTGATAATTTGTGTTTGTGTGTGTGTATGTAAGAGGGGGCGAGAGAGAGAATATATATCTCATTAGTAAAATTCCCTGAAACAGCTTGTATAGTAAACAAAAATTCAATATATAGAGTACAGGAGGCAAAAAGTCCTAAAGTAACACTTCCTATGAATTCTTTTCAGTAACTTGATAGTGTCAGCTAAGTCAGAAAAGGTGTACATAGATTAAATTAAAGGTATACCACTTTTTATCAACAAGTTTCAGTTTTCTCATCTCCTGACATGCACATTCTTACACTCTTCAGTCCTTCCTTATTATTTACACACAAATGACAAGTACATGCAATTTCAACATCTTTGTCAGAATGTGAACATTCCGTATGAGACCTAAGCACTCAGCAATGTAAACGTGACAACTTATTCTATCACTACACCTTTGGGAAATGACTCCACAGTATAGTATGCAACACAAATGCTCATTTACAACATTCAACTTAGAACATTAAACCTAGTTTTCAAAAAGGACCAATATTGCAGAACCAACACATTCATTCCTAAACAATAGCTAATTCTTTATACAGTAAATCATGGAGTCTATTTTATTTAAAATTGAATCTCCACCTCTCTCAAGCCCAAATAATAGAGATGGGAAGCTTAACCCTTTCGTTATCAACCTGCCTCAAACTGGCTGTGGCTCTGTAATACAAATATCTTGTTTTCATAAGTTTTGAATTAAAATCTTCCACCAAATCTTAGTCATAATTTATGTTCCTAACACTAGCTTAATGATAACTAAGTTATTTTACTAAATTCTTTGTTATCTCTCTCTATATAAACGGCAGTTTGTCTGTGCGTGTTTCTGTGTGTCTGTTTGCTTGTACCCTCACCCTGACCACGGCTTTCAACCGATTCTGATGAAACTTGACACACACATAGCCCAATGTCATAATTCAAAACTAACGCAGCGAAAATTTTGAAAAGTTCCCCCAGTTCTGAAAAAAATCGATAAATTCGACATGGGGTCGAGAATCAGAAACACAAACCGCAAACTGTCTAGGGGACGCAACTCCACCTTTTTTAACTAAAAAAAAAATTTACCATCATTTTTTTCCATTTTTTTGTTATTTTTTGGCTATAACTCTCTAAAAATGCTTTATAGTTATTTCCCTTACAAACCTGAGCAACGCCGGGCGATACTGCTAGTATTTAAAATAACTGAAAGTAACACAGAGCATCTCAAAAGGGTTAAACAAGTTAAAGTATCATGTGCTTTATATTTCTGATTTCAAACCATACTAAAGCTATATTTGCCTTTCGTTCTTCTTAGTTTTATAAAATAAATATCAGTAATATAAAACAATAGAAATATACTACAGTCTTTAATTGAATGCTACAGCACTACAGGAATCTTCTTCGGTAAATAGCATACCAAGGACTAGTCAACCTAGTGCAACCTATGCACATCATGCTATTTATAACAGCTCAAAACCAAAAGCATAAGATGTAACTGGAATGAAAAACTTCAACCAGGAATCAAACAAAGTTAGATTAAACTTAGCTCACCAGAATCCTTACAGTGTAGAGGGAGTCCATACAGACATTCTTACAATGTGGACAGTATCCAAACAGACATTCTTGCAATGTCAACAGTGTCCATACTGACATTCTTACACTGATGGTCATAGTACAATGACTAAATGTCATTTTTGTAATAAGTTAAACAAAATCAATATTATCCACATCATACATGGGGTTGAAGGGCTATTTACAACAGATCAGATATTATATGGTACCTAGTCTCGTGCTTCATGTTTCTTAAGTCTAAGGTGTAGTACAATCAGAGGTAGGTTAGTATTGATAGCTTTCATGCAGCCTGCTGCGGCATGGTTTAAATTCATGATCATGAGGGTTAGTTGCCCAGAATCTTAACATTGAAGTTTTTACTGAGTTATCAGGAATGCAATAAATTATGATCTGCAATGATTTTGGTCTACATTTTTTAGGTGGGTAAAATGAAAAAAGGTGAATCAGAAGTCAATAAGGTGTTGCATTTTCCATAAGCATTAAGCTGAAATCTACTACTACACATTTTTTGCAGTAACTAAGCTTGGAAACATATTTTATACATACTTCAGTTTAACTAGCAGACAGGAATATATAGTAGTGGTTTTAACAATGTTACCAACAACAGGATGCTAGTATTCTTTTGAGGGAGAACGTTTATTTTTCTTTAACTAAGTGCCATGAAACAGGAGATGAGCTATGCATTGACCCTTACAAGTTCTTTGAGGGTTTTAATGTCACTTTTATTCTTTAAGTTAACACTTAAAGAAAATGTAACAACAATAATCTCACCAAGAAATGCACACCCATACACATATGAACTAATAAGGAGAAAAAAATTGGAAAATACTTACCATTCAGTCCCTGATCTTTCCCATTTTCATCTGTATAGGTATAGTTTTCAAGGCTGCGTAAATCATACAAGTGTTCCCGTGAACTGGTGACCACTCTTTCTGAACCATTCTTCACTAGGTAGGATAGCAACAGCAGAGACTGGACAAAGAAAGATAGAAAATAATACATGTAATATTAAATGTGAAGGAAGTGGAAGGGACAATGACAACAACCTACAAACATGTTTCAATGAAAAGAAAAACACTGGCTGTATGTGTGCATGCATGAATATGCATGCATTTTTAAAAGTTAGTCAGAAGAACAGAAGTGCCTATTGCCTTGGCAAGCTTCCCTTTGGTTATATTATTGTGGCTGATGTTCATCTTGAATAGTTGTAGGTTGTCAGTGTGAGATGCAGGATAACTAAGAATACTGGACACAAACAACATGATATCTTGTTGGTCCACTGTTTCACTGAATCTTAACTTACTTTCACGTAATCTTAACTTGCTTTCACTTAATCTTAACTCACTGCTAATCATAGGCTTCCTGTGAAAGGCTGTTGCTGTTGTTGAGAAATCAAATAGCAGAAAATGATCCAGTGGCTAAGGTGTTCAGGACTTGTATTGTGTATGAGAATATTCTCTGACAGCATGTGAATTGGTTCCTTAGTTTAAGGATTAAATAGATCCTGTGACTTAAGCTCAAGAAATCAGAAGACTAGCAGATCAAACTGTAAATAAACCAACAGAAGTCAATGAAAAACCACTGTCATATCTTTCCCCCAAAATATCAGGAATATTAAGATGTTGGCATGACAGTCCATGACTACCAATACCTGTAGGTATGGAACATGTAGGGAGCATCATAAAATAGTTGGAGAGTGTTTATACAGAATGTCTCACATTAGATCTTAGCAGTCATTGTCTTCTTTTTCTTTTCTTTTGTGTGTGTGTTGGCTTATGAATTAGTAATTAAAATATGCATTCTTTACTTTCAAAGACAATTTAGAGTAATCTAGTTTCTACCAATTCTATTTATTGAAATTATACACATACATAATAACACTAAATATTAAAGAATAAATTTCTATGAAAAGTGTCACAGAGATGTAAAATTGTTTTTTTTTCTAATTAATCTTAATCCTGAAATTTTACCTTATATACTCGTCGCCAGTTCTTCTTGTTATCATGCAACATTCGTTTCCAAAGCATGCCCATTACTTCCGGGAAATGTTCGTATGTAAATGTGTACTGTGCAATTTCACCCATTAGCGAGCCATGTGGACCCCAAGCATCATCATTTGTGGCTTCTCGTACTTTAGCCTCGACATCAGAATAGTTCATCACCACATTGGTGCTGTAGAAAATAAATTGAAAAATGACAAATAAATCTTAAATATTGGATTTGAAAATGGTTGATTATTATTATTCATATACACACTACAGATTGGACTGCTGGAAAAGAAAAATTCCTAACATCGGGCTACAACAAGTAACCTTAGATCCCAAGAACCCTCTTAAGTATCCTAGCTGTCCCTAATAACACTGTTTTCTGGAGCTATACTAAACTGGGTTTTATGCCTATTTCCTCTATTCACCTGTTCAAATCTTTGAGGATAGTTCCTAATGCACCTATAACTACTGGGATACATTTTACCTGCACTCTCCATAGTCTCCATAATTCAATGACTAGGTCCTGGTTCTTTGCTATTTTTTCTACACCTCACATATTGATTTTTTCATCATTTGGGACTGTAAAGTCAATTATCTGGCACTTTCTATTCTATTTATCTACTACTAAATCAGGCCTTCTAGCGTCTATTACCCAGTCCGTCTGAATGTTAAAGTGTCACAACATTTCTTAGTTTTTAGTACTTTGCTAGGTTGATGTTCATACCATTTATCAGTTTGGTCAAATCCTAGCTTTCTACATAATTCCCAGTGGATTACTCTCCCTAGGTTATCATGTCTTTTCTTGTATTCTTTCTGTGCCAGCATGCTACATTCACTTAGTATATGAGAAACACTTTCCTCTTTTGATGTGCATAACCTACATTGGGAGTTTACTTTGCTTTTGTCAAACCAATTAGTCCTTAACACTTGATCTTGTGCTGCTACTAACAAACTTTCTGTCTCCCTTTCCAGCCTTCCTTTCTGCAAATATCTTTGAGAATCTACAATGCAGAGCCTTCTTCTGCCAGTCAGATAACTTTTGTTCTTTTTTCTGGATTTTAACTTCGCTTGGATTTTTGATTTCCCCATTTTGATGTGACTAGCAGTTCTTAAACTTTCTTCATTATTACCTACATAGTAGTCTATATCTACTCTAGCTAACTCCATGCAATCTTCTACTGATATTAACCTTCTTCTACCTTCCTTTCTAGGTAAGTATAATCTTGCTACTCCTTCCCTTGGGGAGTCCTCTATTCATATTGAATTCCTTCCTAGTTCTTCTGTCTAGCTTTACTAATTCAGTTTTTGTACAATCTACAAAAGCTGTTGAGTATCTAAGTAATGATACTGCCCAAGTACTTAAAGCCTTCGCTAGATTCAGACCATTTAGCTTTCATTTCATTAGCTTCTTCACCCTTCTGATGTACTCCTCAGTTTTAGCTTTCATTTCTATAGTTAGTACTTTATCAGATTCTAATACTCCTAAATACTTATATCTCTCTCCTTCTTTCAATGATTTTAATGCGTGGCCATCTGGTAATTGGAATGCCTTCACTGTTGACTATCTGTCCCCTTTTCATGACAAATTATTATTATTATTATTCTACTATATGGCTCAGAAACCTGGACGTTATCAAAGAAGCTTGAGAGGCGGTTGGATGGAACCTACACTTGCCTCCTTATGAAAGCTCAAAATCTCTCGTGGAAGCGCCATCCAACCAAAATGCAAATATATGGGAAACTACCACCTGTGTCATCTCTTGTGAAAGGTAGGAGAGTCCAGTTTGCTGGACATTGTTGTAGAGCTGAAAAAGAGGTAATTTCTACTCTTCTCCTCTGGAAGCCATCTACTCGCAATACCAGAGGGCACACACTCTCCTACCCTGATGTAATCTCCAGGGATACAGGCATCCAGCAACAGGACCTCTGTAATGCCATGATGGACCGTGAAGTCTGGCATAGCATGGTAAATTCCATTGTCTTGACCACAGTCGAACAATGATGTTGATGATTATTATTTTGTTCTTTGATTTTCTTTCAATATTGATATATAATGTTAATGAGGTTAAAGTGCTACATCATTATCACCTGGTCATCAGGTAATAGCCTTATTACTATTAATATGTCTCAATGTATAAGATAAAAGCTGTAATTCTGCTTGCTTCAGTTTGCCTAGATAACAACAGGTTACGTCTTCCATTTCTCAGGTTTAGTAGTAAGAGGAGCTTTCAAGAGTAAAATTAATAATATCTAAAAATCTGGTATATGCAATAGGGGCTATATTTAATTAAGATAACCCTCTGCATATCATGCTTATGTATATACATTGTTTACAGTCCAGTTACAGTAGATAACATTTCTTATGGATTTGGTGAGTTAAAAGCACAATAAATATCAGAGAGAGATGAAAACCCATCTCAGTAGCAACCAACAAGAGTGCTGGATGCGTTTTGGCCTTTTCAATGGCCCTGCTCAATATGTAGAAAAAGGGTAGGTAGGAATTCCATTCAGTGTACCCAGTGAAAGCTATGGACACACAAGAGATGCAGTGAAAACCAGGAAAGTTAACAGAGAAAGTAGTGTTTGTATGTGGAAGATGCACAGGAGCTATAAAGACTACAGATACACAGGAAGTTGGTTTTCTCATGGATAATTTCTGCTACCAAAGTAACTTAATTTGCACTGGAGTGGGAAGTACTGAAAGTGTAATTGCTAGAATAAAAATAGAATGGAGAAAGTTCAGAGAGATTTTAGCTCTGTTGGCAACTAAAGGCCTCTCTCTCCATATCTTACTCTCAAACTTACTCTCCTTTCTTTTCCAACAGAGGTATTCATGTATCTACAGCAAGACACCTATTTCTGTTCCTCTATATACCTTTAATCTCTCAAATGGCACAAAGGTAACCCCACTCAATACTACTTCCCCACCCATCTGAGGGGTTTTTGCATTTTTGTCTTGTAAAGTACTTGGTGACCCTGTTGGTAATGGTGCAACATAAAAAGCTCTGGTGCTGGTGTCACTTAAAAGCATTGGTGCTGATGCCACATAAAAAAGCACTCATTATACTCTGTAAAGTGGTTGGCATTAGGAATGACATCCAACAGTAAAACCATGCCAAAACAGACAATGGAACTAGGTACAGCTCCCAGCTTTGCCAGCTCATCAAACTGTCCAGCCCATGCCAACATGGAAAATGGATGTTAAATAATGATGATATACTCAACCAGCTACATGCTCAGGGCATGCACACAGCAAGTTCAACAGGGATGTTATCTCATGACAAATACTGAAGTAACTGATCTATCAACAGTGTGTATACATTAAGTATGATACACAGATGGCTATCTTAAGAAATTTATAAAACCATTCATTCAAACAAATAACTATCTTATACATTTTAACAGATGGAACTAATCTTATAATGTTTCTGAATACTTGGTCATAGTGCTAGCCATCTTATCCACAATCTAGTATAAATGAAATCTCATCAGTCTGGCACACTGGGTCAATGAATCTTTCCTGGCAAACTGATTACCCCTCTAAACACACTACATGCAGATGGATATAGTACTTATGAGGCTTGCCAAATCACTAAAGTTATATCAAAACAGTGTTTCCCAACCAGGTGGCTATTGACAGTGCCTAAAACATTCAGGAACATATCAGCAACATAACGCACAAAAAAAAATCACCATAATTTAAGAATGTTGAAAACAGAAAAATAAGCCTCTTGAATTTCTAGAAGTAAATTAAGCAGAAGTTTCCACAAATTATATTTCTGGATTTGGGTGTGCTGTATTTGAAAAGAAATCCACCCACCAAACACACATACCACACAATACCAAATCACATAATTACATCATAATAATGTCAAACCTCAATGGAAAATAAGTTGGTGTTAGGGTCAGATGGAAATACACAGCTGTGCACATTTCTTAAAAATGTAAGTATGAGAAACCCACCCCACCCTTGTCAAACTAGTGATTTTGATTGTGACTATTATCATAATAATTATTATTAATGTTTAACTTAAGATTACATAAACCACTTAAAGTGCAATGAATTAGAAGAGGAAGAATGATTTGAATGAGTTGAAAATTTAAGGAGGAAATAGGGTAAAACCCAGGAATGATTAAGACATACTTAGGAAGAAATGCATGTTTGCTTGCTTATAAAAAAGTTGAATCAATACATCCCAACAACTTAATTGGTTAATAGAATAAAAAAAAGAATATGATAATAATAATAATAATAATAATAATAATAATAATAATAATAATAATTTCAAATTTTTTCAAATTTTGACACAAGGCCAGCAATTTGGGGGGAGGGTTAAGTCAATTAAATGGATCTCAGTATTAAATTGATACTTTATTAACCTCAGTTGAATTTGAGCTCAAAATGTAAAGAGCTGGAAGAAGTGCTGCTAAGCATTTTGCCTGGCATGCTATCGATTCTACCAGCTCATAAATTTATATATATATATCTTTTATCTTTTACCCATTTCAGTCATTAGACTGCAGCCACACTGGGGCACTGCCTTGAAAAGTTTTTAGTCAAACAAATCAACACCAGTACTTTTCTTTTAGGCTTGGCATTAATTCTATTAGGCCTTTTTGCCAAACTGCTAAGTTATGGGAATGTAAACAAACCAACACCAGTTTTCAAACACAGACACAAAAATACACACACAAACACACACAAAAAGGTTTTGATCAGCCTGAGGTTACAGTGGAAAACACTTGCCCAAGGTGGCACAGAGTGGGACTGAACCCAGAAACATGTGGTTGGGAAGCAAATTTCTTACTGCACAGCCATGCCTGTGCATATATATATATATATATATAGCCTGGGAAAAGTTCAGAGAGCTCCTACTTCTGCTGGTGACAAAGGGCCTCTTGCTCAGAATAAAAGGTAGACTGTATGACATGTGTACGAACAGCCATGCTACATGGCAGTGAAACATGGGTCATGACTGCTGAGGACATGTGTAAGCTCACAAGGAATGAAGCCAGTATGCTCTGCTGGATGTGTAATGTCAGTGTGCATACTCGACAGAGTGTAAGTGCCTTGACAGAAAAGTTAGACCTAAGAAGCATCAGATGTGGTGAGCAAGAGAGACGACTGCACTGGTATGGTCATGTGGTGAGAATGGATGAGGATAGCTGTGTGAAAAAGTGTCACACCCTAGTGGTTAAGGGAAACCGTGGAAGAGGTAGACCCAGGAAGTGGTGAAGCACGACCTTCGAACATTAGGCCTCACTGAGGTAATGACTAATGGCCGAGACCTTTGGAAATATGCTGTGCTTGAGAAGACCCGGCAAGTCAAGTGAGACCATAATCCCGTGGCCTATGCCAGTGGTATAACCAGCCCACTTATGTGTACCTTTCCTTCATTGAACACTAAACTCAGCTTGTGAAGACCTGTTGAGGTAAGTGAAATCGAAATCAAATTCAATGACAGCACTGCATGACAGGCATCAGTTCTAGTGAAGTGCTAAGAAGACCATCCAAGCATGATTGTTGCCAGGGCTGCTGACTGGCTTCCATACTGGTGGCACGTAAAATGCACCATTCGAGCATGATCGTTACCAGCATTGCCTTACTAGCACTTGTGCCAGTGGCATGTGAAAAACAACATTTGAGTGAGGTTGTTGCCAGTGTTGCTTGACTGGCTCCTGTGCAGGTGGCACGTAAAAACACCATTTGAGCGTGGCTGTTGCCAGTACTGCCTGACTGGCCCCAATACCAGTGGCACGTAAAAGCACCCACTACACTCTCGGAGTGGTGGGCGTTAGGAAGGACATCTAGATGTAGAAACTCTGCCAGATCAGATTGGAGCCTGGTGCAGCCTCCTGGCTTGCCAGTCTTCAGACAAACCATCCAACCCATGCCAACATGGAAAGCAGATGTTAAACGATGATGATGATATTTTATTATTATTATTATTATCATCATTATTATTAACAAACAAAAAATGGAATATAAACTTTAAAAGCAATACAGTCTGACATTTCTATATTTCTGTGTGTTAAAGATAAAAATTGGGAAATGGAAAAATAATAGTGAATAATAAAGCTTTCAGAAACCAAAAATATGTTATTTAAAATTATTGTTTATGTTTGCTAATGTAAAAAGCTTTATTTCGGAACCAAAAATATGTCAAATAACAGTAAAAGTCTTGGAATGATCACCTCTAAATTACACATAAAAAATTGTAAAAGTAAAGCAATTTGCACATCTTCAGTTTTTTTTTATTTGCTCTTTTTGTTTTTTTAATTCCTTGTTAGAAGGATGTACAAGCAGTTAAATGTTCATCATCACTTTCAAGACAGTTGGATATTATTTAATAGAGATGTGATTGCTACTTTTACATAAGTGAAGCAACTGAATAGAGGCTCCCTTAAATGCTGGAAACAAAAAATGCAATATTAAATGAACGACAGTATTTAGCTTTCCTATCAACTTAGGGTTCATATCCCACTGGAAATATTTTTTTGGTTTTTATTATGTTTGCGATGAAAGAGAAGCAGTAACGTATTTCGTCTATTAGAATAAAAATATAAAAGGACAACAAATTAGTAGAAACAGCAGAACACAAGACTCAATTCTGCTGATAAATTTAATCTCATCCTTCTATTATTCTAAGTTCAAATCTTGCTAGGATTGAATTTATCTTTTAATGTTTTAGGATCAATAAAATAAGTACTAACAATATATTAGGGTTCATTCAGTAACTGTGCAGCTATTTAGGGAAGACGGCATTGTGACTATGTGAGAAATCAATGTTAAATTGTTGACAAATAAAAAGAATAACTACTGAAGACTTTGACACATAGTGGAATCATATTGTTCACTAAACCAATTATTCACGGGAAGAGAGATAGAGCCGATGAACTTAATACACCCTCCCAGATTCTTAAGATCAAAAGTTAAAATAAAGTTCATATAAAAGTATATAATACAAAGATCTATTCTCATTTTGCTGCTTTATGCTATACTTGTAAATGTCTTTGTAATCTCTATTGAAGAACTTAATTGCTTACATATAGAGAGATATATACATATGTGCATATCCACAAGCATACATGTACAAATATATGAACATGCTCAAGCATACATACATATATATAAGCACAAGTATACATAGGAATAAAAATACATGTACACATATGAATATACATGCATTTGCACACATACATACAAATGTGCATATGCATGTTTGCACAAGAAAATATATAAGTATCAGCATATTTACTCATCCACCTAGACACACATACATAAATGCAGTTTTTTAAATGCATCAGCTCAAACTAAAGGCCTTTGTGTCACTGGAGTTCACAGGAAAACAAAAACGAAAATATTCTATGGACTGAGTTCTATGTCTTCAGTTTTTAAAGTGGACAAAATAATGGAAACATTACTTATTTAATTCCTTCGATACCAACCCAGCTGAAACCAGCTCTGGCTCTGTAATACAAATGTCTTGTTTTCGTAAGTTTTGAATTAAAATCTTCCACCAAATCTTAGTCACAATTTATGTTCCTAACACTAGCTTAATGATAACTAAGTTGTTCTACTAAATTCTTTGTTATATTTAAAATAATTGAAAGAAACACAGAGCATCTCAAAATAAATACAGTAACGAAAGGGTTAACTAGTAATATGACAAATTCAAAAAAGTTATAGTCTATATATATACGTGTTCACATGCATTATGTATACCTTGTACATGATGAGATAACCTTCTGTTTTTCTTTTCCTTTTTATTATTTATTTATTTATTTTTGCAGATATTTAAAGAAGTTAAAATGTATGACCTATCAGATTTTCAAAGAGGATAAATTGTTGGAGTGTGGCTGGTTGGAACATCACCCACTAAAACTACTGAATTGTTTAATGTTTCAAGCAGTACAGTCTCTAAAATTATGCCAATATTCCAAAAAGAAAGTAAAACAAACTCTGGCAAGCATAATTCTGGACAGAATGCAAAGTTCATAGAGAGGAACTGCAGAATAGTGTAACATATTGTGTCTAAAAACCATTGAACTACAGCAGTAAAAGTGACAGCAGAGCTAAACAACCACTTTACCAACCCAATGTCAACCAAAGTCATTCATCATGAGCTCCATGGAAGACTACAAATTGGTAGAATCAGAGCATCAACTAGAATGCCTTGCAGTATTTATCTCAGACCTCAGCACTCTGAGTTCAACTTTACCTTTGGGAGTCCATAAATAAAGTAACAAACTGTATATGACAGTTACAAATGGTTGGGCTGATTTAGCTTGGGAATTTCATTAAGGGTATAGAGATTTGTGGAAATTCATTTGCTTGCTTGTTAATTTCACAAACGGAAGTTCAGTTGCTCTAACAACTGAATGTCTATTTCCAAAGGTTATGAAGAATCCACCACAGCAAGCATGTGTGTGTGTGTGTGAGTAAAAAGCACTGGTGTCATGTAAAAAGCACTGGTGCTGGTGCCGCATAAAAAGCACTGGTGCTGGTGCCACATAAAAAGTACTGGTGCTTGTGCCATGTAAAAAGCACTGGTGCTGGTGCCACATAAAAAGTACTGGTGCTTGTGCCATGTAAAAAGCACTGGTGCTGGTGCCACATAAAAAGTACTGGTGCTTGTGCCATGTAAAAAGCATTGGTGCTGGTGCCATGTAAAAAGCATTGGTGCTGGTGCCATGTAAAAAGCACTGGTGATAGTGCTATGTAAAAAGCACTGGTAATGGTGCAATGTAAAAAGCACCCACTACACACTGTAAAATGATTAGCATTAAGAAGGACATTCAACCATAGAAACCAAACCAAAACAGACCATGGAACCTGATGTGATACTTGCTGTTGCCAGTTCCTATCAAGTCATCCAACCCATGGCGGCATGGAAAACACATTAAATGGTGATGATGATAATAATGGAAACCTATACATATGTAAACCTATAATTATATGCACAAGCATACATCTATACACTTCATATATATATATGCATACACAAACACATACATATGTATATGAGCACACACACACACACATACATACATACATACATACATACATACATACAAAAGACAAGTAAATTCAGCAAGCTGAAGGTTGTTAGACACCAGATGGCCGTGTGAATAAAATTGCAGAGAAACATCAACGTAACATAACATCAGTCTAAACACGTGTTTGTGTTTCAGTGAATGAAATCAATACTTTTTTCACAAATGTCTAACAACTTCATACAATGTTTCCTCAAACGGTTTTAGGATACTAAAAATATTTCATATTAATTCACATGCACTGAGACGCTCACATGCGCAGATGCTCTATACACACACTTACACATTCTCATATATATGCACATGCACACACTTGTGAATAGACCTCATACTGTCAACAAATAAAGATTCCAATTGTTTTATCAAAGGAACTGGTAGCCTATTATATTATGACGATAGCACAACACTTGTAATGTGCTCAATGGTGAAACTCCATATGAAATTAATGATCAGAAGTTGAATCTCAGCCTGGGTACATGTACGCAAATATGGAAAAAGTAACAACTAGTAAAGGATGTAACTCCATTCAAAATGTAGTATTTTACAACAATGAAAATAACAAGCAAACAAAAGACAGCAGAAAACACCAGCTTTAACAGTTCAATGAAAATCATCATATCATCATTAACATTTAATGTCCATTTTCCATGCAAGCATTGGCTGAATAGCTTGACAAGAACTGGCAAGGCCAGGGGTCACACCAGGTTCCATAATTTGTTTTGGCTTGACTTCTATGGCTGGATGCTTCCTAATGCCAACCACTTTACAGAATGTACTGGGTGCTTTTTACGTGGCACCATCATCAGTGCTTTTTATGTAACACCAGCATCCACACCAATGCTTTTTATGTAGATAATGGTATTTTTACTGACTTATTGAGAAGTATAGTAGAATGCCCATGACCTTCACAAGTCTTCCAAGACTGGTGAGATTAAAAGGGTTGATGTTCAGCTTGAACATCATCTGTTGTAAAAATGTTAGTAGAGAGAATTTTTCAGAGAGTTCACATTCTACAGAAAAAAGACTGCAAAAAAATTTGTGCTGTATTTTGTGGAGGAGACACAGAATAGAGTAAACAGAGAGGTAGAAAGGGAAGAGTGTCACATAGGTTTGGATAGTGGTGATAAACTAATACCTGGTTTAGGTGCAAGTCCATTGTGGTACCAATAGATAGGCAGGGAGAACAGACTGGGGATGTGCATGTAATGTAACTGATGATGAAGATGACGACAATGATGGTGGTGATAGTAAAGATGTTTAAATGATAACGGAGATGATGTGAGTGTTATTATTGTTGCTGAGGAGGCTGGTGCTTAATGGATAATGATGTTGATGTGTGACAATAATGTTGTTGAAGATGATAATGCATTGATTAACCTTCAAGTCAACCCTGATTAAGCAACCCCATTATCATAGCTGTTCCAACCATGACCAACCAATCTGTTTCTATATCTAGCACTACATTGTCCAATGTGTCATTCTCTTTTTAAGACAGCTGGGTGTGATCTGTAGGAATCTGGCGACTATTTCTAGCAGACTAAGCAATTAGAATGTTGGTAATGGTATTGTGATGATGATACCGGTTATGGTGTTCTACTGAAGTTTGCTAAATCACACAAATGGCAGTTGTTGCCAAAACAACAAATACAAAATAAAACCCACAAAATACACAAAGAACAGAAAAATATTGAAATAACAAATGAATAAGTAATGTTGTTCCATTTGGTCACTAATGTTTTGTCTCATCTTCTTTTGACAGCTTATTTTTGTTCCTGTTTGTTTATTCATTACTTCATTGTTCTCAACTGATTAAGAAAGCCAGTGAGCTATGAGTGTATTTCAAACTTGACTTAATAATTCATTCAAACAAATGATTTATGTAAACACTATAATAAAGACGCAAAATTTAATGAGAAAATCATCCAATCAAATATTCAGGAAATTTCTGATAAATTTTAACTGAAATTGGACATTTCATCTCAGATTTATGTTGGACTGATAAACAAGATTTACTGTGAGAAAAGAATGCATTGTTTATGTAGTCATTCTCCCAGCTAGAAATAGCAGCCAAATCTCCTTCACATTACACCCTACCACATCAGATTCAATAACATAGTCCTATACAAAGAAATCTGACAATGATGAGATGGGCAATGCTAGAATGTCTTTGATCATAGGCCTGTTAAATTAGTGGTGATGTGAGGTTAAACAACAATCAGTTTTATAACATATTGAATTGGTAAGACATTTATTAGCTGTTTATAACATGTTACCAGTGCTATACAGTGTCCATATTTAAAAAGAAAAAGCACTTAGGTCTCAATGGTATAGCCTACTTAACAATGAAAAGATACCATAGTATGTTTAAACTCAGTGACTGTTATATATACCTAGAAAATTTTGAGACTTTTAGATTGGAAAAAAAGCAACTGTTACTGAGCATAGACTAGTATCTTATCCAGGTAGAGATTTGCTTTCCATCTGCTTTATATCATTAACCAGAGCAAAGCAGTGATACTCAAAACATACTCACCCACCTTGGTCCACAAGGTATTTACATTTTTACATTTTATATATATATATATAAATGTTTACATAGAAGCAAAATCTGAAATTGAGAGACCTCAAAGTAAATTTAGCAACAACTAAAGCTTTTAGTAAACAGAAAAGAAAGCAGAGCCCTGCTATAGAGTCAGAGAAATGGTTGAGTTTGATTTGAAGTAAAAGAACAGGTAAAATTTTATACAGTGAATTCAGTGCAACCACAGCTGCACTAGAGGTATAGTGGAATGACAGGCAGGCTGGTTAGGGAAGGTAAACTTCATTTGTAGCAGAAGCACAGGAGCAGTTAACAGTAAGAATATACATGAAATATATTCCTTCAAGTACTCAGAAGGCTGACTAGAAGTAGTTGATAGCTTTTGTTAGCTTGGTGAATTAATTGGCAGCAGCAGGTGTTCCAAAAAGATAATATCCAGAATAAGAGTGAGGAGGAAAAAGTTCTGGGCACAAATGATTTCTACCACAGACCAAAGGGAAAATTAGATGATGCATGGGTACAAAGTGTAATGCTGCATGGTAGCAAGTTATGAGCCATGAATAGAGATTTGCAATGGTTAGAAATTAATGAAGCAAGAATATTCTTCTGGATATGAGTTGTTAGTGTTCATAAACAACATAGGACAAATGAGCCACAAGAAAAGCTGGATATAAGAAGAATGAGATGCAATGTGCATGAATGAAGATTACTCAAGCATGAGCATATGATGCATATACATGATTGTCATTTGAGCACTTGAGGTGGGTGGAATCTGTAAAAGAGGAAGGCCTAGAAAGACATGATAAAGTGGTGAAAACTGATTTCAAAAACTAATCTCATGAAATATAAATATAACAATAGGCCACAATGGGTGGTGACATGCAGGACCAGAGGAGACATGTTCCACAGTTGCAAACAAGGTTAAACAGCCATTCAGCCATTAAAATGTGGTATTGATGCTAGTTTGGATGCAGAATATAACTACGTTGGGTCTCTCAATCATCATTGCCCTCTTTGTACCCATTCATCTATCACTCATGCCCTCTCCTACATATTTTATCCTGCCACCTGTGTAACAAACTGAATCAAAAACCAGTTTGAGGCATAAATACACCTTGATGCATTTTGAACGTGTCTGCGCGTGTGTGTGTACATGCATGTGTGTGCATGTGCACATGAAAGGCAACAGTGTTTATAACCAGTGTTAAGTCACTGAACAGATGTAGTCATTGAATTAACTCCAAGCTGAATAAGATGCTAGTCTACTGAAGAATATACTCTAAAAAAAAAAATGAACTGTAGTATGGAAAATTAAGTGACCTTCCTACAAAAATACCATAAAATCTTCAACAGAGATATGAACTCAATACATATGGGTTGATAACCCAATGCTTCATCCACTTAACTAATTTTACATGCATTAATTATGAGAATTACTTGACGGATAGAACTGAAAGTTTTGTATTCCAAAATGAATAAATAAAAAGAACAAAAAATAACTACTTGTTGCTGCCATAACAGATGATTTGGCACAAGCATTTCCAAGACAACAGTAAAAATGAATAAGTAAATGAAAACGAAAAAAAAAAATACAAATTAAAAATAAGCTGACAAATCGTTCTGTTCAGACAATATCATCTGTTCTGAAGTTGCTGAGCTGGGAAGTAATGGAAGATTATAAAAGAAGGAAAAACAAACAAAAAAAAGCCCACTAAAGTCATTAATTAATAGATACAAATGATTAATGATAATGACTATGAAGCTATGCAAATAATATTTCAGTAGCATTCAACTTGTTTTATAATGGAAACTGGTCAAATCCTAGATCTGTCTTGCTAATTAAAAGAGAATATGCAACCTCAGCTAAATATCGGTAATACAATAAATGAAAAAAATATCCATTAACTACCCAACAAAGAGACAGAAAAGTAAGGGCTTTTTCTCTCACATAGACATAATTAGTTTATCTTTAGTCTCATAAATTATTGGGTATTATTGGTATCAATAAATACTTTGTTCTTAATGTTATATATGTATAGAGAGAACAAATCAACTTGACAGAATACATCCCTGAAACTTACTGGCCTCAACACTAAGAAATATTAGTGTTGTTTACACTGGTAATTTATTCTGACTCTACAAATACATATTTACGGTTGTTCACTGGGTCATCTGACAAGTGTTTTGTTCATTGATACAACTAAGTACTTGCGACATGATATAAACTGTAAATTTCTTGATTGGTTGTTTGGGATCATATCTTTGGCAATCTATATTTTCATTTGATTTATTAGGGAGGAGAAATAAGATTGCGTGACTATTTCATTGACAGAATTAAAGGAGAGTGTTAAAGTCATGTGAAAGTTACTGTTGTGGGATTTTAGCTATGTTACTAATATGACGTTAAACGATGATGATGATGATGATGATGTTATAGCCTACTGATATTTAGTAACTCACTGTGACTTGATTTATTATCCTACTACAGGTAATTAATTCTGTTTCTACATATTTTGGTTTAGTCAAAGAACAGATATGAACCAATGAGAGAATCTCAGTGTGATCACTTGACCTTAAGAAATTGTCTTCAAAATCATAGCATCTTAAAAAGGAAGGCCATATTGGATAATGCAATTCATGCTAGTTTGGCTTTGGCTATAGGTCTCCTTGATTAGAGCTGCTCCAAGGTTAAATAATTTCTGTAAAAGTGTCTGGTGACAGACTAGTACCAAAGAATCTGTTTCACTAAATTATGAAGTACAATAAACCCAGGATTGTCATCTGTCAGAGATTTAACCCTTTGCTATTTAACACAACAGAAATTAAGTTTTGTGAGGTAGATCTAAAACACACCACTTAGTTTAACACTATTATCTGGTTCTTGAGTACCTTTAATAGAGTTCACTTTATGACAAGCATTGAGATCAGACCAAGAGTTTCCACCATATCCACTTTCTTGCAGCAAGCTTTACCTCTCTTTGCATTTTAAAATTTATTTGTCCCAATTTTTTAAATAATTTCCATTCAAAATTATGTCTAAAAAGGCCAGCAGAAAAGCAACTGATGAGCGGAAAATTGGAAAGGAAACATTTTGTGCTCAGTACATTGAATACTTTTAATACACTTCAAGCAGACCCTGTTCTTACAAGAATTTTAATTTCTATTGGTTAAATACAATTTCAATCAATATTTTCATTGTTTATTCCATATTCTAAATATTGTTATACTTTGAAACACTTGCATCACCATGAAGTAGCCAGCAGACATTGTATCTTAATGACAAAGTGGGGAAGATGACGATAAAAGAAGCTGAAATGCTTCGTATTCTTATTCTTTATTGTTGTTGTTATTTTTATTTTTCTACACTGGAAAATGAAACATTACAAGAAAAAAATAAAAATAAATAAAATAAAATATTGTAAAATTAAAATTATACAAATTTTTATTTTTTCAGTATTTGGTCTTATTTCTCAACAAAATGACATGAGATATAAAAAAAAAAAAGAAAAACATTAAATAAGGACTGCCTGTACATGCTACATCTAGTTTGATACTAGTTTGTCTGAATTACTTTTAACAGAAATACTACCTTAATCTGAGGTAAATATCCAAATTAAAGTATTAACTACTACAAAATGGGTGCTTAGAGTTTGTCTAACTTAATCATAAAGAAAAAGTAAATCAACACATATCATACTGAAATTATGTAAGTATCATCATCATCGTTTAACGTCCGCTTTCCATGCTAGCATGGGTTGGACGGTTCAGCTGGGGTCTGGGAAGCCAGAAGGCTGCACCAGGCCCAGTCTGATCTGGCAGTGTTTCTTCAGCTGGATGCCCTTCCTAACGCCAACCGCTCCGTGAGTGTAGTGGGTGCTTTTTATGTGCCACCGGCACAGAGACCAGACGAAGCTGGCAACGGCCACGGTCGGATGGTGCTTTTTACGTGCCAATGCAGCAATAAACGGCCGATACTACAATAAACATGGATGTGTCACCCAAATAGTTGCATACCAAGCTATACACACTCTAACAATAACCAATTAAATGTGAAGCCTGAGAAATAGAACTTTGAGCGATTTATCATCATCTCATCCTCATCATTTTAATGCTTGCTTTTCCAGGTTTGCACGAGTCAGACACAGTTTATTGAGGCAGATTTTCTCTAGCCAGATGCCCATCACCTGTTTCCAGGTAAGGCAATATTTCCCCATGACCAGATATATTTTCACAGAAGTTTGGAAACAAAGGACACTGCTTGAAAACGCACACATAAAGCATCCTGTACACTCCATGAAGTGGTTGGCATTAGGAAAGCCATCCAGTCACAGAAACCATGTCAAAGCAGACAAGAAAGCCTGGTGCAGCTCTCCAGCCTTGCTATCTCCTGTCAAAACCATCCAACCCATGCCAGCATAGAAAACGGCTATTTAATGATGACAATGATGATGATGGGTTCCTTTCAGTTTCTGTCCACCAAATCTGTTCACTGGTCTTTGTTTGGCCCAGGGTTATAGGAGAAAATGCTTACCCATGGTGTCACACAGTGGGACTGAACCCAAAACCATGTGATTAGGAAGCAAACTTCTCAACCACACAGCCATGCCTATTCACCCATTGGCATTTAAACTGGCCAGATCCAGCCTCTCACACCAACCCTACAATATCATTCTAAAAATACAGTCACATCATTGAAACCTCAAAGCTACAAGATAATCCATCAAAACACTGTGAATAAATAATAAACATTTGACAGAGCAATCATCATCATCATCGTTTTAACGTCCGCTTTCCATGCTGGCATGGATTGGACGGTCTGACTGAGGACTGGTGAGCCAGAAGGCTGCATCAGGCACCAATCTGATCTGGCAATGCTTCTACAGCTGGATGCCCTCCCCAACGCTAACCACTCTGAGAGTGTAGTGGGTGCTTTTACATGCCACCGGCACGAGGGTCAGTCAGGTGCTTCTGGCAAATACCACAGTCAAAAGGTGTTTTTTACGCGCTACCTGCATGGGAGCCATCCAGCGGCACTGGCAACAACTACGCTTGAATGTTGTTTTTTACGTGCCTCTGGCACATGTGCCGGTAAGGTGACGCTAGCATGGTGCTTTTCACGTGTCACCGGCACAGGAGCCAAACTGTGGCCCTGGCAATGATCACGCTCGGACATGTTTTTAACGCTCCACTGGCACGAGTGCCAATCAGGTGGCACTGTCATCGGCCACATCAGCGATTTTGAATACTAAAGGGTTGAATTGGTCACAACTGTGAGAGGATTCCCTGGTGATCCCACCCTGAATTATCAGACTAAATTCTTTTAAAAACAATCAAAATTTGGGTGTGGCACAAAAATTGAGCAGTTGTTGCTATTGGCAACATAAGTTGGAAGCTGATATTTCAGATTGATGATGGTGAGTGTGGAATTGGAAGACAAGTATAAGGAATAATTGGAAGACAAGTATACGGAATATTTAAAAATTAATACAAAGGACTAGCTACAGGTTCATATTTACATATATCATATACGTGTGTGTATATTTTCAGTTAATTTGAACTGCATTAAACTGAAATATTTATCTTAGATAAACATTTGAGTTTAAATATAGATTATTGCAAAAGAATGGACACTAAGAGCTAATGTAACTCACATATTCATTCTTGTTACATGCATGTGTATATTTGTATTAGATTTTAAAAAATTGATTTCTTTGAGGTATTATATGTAGTGTCAGAACTACAAGATTCAAAGTCATATTTAAAAAGAAAAATTTTAGAAGTTACATGTGCACTATAAATCATATCACTAAATGGAATACATTAAAGTAACAAAATGGAAGAGCAGGAAAAATTTTAGTGTTGTTATGGTGAGATTAGCCCTTTGTTACCAAATTTCTGCTGAAATACACTACCTCTTATCATCATTTAATATCTGTTTTGCATGCTGGCATGGGTTGGATGGTTTGACAGGAGCTGGCCATCTGAAGAGCTGCCCAGGCTCCATGTCTATTTTGGCATGGCTTCTATGGCTGCATGCCCTTCCTAATGTCAACCACTTCACAAAGTGTACAGGGTGCTTTTATTCAGCATCAGCATGGGTGTTTTATATGTGGCACCAGCACCCACAAACCTGCAAGATTAGGAATGCTCAGCCAGAGAAGGATGCAAGAACATGCAAGGAAGCTGGAGAAGTATGCAAGGACAATCATACTTTTACTTAGCTTGACGTATCATTTCAAGCACAGCAAATTGCCAGGAGCTTCGATCCCTGTCATCCCCTCTTGTGAGTTCCAACATCTGTAGTTCCTTTCACAATACTTTGCCCCATATCTTCCTGGGTCTATCCTATCCACATGTTCCTTCTACAATTTGAGACTGAGGTTTTTGTAACTTGCCAAAAAAATCTGTGTACCCACAGGCAAAACTCAAAGTAGTAATAGACTGACCCAACCAAAATAAAATATTTTTTGCTTGAGCAATAGAGGATGTGAGAAACTGATGTTTGGAATGCATCAGCTGTTTCAAAATATGACTAAGTGGTTCAAAAGTTGACTTCTGCTGCATAGCATCTAAGGTTTCCTTCAGTTTATCTTTACACTAGCAGAATTGCCCGGCGATGCTCGGGGCTGAATTGCTTGAAAGTACTATTAACGATTGCACTGAATTATGATGATTATTCAGGCAAATATTGATATAAGTTTACGGCGAATGAATGTATTTGTAAGTGTATAGAAAGCCGTGTAAAGGGGTTCCTACTCCCTCGTAGAATGGTTTAAGAATTGAATGCAAGGTTGCCTTGAAAAGAGCCATGTTATTGTTCTCATAATTGTAAGAATTTGATAGTCGTGGAAGGCAGTGTAAAACGTTCGCAGGTGAATAGGGTCTCTTCGTTTTCCACGAACGGCAGCGGATGTGCTGTTACAAAACTTCATGCTGTGTTAAAAGAGAATGGATGCCCTATGTAGGCAAGAGGGGAATGAAGCATGGGTAAGTAAATATGGGTAATTTATAAAATATAGAACAATAGCATCTACTCACCATATGTCAGACCAGCAAGACTGTAGTGGTGCTGAATCGATGAATCACAACACAGTGGTAGAGATGTTTTCATTGATGGGCGTTATGATTAAATTTGTTGTTGTATAAAATGATCTGTTGCTTAGTTTCCAAAGTGTATGTTGCGATCGTGTTGTCGCTTATGTAAACTTTAACAGTGAGAGTGTAGATGTAGGGGGTAGATGTGTCATGTACATTGGATATAGAAGATGAGGCTGGTGGTTTGATGATGAATGGATAGAAATAGAGGTGAGCGAAGGACAGGTGTTGGTTAAGTGTGAATTGATGTCATAAAACGCCTAAAAATGTAAATGCCATCATAAAAGAGAGTCGTATGTAAGTGAAATACTAACGTGTTCGAAAATGATGAAACGTAGTATTCCTATAAAACCTCCTTGTACACAATGTTTTTTGTTTTTCGTTGCGAGCAGGCAACATAAAGCTGACCATGAGAGAAACATGGCTCTCGCAAATGTATTCCCGCCACAGACAGTGTTTGACCCTGCGCTTTGTTAATTGACATTGCGAAACATAGCCTTACTGGGAACTGGGCGAAATATGAAAGGTAGGTCTGCTCCTGATGGGAAAAGATGCATCCTAGGTATGAGCACAACGTTGCCTCGACTGCCCCCTGTGATAATGGTGGCCTCAGTCAGATTGGGAGATAAGGACTTAACGATCAAACATGTGCCATTGCATTGTTTTGGGGGAACCAAATTTCTAATGAGCACTATAGGGGCACCAACTTTAAGTTTGAGAATGTGTGGTGGTAGTCCAGGGGGCTCAAAGGAATTGAGTACCTCTATTGGATAGTTGATGATGTCCTCTGGGTCAGGAGTTGTATCGATAGACTTATATATATATATAGACATCCCCAAGAATGAGTTTTAGCATTTCATCATTAATATGGTGAACAGTTTTATTCCTCGGGGCCAGAATAGCCCTTTGGCCAATCCAATCCATATTCTGATAATTAGCTTGTAGATCTGGGAACACTGCATCTCTGAGATCAGAAGGCATTTTAACAATGGTACAAATGGAATCGATGGCAATATTACCATTTTCATCCCCTGGTATTTTGCCTTCGCCAAGTGCAAGGAGGGTGTGAGAAAATGCTGCTGATGTGATATCACGTCGCATATGAGCACGCATATTGGTGTGAAGTTTGAGAGTCTTCACCAGTGGCCACAATGTGGATGACTTAAGACACGCACTTACTGCATCAGCTCTAGTCCCTTTGGGAATAACGGGAAGTGTTTGTCGGAAGTCCCCTGAAAGAAGAAGTGTTATGCCTCCCATGGGAGCTGAAGAGTGTTTGATGTCTCTGAGAGATCTATCTAGTGCCTCAAGAGCACCTCTGTGGGCCATCGTGCATTCATCCCAAACGATAAGCTTGCATCGTCTGAAGACTTCTGCCTGATCGGAGCTGTTACTGATGTTGCAAGTTGATGTCTCAGTCTTTGCTAAGTCAAGCGGGAGCTTGAAAGTGGAGTGAGCTGTCCTGCCACCTGGCAACAAAGTAGCCGCAATTCCAGATGATGCCACAGCTAGGGCAATGTCTTGTGTTCGCCTAATCTCAGCCAATATTAATTTGTTGACAAAAGTTTTCCCAGTGCCCCCAGGAGCGTCCAGGAAAAAAATCCCCCCAGCTTTGGCCCAAACTGAATTAACAACGGAGTTGTAAGCGAACTTCTGTTCTGGAAGGAACTTTGGCTCATTGTCGGCTATGTACTCGGCAAGCTCGTCAACATTAAAACATGTCTCACGCAGCAAATGTGAAGACAGAGTGTTTGTGCCTTCCTGGTTTGTTGAAGGTAGGCCATAGACTGGCAAGGCACTACCGCCCATATCAAGTACAGTATCTTCAAACGTAGTTTGTTACCACACAGCCACACCTGCCCCTATGTATGTGTGTGTGTGTGCGTATGTGTGTATGGGTAGATATATTATGCATGTATATATGTGTATATATATATGTGTACATATTACATGTACATCTATATATATATATATACATCTACACATAAAATACAAAATACAAAGTTATATCTTGATATCGCTAGTGATAACAATACTCAAAATATATACCAGACTGGAATTGTAGGCCCGTCTCTTGCAATTTCGATTAATTGGATCTTGTCCTCCCTCTTGTATAGAAGTGTACGGCTGCAGCGAAATTCATTTTTGGACTTTCTTCTATCGAAGGCATTTTAACAAAAATGCTTCCGTAAAGACGGTGAAAATATTGTCAATTTTCCCAAACAGAGAATTCAATTTTTAAACAATAACCAAAGCCCCTTCTCCTAAAGGGGGAGGGTTACGGTTTACAATTATTTAACAAATGCAACACAACAACGTTTCCCTGATGAGGAACCAACAAATGTGATTACAATTGTCAAACAATAATAATAACAACAAACCTTTTTAATTTATCCCCATTTATGTGAAACCACTTATTCAAGTTCAAGTCATTGATGCAATTTTATACGAATTGCTAATACACACACACACATAATAAGGGTGAAAAATTGAATATTAATTTGATTAATATGAATTGAAAACCAGTGGTGTAGCATATAAGACCATAGCGGATCTTCCTCTAACAAAAAGGATGACCAGTATTAATGGCTCATCCCTGTTATATAATACTTTCACACTTGCAAAGAGAAAGTAGGAGAAGTAATAGCAGGAGTAAACCACTTGAAAAAAGAGAGGGAAATCGTAAAATATTGAGTTTTCTCGAATTTTTGCTAAATTGGGGGTCAAATTGAAAAAAACTTTTTATGCCATGACCCAATCGAATCTACTTGGAAAAATCATAGGTAAATTCCAATTGAAGAAATTCTATATTGTAGAATTGTATTAAAAAAGAACATGGAAACAGGCAGAGAAAATCTGCCTTTTATCATAAGAGATTAAGAAATCATCAGTGTAGCCATTCTATCGATAAATAAAGATGGAGAGAAAGAGAGAAGAAAAATATTGTTTCAAAGTTAATAATGACGATACCAATGGCTTGTTTCTAGTAGCAACTGGTGGCAAAGGATCAAAAACACACAGATGGGTATACAAACAGAGAGAGCGATTGTAACTTAGATACAGCTTCAATAACAAGGCTGACATTATTAATGATGACAAATAACTGAATTTATGAATAAATAATAACTGTGAGCTAGGTAGACGGTACAATGGCTACAAGTTTAAAGTACTGGACATGTTTGCTACTACAGTCACTGGGTTGTGCACATGGCAAAACATGCAATTACTTACCTTAGTTACATATGCACACACACACACACATACATACACACACTTCTTTACATTGCTCTAGTTCACCCAGCTGTCCAAAACAGCTAGCACGTCATCTAGAAAACGTTTTCTGTCTATTTAATACTAAGAGGCTTGAGCTAAGTATCAGTATCAGCCCTCAAAAACCACTTGGCACTTAAAGAGACATCTGCACAATCATTTATTTTGCAATGTTTTTGTATTTACATATACACAGCTGCATGTATATTTGACTTAATATTTGATTAAATGTAAACTCTGAAAGCCAAACTACAGACTACCGATCTAAAGGAGTGGTACCTCTAAATAAAAACAACTAATACAAAGTAGAACTCTTTAGAGACAAAGTCTCAAGCACTGATGACCATAAAATGTACTGGGTACATGGTACAGTGTGTTTGGTGATAAGAAGAGCATCCAGTTGTAGAGGTTACAACTCCCTAAAATGATCTGCATGAACGAGACATGGACTCTGCATGTCACATTACAGGTTACCTGTCTAGGAGGGTGAAAAGGACTAATTTAGCTGCAGACTAGCTCTCCAGAGCTAGTGGCACAATAAAATGCATCTAGTGCACACTGAAACACATAGATAACAACAAAGTTAACAAATTTCTCTATTACTCAGTGTACCAGATGACACAAATGCTTTCAGCATGGAAAACAGATGCATGACGATGATGATGAATATATGTATGCATTATATACATAAACTAATGTGGGCTTTTGTGCATAAAAATTGTTTCATTGTTTTTCATCCATTTTTCTAAGCTAGCATGGGAGGGATAGATTTTCATGGATTGCTTTTCATTGCACAAATCAATTAATGCTGGAACAGAAGTGAAACATATTCTGTCAGTCAAGAAAGAAAGCTGATGCAAGTAGAGTTATGTTACTTGTACAAGGGATGGTAACTTGTGGCTGTAGTCAAATTAGAACACATAATCATATTAGTATGGAAACATAGATGAATAAACATCCATATCATTGCTTTAATGTTTGTATTCTTCCATGCTGGGATGTGCTTGCTGGATCTGTAGTATTTGCATATTACCATTCTTCTCAAAACTTCATCATCTCATCTGTGAAAACCAACATTCTCACATGCAACTTTTTCTTACATGTAGTTTCTAAGTCATCCACAGTTGATACATAGATTTTAAAACTAAGCTATGTCCATGCCACATTACATGTTTATATTTATGAAATCAACTAATGCCTACAATAGCCAGTGTTTTTTCATCTCATTTGTACATTCATGCAAGTAGATATCACACATTCTTTTCTATATATGACACTGACTGTCACATTTCCAGCACATTTTTCTTTTCTCTATCACCAATCACTTTTAAGCAAAAATTGAGTGAATTCAATCAAACCATCAATACCAGAGCGGTTGTCTGTCAGGATTAAAGTGTTCCACCTACATGCTTGCTGCTTGCTTCTTTGCTTACTTCATACTCTTGCTTGATGAGGCTGGGGTCATCCCAGGTTAGCGATCTCAGAGACATCGTTATGCATAGATCCAATTAAGCCTACCAGTGCTCTCCATTGCTAGCAATCCCATGTCAGTCCCTCTGCATCCTCCAAGGTGACATTGAGCCTCTGGAGATTTTCCCCAATATTCCAGCCTGCAGCAGCCATGTTAAATGAGAATAAAGCCCTGGTAGGATGATTTAGTGGGGGATGTAGGATATGTCCATACCAGCATGTGATAGATAGCTATGAGGTGACAGGAGCACTTCAGCCTTCTTCGTTACCCACCTGTCCCAGTCAATCTCAGCCTAACCATTACTGTAGATACAACCACAACCAACATGTGTAGATTTGATCCTGTCACTCTCAAAAAAGTCAGTGCCACCCTAAAGAAACTCCACAACTGCAAATCCTCAGGAATCTGCAGCTACATGCTATCAGTTTTATTTAGAATCACTGTTCTCCTAGACAGACTGCCTTTGCAGAGCCTTTTCATAATGTATAGGATTTGTTTGAAATGCCCAACTTCCTAACTGAGACACTTTTATGGTACATGTAAATTATGACACATACATACACTTATACATATATATCCCTATGTATACATATGTGAGTGTGAAATATTTGCATGTATATTTATGCATAATTCTCTGTATGCAACATTGCATCAAGAATTAGCCATATTTAAAATGTGTTGAGGAGGAATCTCATTTAAACTAAATGGTTTCTTGACTGACAAGTACTAGTTGAAACTATTGTTATTGTAGTTTCTCAAGTTTCCATGAACCTCAAATCAATTAATTAAAAGCATTCCAATTATGAGCACTCACATAATTTTTTTTTCTCAAATGTGTCCTTCCTTTATTGAAGACTGTAAGGTGAAGACTGTAGGGCTTTGCTATTATTTCTAACAGGTCAATTTACTGCATGACAGGTATCTTATTAGCTGGTAACCATGTTTATTATTGTTGGTAGTACCAAGCTTGTTAGTTGGTTTATTTAGATATATTTGTTATTCGATGACAAATCTCATAATCAAGATGACCAGTCATTTTTGTTTTTCTTTTTTATTGTGCAAACAACAATACTATTACCACTAATAATAATCACTGTTTCTTTATTTGCCACAAGGGTGACTTATGAGGAGACATTAGTAAGATAAATAATAATAATAATAATAATAATAATAATAATAATAATAATAATAATGATAATAATTTCTTTTATTTGCCACTAGGGCAAAGGATGGGGGGCACAATAATAACCTTTCTACTGGAAGCACAAGGCCCCAAATTTTGAGGGAAGGGATTAAGTCGATTACATCAACCTCCGCTACGTAACTGGTGTTAATTTTATCGACCCTGAAAGGATGAAAGGAAAAGTTGACCTTGGCGGAATTCAACCTCAAAACTTGACAGCAAACCAAATACTGCTAAGCATTTCAGGTTATTATGTCAAATAAGAACTCAATTACAGCTCATGATACAAGCTGAGAGTTATGTTAACCGATAAAAGTTTATATGACCTACATCAATTGAAATGAAAAAGAAATTCTCAACTAAGGAATGTGTTGTGATTGACACAAACAACACACAACCCTCTCCTATATTTAGTGGTGGTGGATAGGGTAGCCAGCCAATCAGCCAAATAACTTCTCACTTACTCCATCAAGTCCAAACAATAGAGATGGAAACATGACGTAATAAAGGTGAAAAAAAAACTGTGGGTGACCTCAGAAAAGCTAAACAATTCTCTAAATAGCTATGGTACATATATAAGTACAGCAGTGATATGATAGGGGTGACAATAGTGATATGTAAAGAGGTTTCTTTTTTGACACAAGATTTTGGGCTTTCTATATACAAAATTATATATATAGAATTATATATATATATAAAGAATTTATATATATAATAAATTTACTCAAAACAAATAAATTCACTTCATTAAATTTTGTAAAATCTGACATGTTCTATTAAAATATTCATTCTTTATATATAAATCAGAATTTCAATACCCTAAAACTATTTGGCTAAATTCTCAATTGATTCTGCTAGTCTACTGCCTTGAGCTAATCTAATATTGATTTCAAGCATAGACACACAGTCTTAAATTTGGACTGAGGAGAGTACTATCAATTAAGATTGCTCTTAGTTCATAGATAATACTTATATTATTATCCTATCCATTTGAGTATAGTTAACCATAGCAGGATTCAAAATTACAATGTAAATATTTGTAACAAAATATCACAAGGCCTTTTTAATTTCACCTAATACTGATTCTTTATTTTTATTTAGGCACAAGGTTTAGTTTCTGAGGAAATGGTACATTTCATGGAATTAACCTCACCCCATTATATTGCTATTAGTTTAAGGTAACAAGTTGGGGGAACCCTAAGTACATCAAACATTCTAGCTCTTTATTTTTTAAGTTCAAATCTCACTGAGGTCAACTATAGCTTTCAGAGTCAATAAAATAAAGTAGCAGTCAAGTACTGCAGCCAGTGTAGTCGACTTGCCCCTTCCCTTCAAATTTGCTAGCCTTGTGCCAAAATTTGTTACGTTAACCATAAAAAATTTTTGAAAATAAAAAACAGCAGCTACATTGATTGATAGAGCCAAACTAAATATTTTAAAGCAATAAATGGAACAGGAGAATAGCTAAATGAACAAACTCCATTCCATGACAACTTCTTGGTTTCTCAACTTTGGTAGAATTTGAAATTAAACATGGATAGACAAAATGAAATATTGGTTTCAAATTTTGGCACAAGGCCAGCAATTTCGAGGGAAGGGGTAAGTCGATTACATTGACCCAAGTGCTCAACTGGTACTTATTTTATCGAGCCTCAAAGATGAAAGGCAAAATCAACCTTCATTGAATTGGCCGATGCCAGTGCCGCCTCCGCTGGCTTTCGTGCCGGTGGCACGTAAAATACACCAATCTGACCGTACAACAGGCACCCATGCCAACCCCCTTGCTTGCGAAGACATGTTGGGGCAATCGAAATCGAATTGAACCAGCCAGGATCCCTGGTCTGGTGGTACGTAAAAAGCACCATCCGACTCGTGGCCGATGCCAGCACCGCCTCGTCTGGCTTCTGTGCCGGTGGCACATAAAATACACCAATCCGACCGTGGCCGTTGCCAGCCTTGCCTGGCACCTGTGCAGGTGGCACGTAAAAAGCACCCACTACACTCACGGAGTGGTTGGCGTTAGGAAGGGCATCCAGCTGTAGAAACACTGCCAGATAAGACTGGAGCCTGGTGCAGCCTTCTGGCTTCCCAGATCCCCGGTCGAACCGTCCAACCCATGCTAGCATGGAGAACGGACGTTAAACGACGATGATGATGATGAATACGAAGATGGATGAAATGTCACTAAACATTTTGCTTGGCATGCTAAAGGCTCTGCCAGCTCGCCACGTTAAGACAAAATGAAATATAAAGCAGTTTACACTGGCACTATGATTTCATACATGGTGAGAAGAATGGCAACCTTGATATGATTGTTATCACAATGCAGTCTGTACTGGTGGAGTGGAAGCAATAAAACTGACTCTGTACCTTACTTCGACATTATCTGGGTAGATAACAATATGAGAAATCAATAGACAAATAACACTGACCTCATCAACAGATAATATTAAATAAATTTTCTCAACATCATCATCGTTTAATGTCCACTTTCCATGCTGGCATGAGTTGGATGGTTTGACTGAAGACTGGCAAGCCAGGAGGCTACACCAGGCTCCAATCTGATTTGGCAAGATTTCTACAGCTGGATGCCCTTTCTAATGTTAACCACTCTGAGAGTGTAGTGGCTCAAAAGCTATCAATAATTCATTTATATTCTGTTTTAAATTTACCATACCTTAGCACCATATACAGTCTATATATATACATTAGATATGAAAATTCACATCTTGTAATTTAAAAATATTTTAAAAAATTAATTAAAAGAAATTTGTTAAAATTTCAGATCCATTTGTGAGTTTTGGGCCATGTGTGTGTGAAGGTGTATGGTTCAGTAGTTAGAGCATTGGGTTCACAGTCATGAGGTAGTGAATTCAATTCTCAGACAGGGCTGTGTATTGCGTTCTTGAGCAAGACACTTTATTTCACATTGCTCCAGTTCACTCAGCAGTAGAAATGAGTTGGGATGTCACTGGTGCCAAGTTGTATCGGCCTTTGCCTTTCCCTCGGATAACACTGGTGGCATGGAGAGGAAAGGCTTGTATGCATGAGCAACAACTGGTCTTCTATGAAACAATCTTGCCCAGACTTGTTCCTTGGAGGAGAACTTTCTAGGTGCAATCTTATGGTCATTCATGACCAAAGGGGGTCTTTTTTATATCTACTTATCTATCTATATATATCCTGTATGTGAAAAACAGGTGATGTTTAGCAACACGAAGGACATCTGGTTGTATAAGAATGCTTCAATAATGTGTATTTGCCTTTTCCCTATCTTAACATGGGAAAATGGACATAAAATGAATGAACAATTGCACTATATGAAATAGCAAAGAGGGTAAGAAACTTAGAGAACAGTATAAATGCCAAAAAAAAAAAGTAATCAACAATAAATGTGGCAAAAGTTACCTCAGTGAAGCTGAATTAAGTTGAATTTGTATCAAGGAATTTCCTTAAAAAATAAATTTAACTACATAAATACACACGCACACATTTTATTAATTCATGTATCAAGTGGTATTTCCTATATACTTGTTACGTGAATAAAAATGCCTCAGATGGTTTTATTTAATAAGACTTAGAATAGATTTCAGACTATAAATAAGAGGGAGTCAAGCACACCACTCCTACTGTGTTTAGTAGAAACAAGAATAACTAATAACTAAGGCAGCGAGCTGGCAGAAACGTTAGCACACTGGACGAAATGCTTAGCGGTATTTCGTCTGCCACTACATTCTGAATTCAAATTCCGCCGAGGTCGACTTTGCCTTTCATCCTTTCAGGGTTGATTAAATAAGTACCAGTTACACACTGGGGTCGATATAATTGACTTAATCCATTTGTCTATCCTTGTTTGTCCCCTCTGTGTGTGGCCCCTTGTGAAGAAATAAGAAACAGGAATAATAAAGTAGATCTACTAACATATGAATGTATTTGTTTCTTGTAAATAATGAGACCCATCATTATAAATCTACTTCTCTATGCTTGCAAGCACACACGTACACACACACAATGGGGTTATTCTAGTTTCCATTTTGAGACTACTACAGCAAATGACTCTTGCCAATGGTGATATGCAGAGTGTTCCACCCCAGAACCAGCTCATCAAATCTCGTCAATCCAGCCCATGCCAGCATGAAAAACAGACATTTAGCGATGTTGATGATACATGCATCCACATACACAATATATATATATATATCTATATATATATAATATATTTCTTTTTTTTTTTTTAGTTTCAGCTCAGAGCTGCGGCCATGCTGCTGCGTGTGAATCGCTGGCGATTTTCTTTCTCCGTCTTCTCCTCTCTGGACTTTCTCTATATTTCTGATGAAGAACTCCACTTGAAATGTGAAATCCTCTTTCTTTTCTTTCCTTTTCTGAGCATCCAATAACACAGTACTTGTTCCATGTCCTCACATTGTTGTTTTTTCTTGCTTGTTCTTGTTTGGATTGATTATGTATGTATGCATATATATATATATATATATATATATATATATATATATATATATATATATATATTATTGAAGTAGATAAATGAATTATCTTATTACGGATTATTCAATGGATTTATTCCATGGGCTCCTCGTGAGCGTTTGTCGAAAAGCTTGCTGTGCATTTTGTTGGAGAATTAAGTTCCTGGATTTTCCTGAAGAGAAGGCTGCAAAATGGACTCCTTATTCAATCCGAATTAGGGACTTTGCAGCCTTTGAAACATATGTAGAAAATAATAAAAAGGAATTTTGTTAAATCTTCGTTCAGCTCCATTTCTTCCTACACTAAATATATATATATATATATATATAATGAAGACAATTTAAGCACTAAAAGGCCTTTCAATAGATTCAAACTGCATAACTACTGTATTCCAGGTCACTGCATTTTCAGTTACTCCACAGAACACCTGCCTGATTTACAGACAGTAACTAATACTTCATCAAACATACCATTTGGTTTATAGATATTTTATAGTTCCCCACACCCATCTTGAAGACAGGGTAATCTACTCCTGTCTAATACAGCAGAAGTACCACAATTCAGCTCAATGTTTGTGACCGGAATTAATTACCTAACTGCAAGAATATGAATAATTATAAATTTACAGATAAAATTTTGATAAAGGAATATGTGCTTGAGCCTTGTATTTATTGCATTCTGGGAGACTGTATTACCAGTTACACCACAACATGCCTGCTGTGTATGTCTGTGTTTATATAACAACAGTAATCTTTCTAACACTACACACTGAAACACACAAACACATACATGCATCTATACTCACTGAAATGCACACATATACTTCATGTATATTTGTGAAAGAATGAGAGAAACAACAGAGAGAAAGAGGTAACAATAGAATTACAAAAGAAAAATGAAAAGCTTGCTAAACTAATTAAAAAGTTATTTAATACTATGTCTTTGAATGAGAGAAACCATAAAGGATCAGACAATAGCTATTGTTTCAACAATATTATAAACCATGTTTAGTTGTAACTTGTCATTATTTCTACAAGTGATACAGCACCGGTATTACATTAGTAAATTCAGCACCATTATCTTAACTTTAAATATTGCTGTGGATATTATTAGACATTTGATGAATGTGATCATCATCATCAATGTGATAGCTTTCACATATAAGAAAGCATAATTTAATTAAAATCTCTTTGCTTCTTTTTTCTCATTATTATTGGTTGTTTCAAGGACATTAAGTGGCAGAAACAATAAATATCCAAATTAATTGCTTTACCATATTTAATTAAATCCTTTTACATGCTGAGTTCAAATATCACTGATGCTAACATTGTCTTTCATCTGTCTAAGGGGCAATGAAGTAATTATCACTCTCAGTACAGTCATCATCATCATTTAACAACCAGTTTTACAGACTTGCATGGATCAGACGGAATTTGTTGAGACATCTACAGCTGGATGCCCTTCCTGTTGTCAACTCTTACCTGTTTCCAAGTAAGGCTATATTTCCCCATGGCCAGACATGTTTTTCATGGAAGATGGGAAATAGACAGCCTTGCTTCCATGATGATGATGCTCATTTATAACCATCATATGATGTGTAGAGAAGAGTACACTAAACACACACACACACACATATGACATTCTTTCATTTTCCATCTATCAAGTCCATTTACAAGGCTTTGGTCAGCCAAATGGCAATAGTAAAAGATACTTGCCCAAGGTACTGTGCATTGGGACTGAACTCATGACCAAATGGTTGAGAAGTAAGTTTCTTAACCACACAACCATGCTTGCACCTGACCACTACTCACACCAAAAGGAGCAATGCTATTACTTTTGCAAGGACTCCCAGGCTGATGAAATCAATGTATTTCATGTTCCTTTATGAATATTTATAGGTTTCATTTCTAAAGAGGAATGATTGAGCAAAGTGTTTAGAAAGGCATCTGGTGGGTAGATCACAGTAGGAAGATAGACTTTTGTCAAGTGATCTAAGTAGAGATAACTAGCTGATAGAAATAGACACAGTTGCAGGAGTGATAGAAGTAACACAAGGAAGAAATTGTGTGTAAGTGAGCTATTGATTGCAGTATATTAGTATGTGAATCTTTGCCAATGAATCGGATAGCCTTCTGGCGGATGCAGTCCAGGATGTTTGTATATGTAACAGCAATAGACTCCAGGATATAGTTTTTTTATTACACAATTTATGGATAATAGTATTATTGGTTACAAAGGTACTAATCCCTGATTCCAATGAGCCAATGGCTGGTTCTCAGCATATCTTACAGTGAAAGCAACAAGGGGGGCATCTGTAACTCAGTACTGATTTGTCAATGTTTACATTTTTTACTGATATCTATTGACAAAGTATATATACATATATTGCATATACATGGCATGCTTCTGCACAGTTTCCATCAACCAAATTCTACTCACAAGTTACTGATCAGCTCATGGTTATAGCAGAAGATACATGTCCAATTTGCTATGCAATGGGATCTAACCTGGAAGCATTCAGTCATGAAGTGAGCCACTAAACCACATGATCATACTTATACCCATATGTGTTTAAAACTCCAGGTTTGTAGAAAGTTAGCAGTTAAACAAGACTAAAGAAGAAGCTTAGACTTTTGTATGTAGTTTTGGCAATGTTGTATACGAGAGGATTCCATATATAGTCAACAGGTTCAGAAAATAGAAAATAGATTATTCAAGATTACAAATGACATTTTCTGTATCTCTTTAAAATGGAACAAACATATATATGGATGTGTTTCATTAAGTTTGCTTAAAGAATACTTTATTTTTCTTGTCTCAGTTCTTCTAACTGTCAGAAATGGATGACAAATATGCAGTAGAGTAACATCCTATCCAAGGAGAGATTTATCTCTCATCAACTTGAAATATCATGAAACAGGAGTTAAGCATTGGCCCTTAAATGCCTAGGATTAGTAGTCGTTAATACTTTTTACAATTTTACACTAGTAAATGCAATTACCCTTTTCTTAAATATGCAAAGTCAAATTAATATTTATTTCCATTTGTCCTGATTTTAAATTTCTTGTGAAATATTTCTAAGCAGTTAATATCTTTTCATTCTCTTTTCAGATCTCTCTCCCTTCCTCACATATTTTCTCAGCCCTTTGAGACCTTTTAATTTAGATGTTGCATTTAAAAATAAATAAATAAGATATCCTATGTTGTCATGCTACATAACTTTAATACTGTTGTATTCTACTGAGAGAATGTCACTTATCTGTGAAAGTTTGTTTAAAATTAGTAGTTTGATGATTTTTGTGGCTGAGAGCCAAGACAAAAACACCTGACCTCAGCTGTAATCAGACAAAAGTTCTAATCCCTTAGGACTGTCTGATACATTATTTTTAGATGCAAATGTTCACTTGTAAAATTATTTTGTTTGAAACAAAAAAGAAAAAAACAAATGAATTCAAACCCAGTTTGAAAAGTTTGAAATACTAGATTTTTAAAATTGTTTTTGTGCAAAGAAATTCACTAATTAAATTACCTCACACCAGTTGGTTATAACTGAACTGTTTACCATCACAAGATATCATTAAAAAAATAAGGTAGCTGGCTCTAGACTAGTAATTTAAATACCTTTGTTCTTTATGATACCATCAAGCTAGATAGGACAGGGACAAAACATGTTTCTATATCCAAAATATTTTATGTAAAATTTAAAATCCTAACTCTAGTTTCATAATTGGAAGCAGATGACAATATTCCAACAGCTATATGAACTGAAGTAGCATATTTCCTGGCATACAAGTTAATGTAGTACGAACATCTTCCCTATCTTTATAAATACTACTGCATTTCACTTGGAATTTTTGGTCCTCCAAAGTCATATTGTTGTATAAGTCGACCTACCTCTTCTTTTTTTTTTTGCTGTAAATCTTTATCTGAAAAGTTTGACTTGTATGTGAGAAAATACAGCATTTTGTTTTCCTGGCCAGCATCAAAAAGAAAATTCTTGAACTGATTTGAACTCACTATTTATGGGTAGGTAGCCCCAAAAGCTTATACATTCAGCCATCTCACTTCTACAGCCAAAAGATTGGCATGAAATTGCCAACATATTTCAATATCTGCCCCACAGATGTGATGTTTACTCTCTGTTCCATACAACAATGGCTTCTGTTCCTCAGAACTAGTTAGTCTCATACCACAAACAGGCACTTCTGACCCTTTCCTCTTCTCATGACTTATATTATGTCCCCCACCACCAATACCTCACATTAACTACTGTGTCCAGTCTTTCCTCTCCAGAACATCTCTCCTTGCACTTCTCCCCCCACTTCCTATGAGAGCAACAGTAATCCTGTCAATCTCACTATACACAAAACCCTTACCTCCAGTTAAAAAAAATAAAACAGTAAAATTTAAAGTAGAAATAAAAAATCAAAATAGCAGCAACATCTATTATGAAACAAAGTAATGAAGCTGTTTGTTCCATTTCTATGTTATTTACTTATTCAGATTTACATTCCCCTATTTTTGTTAATTTTATTTATCGTTTATTGTATTTTACTTATTTATTCATCTTTTATTATATTTTATTTATTTATTTATTTGCTTACTTTTACTATAGTATTCACTAAAACTTCCATGGAGAGTGACTGGGACAATACACTGAAGAATTAACTCAGTGAGTCAACTTCCAAACATTTCATTTGCTTCCTCAAAATTGTAGGCTTGCTCCAGCAGATCAGAGTTACTCAACTATAACAATAGCAACAACAGTGAGGAAGTTGGAAATAATTTTAGTAGTATTTAGGGTTAAATACTACTAATTTTCAGTAGATTACTTGTTATAACAGCTAGATTTAAAAAGAAAAGCTAACCATTACAATATCACCTCAAATAATTAGGCTGATTAGAACGAGTGTGAAGACAATTTTTTTTAAGAGCTGAATATATTCTTTCCTACTCAATAAACAGTCAGGCTGTAAAAAGTGTACGAGTCCTGTTTTCAGGTACTCAAGCTTTGTTTTTCTCATTCTCATTAATCCTTTTGATATTAATTTGCCTAAGATAGCCTCTAAAACCTTCCATAAGTTTATGTATGAACCTTTAGCTATGTTTCAAACATCAGCATAATAATGAAAAGCTTAGTTATTTTATGAGATCCATCCAAATTCTTAATTAATTTCAAAATTAATTGAAATACACAAACAATGCATTTCCTTAGATAAATGACAACAAAAGAATAAAGACCACTGGGTTGATCTATTGGCTCATCATTTTTTGTTGTGAACCAATCACTTCAAGACTATATTCTTTGCTGAGGAAGCAACAGTATGCTTCATTTCAAAACAGAAAATTTTAGTAGCAATAATGATATAAAAACAATTATTTATCATTTCTAGTATGGTTGCAGGTTTTCTAGCTGTTTTTACATCTGCTCCCATTGACAGGTAGATAAAATAAATAATGATCAATCGAATTTATGATACAAAGTAACCCTAGTAACCAGATAAAAAGTGTATTCAAATAAATGAGAGATAGAGTGATGAAAGCTATTACAACGCTGAATTGACCTCAAGAAGTCTGCCTCACAATCACATGGTTCCACATTTGAATTCACTATGGGTATATGGTGACTTCAATTGAATAAAACTGGTTAGACAGAAACTATGTTGAAGTTCATCAGATTATGTGTATTTTTTGTTTTTTTGTTTTCAGAAAAGCAGGAAAACTTAATATGCCAACTGCTACCAGGTCTTCACATGTCTTTAGTAGAGTTCATTTGGTTATAAGTATTTGAGGCTACTATCTGGTTCTTATGTAGTGTGGTTTGAGAAGTCTATTATGAGAAGTCTGACAATAGGTAATGTGATATCTACATGTGTCACTTCATTCTGCAGCAACTCAAGCCATGGTTTCTCCTCCCCTTCTCTTACCAGACTTGGAGGCTTGGTTAATGGTTATAAGCACTGCCCTTTATCCTCTGACTAAGGAATTAAAATTTGTGAAATAAAAGCTTTAATATGAAAATTAATTCCTTTTACTTTTAATCTTTTTTTTTTGTTCTTGTTTTTCCTTTTCATGATGTGAGCTTAACAAAGCTAAAATACTGAATAATAATTTATCTCTACATTCAGCATTGCAATGGTTTCTAACGCTTCTTTCCATAAGAATACTTCAAATAATCTGCAAGACCATGATTCATTATCCTCTCAACCACAACAACTTCTAGCAATGAAATTAGTATACTAACATGCCATACATAGAAGGAACATATTGACTGTAACAATTGGATTATAACTCAAGAATTTGAAATAGGATCATTGGTCTATCACCTTCACCTCACAGCTACTGTTCTCCATGTTAAATTTTTGATACTTTTTTTTAAAATTTCAATCCCAGTTGATTCTTGTAAAAGATTTTTACAGCTCTTCTTTCTCTTATAACATGGAAAAATACTGGTTATAAAATCTTGTGCAGAAATCAACTCTAATTAGAATATATAAAAAAAAAAAAAACATCCGCAAATTACAAACCAATTCCATAGCAATATTCATAATTTAATGAAACATAGTAATATCAAGGAGCTGGACTACTAGCCTCATAGAATTGAGCTCAAAATTTATTAGTGTATCTTAGCAACTGTATTCAGTCTCCAAGGAGAAGCCCATAATAACATTGCTTCCATTAGTCAGTGTGACTGACATACAGGTTCAACTGTTCCTTTCATATATAAGTGATTAACAGTGATAAGAGCATACAAGTGGAAAAACAAATTGGTCCAACAGATATGCAAACTATCTCTACTAAAAACAAACAAAAAAAAAACACAGAGAAAAACTATTCCCCGCCAATCTAAATGAAACAAATAGATGCTAGAAGCAAAACAGTAATCATGCAGCAAAACAGTAGTTTAATTGACTAAATATCCGATAAATACATTTTTTTTCTTTTTGCTGGATCATAGCAAGGGAAATATAAACATAACTAATGTTTTATTACATTTGGTTGAATTAGTGTCAAGATCAAACAGAATAAAAGAAAAAAATGTAAATAATTGTATTTGCTGCAGTAATTATTTCAAATCATCTATCTTGTGCTTCTCTATTCTAAGCTATTTTATTTTATTCTGTTTTCAATTGCAAGCAAAATCTATTTATGCCTGCATTAGTTCAGTTTAAATAAATCCATTATTGAAGCGCTTCCATCAATAGCTGAAATATCCATCCATAATTACTTTACAAACTGTCATGTACTTTATAAACTTCATGTACATACACATACATCTATGCATTTACACACACACATGCACACCATACATGTGTACATATGTAAATTCATTTTAAGTTTTACTAAACTGGGATAGTTAGATAAGTTTAATACAGTTAATATTTAAATTGAATCATTGCAGATTTAATATTAAAGAAAGAAGATATTAGATTGGCAGAGAACAATGTTATGGTAGACTAAATGCTTTAAATTGTTATCTTCCCTCAAACTTTTGATTTCAAATAATACCGATTACCAAGAATGATCTTGCCTGAATAAGTACTTGTCATATAAGTTGAGTTACTTCAACTGACAATCCCTTTCTTGCAAACTCTTATGTGCACAAAAATATCCATACAGCTACACACACACACACACACAACAACATATGCACACTGATAACCTAAAAGAAAAAAAGTAGGCTAGATTTTACTAAACTGGGATAGATTAGTAAGTTCCATGCTGTCAATATTTAATTTGAATTGCACACATTTTAAAAGCTCACATATGGACATTTAATATTTAGAAAAGAACATTGGCAAGGGTTAAGTTCTAAATGGATATAGTCTTAGGGGTGGAGGAAATGGATAGTGAATGGTACAAAATCAAAAGGAAAGTACTACAAAGAAGATAAGCAAGAGCATTAAAAGGACTTGAATAAGAAAAGCAAAGAATGGTATTAAATTTAGAAAAGAAGTGGTAATTGTAATTACTGCATTAGAAAAAGAGAGGAAATGGGGGATATTTGCTTTTTAAGCAAATGAATTTGTTTTTGTCTCCATAATGCACTAGTCTGATATGAAAGCAAATATGCTGAGTTTAACAAAAAATATTCTATAGTGTGGTATATCTGTGTCAGAAGAGTATACTTGTAGAAGGAAAGATAAATGACATTTGATCCAAGTAAACACTAAAATGCTGAGGTAGCTAACTAAAATAAAGATATTGGGTAATGTATTTAATCTAAAACTGGATTAATGGTATGAGAGATACAAAAGATATGTATCAGAAGAGGATATAAAATTTACAGGTAAATAGAAAGTAGTGTGCAGGCAGGGCTGAAATTGGAAAGATGACAGATATTTAAATAAAGAAAGAGCAAGAAGACAGCAGAAAATGCTTTCTTTCTTATAACTGTATTTGAAATCACGATTTGTTTTTTTTAATTGAAACTGAAGTTGAAAATTATGACAAGTTTCCTAGCTATAAGAATAACAATTAGGTAATATTTAATTTTTTTTTAAGAAAGTGGAGCACATCATGAATGGCAAGAAACAGATTTTTTTTTTATGTATCAAATAGTTTTGGCTAGCCAGTAAATTCTGCTTGTGTATAGAAATTTCAAACAGGTTGCTGATCAAATGATGAGGAACATTCCATACTTCAAAAACCACAGATATTTAAATATGAAAATTTCCAGTATTATAGGTTTTGTGGCAAATATTTCCTTATCATCAATATCTTAGTCATGGTCAACCAGTTAACCATGTTTGCGATCCTTAAATTCAAGAATTAAAGCATCTAGTTTTCATTTTAGCAGGGCATTTACTGGAGAACATTGGCTGCTACATTAAACAGACTGAGCAATTGTATAGAAGTTTCTTCATTACTTAAGCAACAAACAGTTGTTGTTTGGTCCAAGTCCAACTATAAATGAATACACCTAAAGTCAAAAGCATTTCAGTCTTAACCATCTAACTTTTGGTATATCATGAAAACATTGGTCAATGGATTTTTACTTAAGATTGTAGAGTATGATTTGAAGGAAAATTGGCTGCTATTTCTTGCAGGATAACTAATCACATAGAGGCTCTTTTGAAGTTAAAGCAGAGCCTAATCAATAAATGAAAAATGAACAGAGAATGTTTTAGTAACAACACAGTTGAACTATAAAAACAGACAATGATTATGCTCACATTTTAACACCAGATATACAGCAGGATGATAAGTTAATTGAAATATCAACTAAGTGATAAATCTTACACAATTTTGGATGAGAGAACAAACAAAAAAAGTTTGAGTTATTCTGGACTTTCCTCAAAAGCATATGCAGTGTAAAGGAAATATAACTGATTCAGTAGGAACTGATACTGAGTTGTGGGCTTAACTTGAGAACTTACTACCACAGATGACAATAAAAACAACAACATATTTGTAGCAATTGTAAAGTAATTTCAACCAATTTATTTATTTCTCCACCTTACACCTTTTCTTAAAAAGGAACATATATTCTAGCTTCTTTCACTGGTTTCAGGCACTGGACTTTGTTCAATCTGAGGAACAAATTTCTAGAGTATAGTTGATAACATCAACTTTGCTCCTGCCTCAGTATTAATTTTAGCAACCATGAGAGAATAAAGACAAAATGGACAAAGATGGAATTTTAAATTCAGAACATAAAGGGGATTAGCTAAATACCGATTCTGCTAGCCACCCTCCATTTTAACAACAATCTCCAATGATCGTTTATAATATTATTAATATAAATTATGGTAGAGTTTACTTATTGCGATGGCCAGTCAAGATTGTCATGTTTAAAATGTTTATTTGTAATAAGGTAGGAATGTGGAGGAAATGAAAGGTTTTAAAAGTAAAAGTTCTAAAAAAGAATTAAGAAAGGGTGTCACAGAACTTGTGGATGATACAACTGAAAGAAAAACAGTTGAAGAATGCAGGAGCAGAACAGGGTGTCTAGAGGTATTAGGAGCGATAGTATTATTGAAAAAAAAAATAAAGCCTCACTCTATAAAAGGGAAATTGCAGGACGATGTTGCATAATATTTAAGTTAGATGTGTAATACATGGAAGAAAATTCTAAGCAGTAGGAGAGGAAATTTTGAAATGATTGGAATGGAAACTATGATTTTATATATGTTTAGAGACAAAGAGAGAATGGGATGTTAGAAGCATTTGTTGGAGTATCTAAGAAAATCACTGTGCTGGTATTAATTAATATCACAAGCATGGAAAATGATAGTTGGATGAAAATTAAAAAAGAAACCCTCACTCATTGTTGCAAATGATAGGGAAGATGTAATAGCTTCCAGATTTATATATTGTGTTTGTTTAAAACAAAATCAACAAAAGTAAAAAGATAAAAGTGTAGTATGTAGGAGCGGTGTGGAAAATGCTGAGCATAATTGAAAATTAATTAATAATTACAATAGGAAAATAATTTCAAATAGGATTTCTAAGAGCAGAAACCAAAGCAAGTTTTTATTTGTTTCAATTTTTACTGTGTTTATTTTCTATTTTTAGTTTTTCCTATCTGCATGAAAGAGTCATATTATAAATTCGTACAGTTGCACATGCATTATAAGAGCAAGTATTCCATTTTTTCATTACTAGATAGATGGATGCCTTTTCTCTATACTTAACCACTCAAGCAAGAAGTAAACAGAGCTAACTTTGCTGTAAGTTCTATTACAGTAGCAAGCAAAAAGGCATAGTACAATGGTTGCTTGAAGATTAGAACTCATATTTTGAAGCTGATTGGTCAGCAGAACGAATCTCACAGTCACTAACGACTTTTGAAAATAAAATTAGCAAACTGATCTTAAAATTATTTGAGCAAATTATTTCTTGTTTTTCTAGGAAAGGTGCGTTATTCCACATAACCTTAATGTACCTAGTTGATAAAAGTTGAACCACTGAAACTCATATTTAGTGTATGTGTGTGCACATAAATATATTCATTTAAAAAAATTTTTTTTTTATTAAAGGCAAAATGGTAAGGGACAAACACAAAGATGCACACACACACATATGATAGGCTTTAACACAGTTTCCATCTGGCAAGTTCACTCACAAGGCAATTGTTGGTCCAGTGCTAAAGTAGAAGACACTTATTTAAGGAGCTGCATAGTGGGACTGAACCTAAAACCACATGATTGCAAAGCTCGTTAATCATAAGCAAATTATTTAACACTACATTGCTTCAGTTTATTTAGGATGAGAACAGCTACAAGGCCTTTGGGAAAGTTACTCTTGACTGACTAGCATCCTTTCTAGTGGGCTATGATATAGAGAAAACACTTTGGCTAATTTTGACCCAAGATAAAGATTAACACTAACAATCTAACACAAGAAACATCCCTGTTTAACACAGCTTTAGAAAAGAAACACTGCTTTCCTGTGAAGGTCTGTTGTCTTTGTAGCAGGGATTTGAAACTAAATTCTTGGATATGTGGTTAGACATCATGAGCAAACCATCATAGTATCACATGATTGGTCTATTAACCAACCAATCAGTGTGAAATGATGGTATGGCCAGTTTTTCTCAAATATTCTAGAATTTGACTTCTGGTTTCCTACAAAATGCATTTTTACCAGTCAGACAACCCAGGAAGATGGCTAAAACAGGTGGCACAGATAGATGACAAGAACTTCTATCATCTCAAATATAACACTGGACCAGCCACATGTTGCACTAAACTCCAAGCAATATCTTTCTCCCAGTAAGTAATTATTATTGTTGTTATCTGTAAAAGACCAATGCAGTTTGTATTTATGCATGGTAATAAAATCCTTTGTTAAATGTCCGCTGGTGTTGTTGAGTTATATCTACACACAGCACAACAAACATATTTTCATTCATCACCACACCCAGTCATCACTACAGACCAGCCCACAACCTACAGACCATGACACTTTCATGTTTCAGTTACACCTCAAGCCTATGAGTTTATAATTAATAAGTGGGATTTTTTTGTCTTTCGTTTTTTTTATTAGTTTATTACAAGTTTCCAATAGTTTGTTTTTTTGTTTTTACATTTGGTTACAGGTTCCCACTAATTTTGATAGCATGAACCAACAATTGACTTGCTGGAAACATAACCAACAATATTATTATTCACCAATTTTGTGATATAATATAGATAAATAAATAAATAAGTGAAATTAGTGAACATCTTGTAAGTCCGGATGAATTCTCACTTAGTAGACTTTCTAGTGACCCTTAGTAGTTATTTCTATCTAAAGCATTACATTTACCTTCGTAGCAGTTGACTATGGTGCTGCTACACCAGTCATTGGGTAGGACTCCATCATGAACTACTTGATTTACAATGCGGGTGACAAGACCATAACCCACACCACCCAATATTTTAAGCATTTCAGTGGTGATTCCTGATGAGCCAGGTGCTTTCCCTGTCTTCACATCCTTAGTTGCTTTATCTACCAGAGTACTGTCGATTCGAGTAGCTAGTCCCTCAATTGGGTCAACCTTTGACAGACTCTCCTCTGTCCATTCATTCCCCACATTCAGCTGTGTTTCATAATGGCATCTCCAAGCCACTTTCTTTGCAGAATCATTAAATGCAAGAGCACCATCATAAATGTGGACACATTTCTCTTCTATGATATCACAGTTTTCTCGCAAACACTGTCTTGCAATCCGAAATACTCCAGTTCTTTGGTCCTTACATTGCTGAACGTTGACAAACTTCTTTTCTGCTTCTCCCTTGGCTATATATACCTGTCTCCTAGCTTTCCTTTTTGCTATCTGATACATTCTCCTGCTACCTCCACCCTTCCAGGCCTTCCAAGCCTGTTTCTTTGCTCTAATGGCCCTGTCTACAGTACTGTTCCACTACCATGTTACCCTAGGTATAGAGGGACTTTGTACCAGCCACAGATTTGATCCATGGCACTCAGCAAGCTGTCTTGCAAGAATTCCCAGCTGCCTTCCTATATCACAGGACTGTAGCTTCTCCTATCTATCATCAAATTTCTCGGTAAAGAATCCCTAAATCTCTGACCATGTGAAAGGTTCTTAAGCTTCCAAGTCCTTGTTTTCCAGATTGGTCTGTTTATCGGCATCCTTCTGCCCTCGAGTCTAAAGTCATTAATAACTAGTTTATGCTGGAGGATACATTCTTCACCAGGGAGGGTCTTTGTATTTAAGAGCAACTATGCATCCTGCTGTCTGGTGAGAATGAAATCAATCTGGCTAGCAGAGTCACCTGATTGGTAGGTTATCAGGTGGCTAGCTGGCTTCTTGAAGTTGGTGTTGCAGATCAATAGTTTGCTTGTATTGCAGAACTCCAGGAGCCTAGTTCCTCTTCATTTCTGGTACCAACTCCATGGCCCCTATGTACACCATGGAAGATACCAGGTTGCTGTCCAACATGCCCGTTAAAATCTCCAGCCACAAAGATGAGATCATTGTCACACATCTTTGAGGTAGCCTACAGAAGAATATCATACAAGTGATCCATCTGTTCATTTGGTAGTCCCACTTGTGGGGCATAGGCAGAGATAATTGCAGCTATACTATTCTGCAAGACAGCTATACCATTCTGCAAGACAATTTATATTTATAAAATCATATTTATAAAGTTTCAATAAAACCAGGTACTGTTGTAACACATACCTAAGAAATTTTCTTTGTTAACCTTTATGTGGATGTTTGCCTTGTCTTGGACCCTCTACCTGATGGAATTGAAGGGAATTGTTATGGTGTGTCTTGGGCATTTTTAGACCTGGCATCCCTCTCCAGGAGTGATTGCAGTTGATTTATTTCAGAAGAGAGAAAGACATATAGACAGAATGATAGAGTGAGAGAAAGAGAAGAACCAACACCAGTACAGCACTGTTACTTCTGTTTATCAACCCTGAAAGGATGAAAGGCATGGGATGACTTCAGCATAATTTGACCTCAGAGTGCAAAGAATTGGAACAATTACCACAAAGCAAACTATCTGATCTTCAAACAACTCTGTCAGCCATCTGCCTCATGAGTATATACAGTAATAGCAATTATGTGAAGAGTTTCTAGTCCTAGCTAGGCAAAAATTCCTCAGAAATAATAGAAACCAAATTTTTAGTTTTCTACATATGTGCATGCTAGTGCATTTCTACATAAGTGCACACACACAAACATAAATGTGAATGAGTATGCGCGTATGTGTGCATATATACGAGAGAGAGAGTGTGTTTGTGCATATGGGTTTATAATTGATATTTTCTTTTATTCTCATATTACAAGAATGTTATCAATATTTCTTCAGTTTTGGCTATGTACTATATTCAATAGCCAAAAACTGAACAAGGCCAATAAACCTGATACCACTTCTCTCCATAGATGATGTAATTCATTTGACCTCAAAGCAATTTATTGAAATACTTATTCGCCTGATAAATTTGTTGCTGTATTACATTCTAACAACATGTATTTTATTTGCATAAACTGAGATTCCCCTCCAACATTGAGGTTGAGTAATGTTTTAAGTTTCCTTCTCCTTTCCTTCATACTTCTACTTAATTGTCATAATGATTTATTATTAGATCAGCATAGAGTTAATTGTTCAAATGATTAGACAAACATCCACAAGCACATTACTAATAGTTATTTTATTGATGAATGAAACTTCAAATGGTACTGTACTCCAGTCTATGTATTGCTTCCTTGTCCATCACATCCACAGTAGGGATTCAGGTATACTGATTGTATCTACTTATTACACGCCTGGCATATAACTGTTATTACATGAATTTACCTAGCTTTAAGTAGATTGCTGCATTATAAAATTAACCACTGTGGAATTGCTTGATTAGTGCAATAATCAGCTTAATCCTTCATGTAGTAAACACTATCATCATACTATCCAGGGATAAATGTATATCAACAGTTTAATGCTACAAAAACTGGAAACAAGCACTGGATCTACAAATCCTTGCAATTTGGCAAAAGATAAGCAAAGATGTTTTGACATGAAACATTAAAAGATTTCAATATTGACATTGATAAAAATAAAATCAGAGTAGAATCTGACTTGATTAGTGAAAAGGACAATATTTTAGGATTCTAAGAGCACCAGCTTCAAAAAGTGATATGATAGAATTGTTTTTTACTGAGTGGCTTAGTGGTTAGGGTGTTTGGGCTCATAATCATAAAGTCATAGGTTCAATTTCTGGACTGGTTAACATGTGTCCTTGAGCAAGCTGCTTCATTTCACAATACTCCAGCCTACTCAGCTGAAAATGAGTACCAGCTAACTACTGGCACAGATCTCTCTCCCTCCAGCTGTCACATCTTTCATGTTTTTGGCAGATTGAGAGGGAATCTAGTTTTCTTGCAAACACATAGGCACAAACTACCAAGTCATACTCGCATGTGAATAATAGCTAAGCTTTAAGCTTAAGGTGTGTAATCATAAAAGAGGAATTGTCGATGGAAAACAGATTGAAATAGAATTGATTGAGGGAAATGGAGCTCCATTTCATGTTAAACTAGTGACATGTCTATTCTACACTGGACATCAAGATCCTAAAACAATTTGCTAGGATGCTAAATTATTATTGAATAAATTTGCTAGGATGCAAATTGTCTTCATTAATTGCCCATTTTAAGTGAGGGCCCAAAAAAAACCTAAAACTTTTGTTTGCATGTTTGTTTATAAAGAAACAAAGCATAATTCAGTCTTAAATATATTTAAAGATATATTATTTGTATTAAGCTTCTGACACAGGGATTATATAGATGTATGTTTAATCTTTTCTCTATCAACTCCGAAGATTTAGTGTGTGTGTGTGTGTGTGTGTATAAGCTGCTATTATAAAGCAAATTGATGAGGTTTTGTAATATTTATTTATCTGACTTTGTTAATATACAGCAGGATGAGAACAAATCCTTATGACATTCCATGACTGACATAATTGTGTTGTTTTAACACTGAACCAAATTATGATGCAGACATACATATTACTAGTCTTACTTCATATATGACCTAAACCTTGAACAAATTTTTCAAAAAATATATTAAAATGAACAGCATGAAAAACTTTCTAGAGATCGAAAGAGACACACCATGCAAACTGAACTAATCAAGTTACTTTGATTAAGGAAGAGACAATGCATTGAGAAGAATATACACAAAATCTAAGTTCATATATTCGATTTTTTTTCAAAGTATCTCCTTAATATTAGATATGGAACAAAAGCTACTAAAATTAGCAGAAAATTTCAATTTATATATTGTAACATTTTTTTAGAATTATTAAGACTGACAAGAAAAAAAAAACAGATCCCTTTCTCTATGTCCCTAGAAATTGCAAGATAAAGACACCTGGGGAAAATAAATAAGGTTACTGCTTAAATTTGAGCAAAGGATTGGAAGAGAAAACTGGTGAATGGAAATAAAGCTATAGGAAGGGAAGTTAAAACTGTAACAAGGTAAAACTTCACAAAAAAATATCATGTTTCAATTAAATACCATAAATAATAGATTAATTAGATATTTTAAATTATCTACTAAATGACAATATATGACTTGTACAGAACAAGAACATTATTTTATTCAACTTCTTAAATAAAAGAAAAAAATAATAAAATCAGTCATTTATTGAAGGTTTCCAGTGACTTTTTGTCCTGTATTCAGAAAACAAACAGGAAGTGAGTTTCTGAGAAGTATACTCTGGGAAAAGTGCTTAATGAGTTGGCTGTGGGATGAAATACAGAACAGCTAATTGAAACAGGTGAAACCAGTTGCTGTTTAGCCTTTTGTCATCTTTGAATGAACAGATCTTTATCAAAGTTATTCCAGCTATGTCCATCCCATGTTTTTCTTCCTTAAACTTTTGTGCATCCAGGATTACATCATATTATGTATTTTTCAGATGGTAGGGTAGAAGTTAATGGGGATTTGGCTGCTATTTCTAGAAGGTCAAGGCTCCTTAGTTTGAGATTAATTTAGTTGGAAGTTAGTGAATTCAGGTGGAATATATCAGCAATATCAGGTGGAATACATCAGCAATATCAGTAGAACAAAACTTTTGTAAATGTCACAGAAGAGACAAAGAAAGGACAAATTTTATGCTAGTAACAGATTTACATATATAGCTGCATATTTGACAAGATCATATCTAAATTGATCAAATCCATCAATGCTAAGCATCTCAGACATAGCTTGGTAAAAATGAATTATAGCCAAACCTCTCAGATAATCTTAAACCCAGCAAAAATCCATTACTACCAAGCTTTTTAAAAGAAACATTCCATCATTCAAGCTACACTAATCTCATCATTTGAGTGGGGTGAATGGAATTCTTCTGTGAACAGAATGTCACTAAAAGGTCAAAACCTCTCAGGACAATTAACTTAACAGAAGCAACCATTCTTCATGCATATTATTCACACATGCCTACACACACAGATTAAACAATTCTCACATGTTATAAAAAGCAAAGTAAAGCCTTTCTACTAAGTAAAAGTTCAGGTCAGTAATACATGAATTAGCAAAGCAGTAAGCAATTTCTAGTCAAAGATAGCGAGTCAGCTTGTCTTTCAGCCAATAACCAGACAGGCAACAAACAGTCACTCATCATTAACAATTCAGCTAACCAACAACTTCCAGAATTTTACTAACTCAACTAGACTCAGCTACAGACTCAATTTCATCCAAAATGCTTGACATCCCTACTGAATAAGTAAATCACTGAGGTTATAAATTACTCTGGCACCATCATGCTATTTTGCATGAGTTTTCCCATGCTTGCAAGAGTCTTTTCCAGCACAGTACCTTGCTACTTGTTGTTGCCTCTTGTTATCTGCTTCATAATGTTCAGTATTTCAAGATAAGCCTTCATCACTTCATGTTTTCTTTGATCATCTCCACAGGTTCCTTCCACTTGGATCACTTGGCAATTCTTTACCCAATAGTCATCCTCCATATGCATCATATGTCTGTAATAGCAGTTTTTTCTTCAGTATGCTACATCTGATTCGTTTTTAATTCAGCATTTTTCTTGCCTCATTTGTGCTCCATCATCATTCGTGCACACTTTACACCTCCAACAATGTATATATACCTCATTTTGTTCCAGCTCTACATATCCTCTACATTCAATATCCATCTTTCACTATGTTATATTGCATTTCATATACAAGCATTATACAATCTGCCTTTAACTTTGAGAGAGAATACCTTTGTTGTCAGCAGAGGCAAAAAGTTCAGCTTCCATTCTTACTCAGACAGCTAGGCTTTCAGAGCACCCATCTGCAGTGTTGACTAGGTTACTTTGGTAATATGAAAACAATAGTTAAGTTAGTGTGAAAATATTTAATGTAGAGAATATTAAAAAAAATCTAATTAGAAATACTTGTGATAAGGAACAGGCAACATTAATGCAATAATGAATATTTTTATGTTCGCTACATTAAATATATTAACTACTGAATAAAGTTTGTTGACATGTCTGAACAGCTGAGATGAACTATCAGGCTAATTAAAGATTTTTTACTTATTCATAATTATTATAGCCACATCATCATTTGTTGTTTCTAATTACATAATCTTTCCATATGTTTGATCTAAGATCATTGTCAAGTGTTCTCTTCTGGAATGTATACTTAGACTGAAATCTTGGAACCTTTATTTTTAAACTTGATTTCCAGACATTAATACAATTTGCTTAGAAATAAAGGTCATGAGTTCAAATCAAGTTTGAGAAAATGTATAAGCTCAGGAACATGACATCTGATGAGAAACGTAAAAGATGAAGTTAACAGTCCAGAAAACTCTAATTCATAAAATTTATGTTTCACTGTGAACTCAATTTTCTTTCTCATCAGTATTTTTTGTTACAAATAGCTCACAAATAAATCTGTATGAGAGGATCACATTTTTTTTAAAAGATGCAACTTGGAATGTAGACGTTGTTTATATTATTTTTAGTTAGGAAAGAAATGTTCTAATGAAAACTTGGAAATTGAAATATGGATTACATAGTTCATGTGCATTGAGATGAAAAATGTTTATGAGAATGTTAAAATATTTTCTAAGCTAATTAAGGTAGACATCATATACATATATAACATCGTGGATTCATAGATTAGTTGAGTGTGTGTGTGTGTGTGTGTGTATGTATAAAACATAATAAGGTTAGGTGAGTGTGTATGAATTATATATAGCTTTTCCTTTATGGAAAACTGGAAGATAGCTGAATTCCTGGTATTTTTGTAGCAATGGATAAAATGTGATTACTGAAATTAAACTTACCAGTAAACTGAATTAGTAAGATATTAATACTATTTGCAGAAAATAATACAGGAAACCAAACTCATAAAAAAACAAAACAAACAAAAGAAAAAACAAAAAAAAAGTCTATTCATGTCAGACTTCAACAAAAAATTTAAAGCAATACTGACATAGTTAGAAACGTTATGTTTTACAGAACAAAAACATATGTTTAACCTACATACTTAACTTTTTTTATGTGAGCTAATTACTAATTTATTAACGATATTTTCAACAAAACCTTTGCACTAAAATTCAGTTCATTGAGATTTTCCATACTTGATAATGTTTGGACCCCAACACCATGGGAATAATCATTAGATCACCTGGAAATGTTACTTGTGATACCTTATTATAGGAGATTCACATTTTATTTGCTTCACATTATAAAATCAGAATTAAATACTGACTCTCAAAGTCCTTCAGGGTTTAAGAGATGTTTACGTTTATTTTTTCACTCTCATATGTTGGTTGTCACATTTTCATGTAGTATGTTGAGGAGAAATCAGCTTGGCAAATAAAAGTTGGTAATATCCAGATTAAGGTAAATATTAATATGGAAATCAAACATTATCATCTTATATGCAGTTTCACACAATGACAACTACAAACGACCATGACTAGAAAGTAAAGTTAAGCTAAAAATTAGCTTAGAGACCAAAGTGTGTGCTTATTAGAATATATTATTCTTCAGTAAATATTGATTTTACTATACTTATCATGGCATTTATTATCTTTATGGTAGTCATGTGATCTCCACCTTTGGTAACCACAATGTGAAAAAAAAAAACAATGTTACAATTATAGAAAATTTACAAAAATATCAAAAATATGTTGCCAATAAATATTCTATTTATCTTTATATATAATATGTTTCATCTTGCTTGTCATCATATTTTGAAAGCATTAACTGAATGAAACCAATATTTACCTCATTCTTCTAACACGTGTCTATATATGCAAAGAGGAACACTATGGTTAAAGAATAATATTACATAAACAGCACAGGAGACAAACAAGACAGAATAATAGTAAAATATATAAAAATTACTTTACAGTGTAAATAATTACTCTCTTTTTATTATCAGACAAACAATAAATTCAATTGAACTGACTCAAAATGTAAATGAAACATTTTTCAGATCAGTAAAAAAAATATTCTGTTGTGGCTAAGTCAGACAAGCAAAAACATCATACATGACCTTAGGATGGCCTTCAAGGTTAGTGAGAGGGAAAGTAATTAAGAAACAACATTCTTTGGATAGGAAGCAACACACCAATTAATCTTCTAACAAAAGACCTGATCTAGATTTTTACAACTGAGCAGATTCTACTAAAGGTAGCCAAAGGCCAGATAGTGGTGTTAAACTGGGCAATGAATTAGGTCTACCACCATTCAAGAATGAGTACAGGCCCATGGAATTCTGCAAATTTCCATCAACCCAACTTCACTTACAAGACTAGGGGTCATGTCAAGATCACAATGAAAGACACTGCTCAAGTTTCCACACAATGGGACAAAGTTTGGAGGCACATAATTATGGATGACTGAAAAATCTGAAAGTTGGATTATAAAAATAATGCCACACAAAGTGTAATGAGCCATAAGACAAGCCAGTGGACATGTGCATCATTATCTTGTCAGACCTTGCAGCTGGAAGGGAAAATTGATTAGATATTGACTTAATGGATATTTGGGCCACAGTCTATATTCTCTCACATGCATCCATGACAACTAATTCTCAATGACTTATTCTAAATAGCTATAAATAGGTACTGTAGGAGACACAGCTTAACACTGGATGCAGCAGTACAGCAGTAGTAGCACTGTATAATTGATGGCTGTTTCATTAGGTTGCGGTACTACTGAGTTCAAATCTCTCCACCATGTTTATAGCTGGAGAAAGGCAGGCTTTCCACACATTACCCATCCGTGGTTATTTATTGAATTATCCAAACGAAACAAGGGTATATATTGAATGGTTTCATCACAAGTTATCTTCATACATACACATCAAACTATGAACACTTCACAGCAAGTGCATATTGATTACTGATAAAAATATAAAAACCTTGGGTGTGAGAAAAAGTGTGCAACATTACAGAAACACCCCTTATATCAGTATATACTACTACTACCACCACCACCACCACCACTACTACTACAATAACACATGTCAGGATTACACAGCATCCCTTTATTTATCATATGCTCAAACATATGAACCATTTTATGTGGTCATTCGAAATGCTAGCAGCAGCCCCTCAAATCACATCCTACTGGATGGAAGGTTTAGTAAAAGAAGGGTGGTGCTCCTGAATATTCACAAGAGCTCTGAGGGTGGTAGGAGGAAAGGGTAAGTTCTACAAACACCAGAGTACTGGCCTAATTACAGAGTGCTTTCTGTTAAAGGCATCCAAGGGCCAGGTGCTGGTAATGGAACAAGTTAACCACCAAAACAAAAGGGTATCAATACAGTTTTTGTCTACAAAATTTCACTCATAATGCATTAATTGATCTGAGTCTATCACAGAAAACATTTGCCTCAAGTGCTGTGCAGCGGAATTGATTCTGAAACCACATTGTTACAAAGCAAATTTTTAAACCACATCACCATGGCTGTGTCAGTGTAGTTCTGCATAGGATTTCTCTGAAAATAAAATTAGGTGAACAGGTTGGAAATATTTTTTATAAAAAGCACCATCCGAATGTGGCCGATGCCAGCGCCGCCTTGACTGGTTTCTGTGCCGGTGGCACATAAAAAGCACTAACCAATCATGGCCATTGCCAGCCTCCCCTGGCACCTGTGCTGGTGGCACGTAAAAAACACCCACTACAATCATGGAGTGGTTAGCGTTAGGAAGGGCATCCAGCTGTAGAAACACAGCCAGATCAGACTGGAGCCTAGTGCAGCTTCCTGGCTTCCCAGACCCCGGTCGAACTGTCCAACCCATGCTTGCATGGAAAACAGACATTAAACGATGATGATGATGAATTGACCAAGACTAAGTAAGAACCTTCAAACCTAATATACACAGAAGTAGAACACAATGAAGGTGACCTGTGTCAGCAAAACTTATTAAGTAAAATTAGTTAGTACTGGACAAGTTGAATACCAAAGGAAGTAAAAGAATCTGACAATTTGGGGCTGTTCCTTCATCTGAGTCAGAGTAAAAAAGAGGATTTCAAGTTTTTTCACATACAAAAGGACATCTCAAAATCATCACATCTTCGATCCACATTAGTTGAACTTACCCCTAACTCACAAACTTCTCTTTCACACTCACACATCTGTTTAAATAATGAACTGAATGTCGCCTAACTAGGAAGGTATATTTTAAAATTAGATAAGTAAATTTAGAAAGGACGTGCAGACTTTGTTAACTCAGCATATTGAAACTGCTATATTAAAAACACCCACTAAACTAATCATCTTATTTTGTAAACCAGTCTGATACAGCAGGAAGATAAATGACTCATACTTTTACATAAATGATCAACGTCAAATTTTTCACAATTTCTTTTATTCTTAATGATAATGATATAATAATCCTATATGATTAAGATAAATAAAATAAATTGTCTCGGTTCATGATCACACCTTGAAATTTAACAAAAATATAGGAAGGAATGTCTCATTTAAAATACCTTAACTGAATGCACAACACTTTATATCACTATTAACCATAAAGTTGTCAAAAAATGGCACCAGAAAACGAAAATATGCTTTTTGTTTATTTGCAATCTACGGATTGCAAGGCTCTAAGCTAGTGGTTCTCAACCAGGGTCCATATGGCCCTTGGGGATCCATATAAGATTTTGTTATAATTTTTGAGCAATAAATTGCTTATATTTCAATAATACACAAAATAAGAAGTCTGCATCCCAACCATATGGTTCTGAGTTCAGTCCCACTGCATGTCACCTTGGACAGGAGTCTTCTACTATAGCAAGAGGCCGACCAAAGCCTTGCAGATGGATTTGGCAGATGGAAACTGAAAGAAGCCCATTGTACATGTGTGTGTGTGTGTGCATATATATATCATCATCATCATCATCGTTTAACGTCCGTTCTCCATGCTAGCATGGGCTGGATGGTTCGACCGGGGATCTGGGAAGCCAGAAGGCTGCACCAGGCTCCGGTCTTATTTGATATATATATATATATATATATATATATATACACACAAGTGTGTGTGTCACCCCACCACTGCTCAACAACTGGTACTGGTGTGTTTATATCTCCATAACAGTGGTTCGGCAAAAGAGACAGATAGGAAAAGTACCAGGCTTAAACAAATAAATACTGGGGTTGATACATTTTACTAATAATTCTTCAAGGCAACAGTGCTCCAGCATGGTCGCAGTATAATGACTGAAACAAGTAAAAGTTTTAAAATATTTCCTAATAATATTTAATTACACCAGGACTTTATATTCATCTTCTCTCTCTCTCTCTCTCTCTCCCTCTCATTAAATGGCTATGAAGGTCCAGTAAAGAAAATAGGAATCAGAAGGGTCCCTAGGCAAACAGAGGTTGAGAAGCACTGCTCTAAGCAGTGCAAGCCTGTTTAGCTTATGCCTAAAAACTGGAACTGTCTTTATGACAGGGATAGAGAACTTCTTAGCACTAGGGGCGAACTGCATGCTGAGAAAATTAATGGATATTTTTTGTAACGAATTCATAGGTATGCGACTTCCCGTTTTGGTCAGATGGGCTTAAAAGTCTGGGTTTTTTTATGTTTTTTTTTTTTTTTGTAAATTCGTCAACGTGAGGTTTCGAACCTGCATGCAGGCAAGCTCCTCCCTCCACATGTAATTCTTCTACGGGGTCAATGTAACCCCGAATACATGATTCATAAAAATATGACAAGACGATAATGGCTGGAATACCTTTGGTCATACGTCGGAACGATCACGGATAATCTGGGGCTAGGTAGGCCCAGAGACGTAGGCAGGATTTCGACCGATGAATTCCTTCGATTATTAAAATAGACCCACCATTAATCATCTCATTTATCCATTTCATTTATGAAAAAACATATTGTTTTTCTTTTAAAGAAAGAAAATCATATTTACGTAGAGCTGCAGTGAGATTCGTTCAGGCCTGTCAACCCCAGACAGCTGAGTATGGATTGGCCTGCTAGAAATAACAGCAATAAAATCTCTCAAATCACGCCAGATACTCTATGTCTATCAAGATGGTCATAGGCCTGTCCGGACACCACCGACCTGGGGCTAAACAATGACTGTTTTCTCTGCTGTAAGAAGGTTCAAAGTTTACGGATTACAATAAAAGAGTGACAGGTACCTGTTCGACTAATAATTACGGTGTCAACGAAGTTATTATCTTTTGAATAATGTCTGGATTTTTAAATTTTTGTTTTTATCTTATCTATTTTCGTTGTTAAGCGACATTTATGTGATTAGCTATATTGTTGTCTAGCCACAGGTCAGCAGTGATCAAGCAGACTTAGGAATGACGTTCCAACTATGAGCATCATTTCTTTTTTTTTTTTTTTTTAGATAGATTATCCAATGTTTTTCATGTTTTAAGACAGTAATATGTATTGAGAAGATTTGTCTGTGGTTTGTAGTACGTCGAGCGACCATGTAGAGGCTGCCTCGGGTTGCTTATTGCATGAATTTGAAGGATGTTTTTTTTTTTTTTATAATGCTAGAAGTAGGCGGTATGGGTATGTGTGCGCGTGCGTACGAGAAAGTGCAGACGTGTACGGGTATGTGTGAGAGACTAAAGTTGATGAGATGGCAACCAGATTACTGGCTGGCCGACTGCGACTGCTTGCTTACTGAACAATTGACATAAGGTACACACATTTGACATAGTGAGAATGACGAGGGAAAAATTGACAGATTCCTAAACAGGTAAAAGGGTGACAGAAAGGCAAACAAACGTTCGGACTGAAGGGAGAGAGAGAGAGAGATGGGGGGGGGGGAACAGAGACTGATGTAACAGACAAAAATATGTGCTGGTATGTAAAGGTTGATGGTGGGGAGAGGTAAGATAAAAGACGGTCTGTTCACTGTTTAAATCATGTCTGTTACAATAATGATTTTTTTTTCTTAGTGGAATTTACATCCACAGCGTATAAAATACACGATACGAAGCCATCGATGAAAACATGGTCACTCGTTGTCACAAGCAGTTTCCACATTTCCCTCAAATCACATTCACTGTCTTTTATAGGAATGGATAGATAATGGAATCTTAAATAAAAGATCTTTGATAAAAAAAAAAAAGCTCACAGTATAGTCAAGATCTTTTATCCATAGGTTTAAGGTAAGGCTGAATACCATCAGATTACACCCAAATCTTTTTTTTTTTAAAAAGGCGTGGGGATATATTGTTGAAAAACTTCGTCTAAACATGATAGTCATGACAGGAACGACAAAAAAAAAAGGATGGTTACGACAGATCATACTTTTGATCCATTGGGCTGTACTATCACGGCTGACCTGCAGCCTTTCAACTATATATACAGCGACTATATTTATTTGTTTTTGGTAGTTGTGCGTGTGTAAGAGAGAGAGAGTAACATGACAGTTAAACATTTCATATTTTTGTTTAATATCAAAAGAACGACAAAAATGAAAGGTGATCGATTAGTCCCAAAGGAAACATTGCAGTTTCACATTACTTTTCTCCAGTACCAAGAATGGTAGGAACTCGAACTAAATGCTCCGAGACATTTAGATATACAATACATTTTTTTTTTTTACTTCAAATCTTTTCAGGGTTTTAGTTTACATTTTATTCCCTCCTGGATCAATTAAATAAGTAACAGTTCAATCTTGAAGGCTGAACCATTTACACACTGCCCTAAAGTAAATATATACCCTTATACAAAATGATGTTGATAATTCTAATGTTCCTAGTGATGTAGCAGAAACAGTAGAATGTCAGACTAAATGGTTTATGGTATTTAATTTCCTAACTCTGCATTCTAACTTCAAATCCCACCCAGGTTGGCATAGCCTTGAATTTTTTCAGGGTTGATAAAACTGTATTGAGTTACCAGTCTTATAACTCATTACAAAAGAATAAAAAAAAACTGTTCCCTACAAATATGTGGCCTTGTGCTTTTATGAGACATCATTGTTATTATCATTAGAGGGTAGCAGAAGTATTAGGAGGATGTCAGACAAGTGAGACTGTGTGCTAACTTGGTTTGTTTCCACACACCTTACCATCTTAATGGAATGACATCTGTCCAACATAATCTGGAAATACAATCATGGTCTATGCTAGATGTCTATACTAGATGAAGGCTGACCTAAAGTTAAACCTTGCATCCAGAGTTAAAAATACTGCTAGGCAAGAATTTGTTTCATCCTTCTGGAAAGGTTGGAAGTTGATAGGGCACATACAAGAGGTCCAACTAGTTGACTATGATCCACTGAAGGAGTAAAAACTAACAACCAAAATCTTCCTCATATAACACCAAATCATCTTAAAAGAAAAATAGAAAAGAAAAAAGAAAAACATTTCAGATAATGTGCAAGACACATTATACCTAGGAAAAAGATTGGATGTCATGCTTTGATCATAAGTTTGGTTACCTGGGGTTGATCCAGTCTTAAATCACAGGAATAAACTTGAGTTATCTTTAACTTTTAAAATCCACATGGATCAATAAAAGTAGAATATTAAGACTATATCAGTGAAGTATTAGGACTGATTATCCTGTCCAACTGCCAAATATTCCACCATCTTCATGCCTATGTTAGAAATCATTATTCCTGTTTTAACCCAGATCCTATCTAATTAATTGTTAATATAAGTACCAGGAAAGGCAGCAAGCTAGCAGGATCTTTAGAATGCTGGACAAAATGCTTAACAGCATTTCATTTGTCATTACATTCTCAGTTCAAATTCCATTGAGGTTGACTTTGCCTTTCATCCTTTCGGGGGTTGATAAATTAAGTACCAGATGATTCACACCCTCCCACAAAGTTGCTGACTTTGTGCCAAAATTTGAAAGCAATATAAGTATCAGGAGTCATCAACTGTACTGTTTCCATGACTGATCTATATTCCTCTGCCAATCTAAGAAATCTTGAACGCTAACTATATAAAGTAGTATAACCCACTCTGCCTCTTCAACATCATCACCATTTTCCATACTGGCATGGGTTGGACTTATGAGAAATATGTCTTAGTTTTGTTTGTTGTTTTTGTAAGTTTTTTGTTTCTAATTTTAAGTAAAGTGTTAGTCTTCTATTGCAATACCATTTACACTTAGGATATTTTTACAGGCATATTATTAAACTGACTCCAGTATGTGACCAGTAGTTAACTGACACTGGAAGGGTGAAATGCAAAACAGGGCCTGTAGTAAAGAGCTGTAATTGATAACCTGGGCATTTCCAACACCTAATGATCCTGCTAATCTACTACTGCCAAGTGTTGCTGCATAAGTTAACAAGAAATACATACACTGACATATGTATGCATATGTTCACATATTTCAGTTTATAAATATGTACATTTATTTGTGATGATGATATATGCCAAAATAGAATGCAGAAGCAAAATGTGGACTCTGCAAGCCACATCCCAGGTTACCTGTCTAGAAGGGCAATGTATCTGAATAAGAACTGATCCAGGATAGGATCAGCCCTCCTCACATGGCAAACTCTCTTGCACTGGTGACATAAAAAAATGTATCCCATACACTTTAAAGCGATTGATAATAGGAAGAGTGGCCAGTCATTGGGAACATTCCAAAACAGACTGTATGAGTAAGATGTGGACTTCATGAGCCATATCACACAGTACCCATCTAGAAGGGCAAGTAATTCCAAGTAAAAACTGTTGTAGAGTAAAGAAACTCTTTAGCCTTCCTTACATGAAACTAACAAAACACTGAGATGCCCAGTTTTTCTTTTGTTATATGTGACATGGAGTGTGACAACCAAGTCAAGACATGCCAACATGGAAAAACAAACGAAAAACGATGACGATATATAAATATAGAAATACATCCACACAAAGTTTATAAATATATAAAAAGAAAAAACAAATTGTCAAAAGAAAAATATGCTCTTTTCACCAAGACATAGCCACAGTTATTCAGAGATAAGCTATTCTTGCTGATCCCCTCCCACTTTGCTTATTATTTCTATACCTATCTGCCTTCACACAAACGTTTATATAGGCTATATATATATACACATATATATGTGTGTGTGTGTGTGTGTGTTTGCATACAAGGATATATTCTTAATATAAGTCTTTATTTTAATTAGTTTGAATAGGAAGGAAGTGGAAGGGCCAAGCTATACCTTTTAATATTTTTTTCTTTCCAAACTCGCTTAACAAAAACTTTGACAGCCAACTGAATGATGACAAATCAACAAGGTAACCTCTACGACAACCTTTTTATTATCAGCAGGCCTAACAGAGATACTGTTCATCATAAATCAGGACAAAATAATAACAACAAAAATATATCTTAGTAAGTGAATCATAAAAATATATTGAAGGGATTAAGTTACAAAATTACAGGAAGTCATAATGACCTGCATGCAGTCCAAGTGCCACATGTTTGCCATACCTACTCTATAGGGTTGTTTGACAGGTAGAAATAGCAGCAAAAATCTGTCTAAAATCACACCTTACAGACTTGACTAGGAACAACATATTGAATAATGTGATTCTAACAGACACTGTTTGCAAAAGACTGGATGGTGAAGCATGCATGCATACATACATACATACATACAGGTAATATACATGTGTTTGTGTGTACGTGTGTTATATATATATATAGGATCTACTGTTCTTTACTTAGCTTTCAAGTTACCTGATTATTATAACGGTATATGTATGAAGAAAAAGAATAAAAACAGCTGGTTTAAAATATGTAAACATATTTACAGGTCAATCCCAGATTAGCCGTCACAATAAAATGTATAACACCCAAATTCAATTATACTGTGTAAGGCAGGAAGGAAGAATGACTGACAAGCTAGCTGGATAGATATTTGTATGTATGTAGATATATACGTGTGTGTGAGCATGCATGCATGTGTGTGTATCCCATTGTTTGCTGTCAGATATTTGCACCAACTTCCTCCTTTCATTAGGTGTAAACAAATCTAACACTACCCATCCACTCTTTCTATCAAGTCCATAACTGCCACCATTACAGACACAATGGAAGGTATGTCCAAAAATATTGTTGAGGTGGTAGAGCAGAGGTGTGTAGATATATGCTGTGTACAAGAATTTAAATGGAGAAGAGCCTCAGCTAGGCTCCTTAGAAATAAAGAACAAAGAAACAAGTTCTATGGGTGGGTAGCAGCAACAGTATGGATGGAGCAGACATGGTACAGAAGTAGGTAAAGTATTCAAAGTAGTCAGAGTGTTTGTTAGGATAATTAAGTTTAGTCCTGGATAACGTGACAATAACATTTCTGCACATGCACCACACTGGATCGGTAGATGAACAGGAAGACTAGTTCTATGAGACCCTCATGAGGACTGCAACAAAGACCTCAACAGACATGTTGGGCAGCACTCTGATGGATTTCATGCATGCATGCAGGGAGGTTATGGCATTGGTTTGGTGAAAGAGGGGATGAGAAACAAGGTTCCTGGAAATCTGTTATGCTATTGATTGATCATTTGTAACACTGACTTTAGGAAACAAGCCAGCCACCTGATCTCCTCTTGGCAAATGTAAGAGCCAGGTACATTTCAATCTTTCCAGCAAATAAGATTGATGGTTGTGAATCTCCCACCCAACATAAGTTAGTGATGATCAGTGTCATCAGTGTAAGAGTTAGATAGACTCAGAAATACAAACCAGTTACGAGAGAGAAGATATAGAAGCTGAAAGATCCAACAAACAGTAAAAAATTTAGAGAAGTGCTAATTACAGTATTTGATGAAGGGGAGGAAGAGATGAAGAATTACTGTACAGAGGACAACTAGGAGTTGCTATGGGACAACTTGCTTAAAGTTAGGGTCTTGACCTAGCCACAGAGCTGAGGCAAGGTCCTAGCATGACTTAGTGGTGGAATAGCACTGTAGATAGAACCATAGAAGCTACAATACAGGCCTAGAAAGATTGGAAAAAAGGGAGCAGCAGAGAGTCATATCAAATAGTTATAAGTGAAGTTATTATCAGGTGTACTTAGCAAACTGAAAAGCAGAAAGTAAGAGGTTTGTCAATGTTCTACTAAATGAGAATCAGGTATGAGGCCCTCCAGATTGCAAAGCAGTGTACTAGAGAAAACTGTGATGTCAAATGAGAGAAGTGTATAACGATGGATAGCAGCATACTTGGACTTACACACACTGAAAAGAAAGAGACTTAAAAGCGCTTTAATGAGAAGCTGTGAAATGTTAAGAATGAGAGAATGTGAGAGTCTTCTCAGAATAGATCCAATTGATGAACCAGCCATTCAAGTTGACAGCAATATAAAAGATGGGAAAATTAAGGATATATTGGCAAAGAAGTCTTCTACTCCAAGCTGACCAGGTTACAGGCTGGTCACCTGCATAATCAACCAGGTAGTACAGAAATGTATCATATAAAGACGACTGGTACAGCAGCCTTGTCAACTACTCTAAGGCCAATGGAGATGTGCTAGAAAAAGGTAATTACAGAGGTACACAATTGTTGGACCAGGTTATGAAAGTTACAAAACAAGTTATAGCTTAATTGATTAGAAAGAGATTTAGCCTAGATAAGATGCAGTTCAGATTTATTAGGAAGATGTACAACAGATGCCATCTTCTTAGATAGACAACTAGAAGCACTTAGCTAAGAGTAAGCAACTGTATCTAGTATTTGCCAACATGGAGAAAACCTTCAATAGAGGCCCTTGCTCTATGATCTGGTAGTTACTAATGAAACTAGGGGTAAACAAATGGTTTAAGACAGCTAGCTATACAAGCCATGTAGAAAGATGTGGTCAGCAAGGTGAGAGTCAGCAATGAGTACAATATTGAATTTATTGTGCAGACAGGAGTTCATCAAGGCTCCAGTTCCAGTCACCTTTTACCTGTAATAGTCCTTCAGGTCATAAAGGAGTTTAAGACTAGCTACCTGTAGAGTTCCCTATATGATGATGAATCTATAGCAGAATCAGAGAAGCAAAACCAAGAATCAAGAGGTCTCAATGAAAACTTAACAAAGACAAAAGTATTAATATGTAGGGACCCTGCTTTCATCAGGGAAATGGCTTTGGTTGATAGGCAGAAAAGGAGTTGGGAGGAATTTCACATGATGTACCATTGCAAACAATGGAAACACAAGAAATGTAGTGGAATTGCAGACAGGCTAACAGAGAAAGCAAATTTTGTATGTGACAGATGCACAAGGACTATAAATGCTAAGAGCACTTGGGAAATAGATTCTCTCAAATACCCAGAAGGCTTCCTTGAAGTGGTTAATAATTTCTGTTATCTAAGTGAACTAATTTGCAGAGGAAGATGAGGTCCTGAAAGTATAGTAGCCCCAGTAAGAACAGACTGGAGTTATTTCAGGAAGCTACATCAGTAACAAAGGATTTCTTTCAGAGTGAAAGGCAAATTGTATGAGTCTTGTGTATGAACTGCAATGCAACATGCTAATGAAACATTAACACTGAATGCAGAGGACACAAGAAGACTAAGGGGGAAAAAAATGAAGCAAACATTCTCTGCAGGTTGTGTAATGTCAACATGCATGAATGATGGGGTACAAACAGACTAAGGAAAACTAGGAATAAGCAGAATCAGATGTAATGCGTGAGAGAGAAGACTGCACTAGTATGATTATATGATGCTTATGAAAAATAGTAGCTGTATAAAGAAGATGCTCAAAATAGATGGAACTTTGGAAGAGGGAGACCCAGGAAGATGTGAGATGAAGTGACCATGCTCTATACATAGGAAAGATGTAGATAGGAATTCTGTACTGTGTATCCAATGTAAACTATGCCCAGGCTGATAGAGATTGACATCATGTGTAGTAGATGTTCAGGAGTTGTCCTTAGTAAGATTGGCAATGAAATTAATTGCTTCAAACATTTGGATGGTCTTCCTCAAGCAGTTCAAACTATGGACACACAGGGGGTGCAGTGGAATCACATGCAGGCTAACAGAAGAAAAAGATTTTGAATGCAATAGATGCACAAGGGCTATAAACACTAACAGCATACAGGAAACTGATTCTCTCAAATGTTAGTTGACAACTCCAGTTACCTACGTGACCTAATTAGTAGAGAATGTGGGTGTTCCAAAAGCACAATAGCTAGAAAAAGAACAAGATGGAAAAAGTTCTAAGAACTATTACCATATTTCCCTCCCTCCCTCTCTCTATCTATCTATCCACACAATATATATATATATATATATATATATATATATATATATATATACTAATAAAAGGGTTCAGCAAAGATTTGCTTCACCACACACCGAAGTTTAGAAATAGCAGCCAAAAATCTTAGCTATTTCTACTACTTTAAAAAGGGTCTCCCAGAGAAGCCAAAATACTTGAAGGTTATTCACACAGGCAAAATTGTTATTATTACTATCATTATTAACCGTCGGCAAATATCGTCACCATTGACATCATTTGGATTCAGTCATGTTTTTTTCACATCTTGACATTCTTTCAGTCCTTCCTTCATGTTCAAACATCTATCTCTCTGCTTCAGGATTTCTGCATACTACATGGATCGTCACAGCACACGGAGACATACAGACAAATCACTGTACATACATATCTGTGTGTGTGTCTTTCCATTTTCTATACACGTAGGAATGGCAAAGTTACCCTTTGTTATTATATATATATATATATATATATAATTCTATGCCTGCTTTCCATGCTGGCATGGGTTTTCATGATCTAGGTCCTTTCTTATTAGGAGGTACTGCTCTCAAATACTAGAGCTTGAACATGTCATTTTGACAAGTATTGTATGGTGGTTGCCCTTAATATTGCCTATCACTTTGCAGCATTTACTATGTGCATTTTTTCTTGGCATCAGTACTAGAGAAGTTAATAAATCCTAGGTGAGAAGAGAATAAAAGGATTGCACAACCTTATGTTTTCTCCATTTGTTCATTATCCACTTCACTGTATGCACTGGGTATTACATATATGTGGGTGGCTGTGAATATATATATATATACAGAAAATTATTGAGTGTGTGTGTGTTGTTTTATTCTTTTACTTGCCTCAGTCATCTGACTGCAGCCAAGCTGGAGCACCGCCTTTAATCAAACAAATCAACCCCAGGACTTATTCTTTGTAAACCTAGTACTTATTCTATCGGTCTCTTTTGCCAAACTATTAGGTTACAGGGACATAAACACACCAACATTAGTTATCAAGCAATGGTGGAAGGACAAACACAGACACATAAATAAATACATACAGACATACATACACATATATATATATATACACATATATATATATATATATATATGACAGGCTTCTTTCAGTTTCCGTCTACCAAATCCACTCACAAGACTTTGGCTAGCCTGAGGCTATAGCAGAAGACACATGCCCAAGGTACAACACAGCAGGACTGAACCCAGAATCATGTGGTTGGGAAGCAAGTTTCTTACCACACAGCCACTTCTGCACCTATATGTATGTATGTATGTATGTATGTTGGACTCATAGTAATGGATTAAATATATAAATCATCATCATTTAATGTCTCCTTCTCTATACTGGGATGCGTTGGATGGTCTGAAATGAACTGATTAGCCAGAGGGCTGTGCCAGGCTCCAATGTCTTCTTTGGCATGGTTTTATGGCTAGATGCCCTCCTAATGCTAATCACTTCACAGAGTGTACTGGGTGATTTTTTCTGTGGCACCAGCACTGGTATTGTCACCAAGTACCTGCAAGACAAGACTCCTCAACTGAGTTGGGGTGTAGCATTAAGGGATATTAAAGTATGACAGAAGGAAAAAACAGGTGTCTTGCTGAGGAGAAGAGTGCCTGACTTCTCCAAACCAACATCACTATAAAACAAACAGTGTAGTTTGTTTAAAGTCTTCCACGGAAACATGCTTGAACTAGAGAAAAATATAACCTTGCTTTTTTAAATCAGATAAGTTGCTAATAAAGAAAGATTTCCAGCAAGTCAACTACTGATGTGGCAGTTTCTTCATTAACCTACATCTCAAAAGGTTTTCGGAGTTGGTGCTACTAAGGACTGGTCTCATAGCATTAAGGAGATGAGAGGGAATTCTTAACCTCTCTGGGATATTGGTTTATCTCATGTAACATTCTCAGGGAATATAACACCTATTTGTTGTTATTTGATTGCGATTGAGTAAACCTATAATGAAAGCAAAACTTATGTCAGAAATCATTACTATCATCATTAGTAAGAAAAGTGGACAACATAACTGGAAGAATGTCATACAAAACTGCCTAAGGTATTTTACTATACCCCTTTAAGTATCAATTTCAAACTGCACCAAGTTAACATTGCCCTCCTTCCTTGGCTGATAAATTAATGCACCAATCAAGTACAGTGGGGAAAGAAGGAGCAATTAAATCAACTTTCCTTCCTTAAAATGCATAGGTATATACCAATCAGTATTTATTTACATTCTTTAAGAATATCAGTTCAAATCTTATCAGGTCAACTTCACCTTTCAGCCTTCCAGGATCCATATAAATAAGAACCAACAAGTATTGAGATAGATATAATCAACTATACCCTCATCTAATATCTCTGATCTTGCACTGATTTTAGAAATCCTTACAATTATTATTAATACTTGAGAATATTGGAGTGAAAATGACAGTATAATAGCAGACTAGCTGTCTTATGGTATTTAATTCCATCCTGTTACATTCTGAGTAAAAATCCACCAAGTTTCAACATTACTTTTCAGTCCCTATAAAGCACTGGGCATGTACTTGGATTACATCAATATAAAAATATGTAAGCTGGCAGAATTGTTAATGCACTGGACAAAATGCTTAGTAGCATTTCTCCAAGTACTAGGGTCAATGTAATCAACTTGCTCCATCCCCTCAAAACTACTGACCTTGTGCCAAAACTAGAAAGAATTATTATTATTATTGTTGTTGTTATTATTAAGGTAGCGAGTTGGCAAAAATGTTAGCACACTGGATGAAGTGCTTAGTGGTATTTTGCCCGGCATGAAATTCTACATTCAAATTCCACTGAGGCCAACTTTGCCTTTCATCCATTCGAGGTCCATAAATTAAGTACCAGTTGCATACTGGAGTCGATCAAATCGACGGGCGCCGCTCCCCTCAAATTTCAGGCCTTGTGCCTATAGCAGAAATGATTATTACTATTATTATTATTATTATTAGCACTGTTGCAGCAATAAAGAATGGATATTTTAATTTATTAGTACCACATTCTTATCAATAAGAATGTGGGAGTAAAATCAGAAAGAATTTATATTTATTTGTAAAAGCCACAATATAAAGATGCAGTAAACAAGAAGTGCAGTTTGTTGTGACTTAGAAGCGAAAAAAAAACAACAAAAAAAGACTGAAGAAGAGGGAAAATTTCCAATGGCAAGGTGGATATCATGAAATGAAGAGGACTCGTAGCCAAGATGAAGTGACATACAGTAGAATGGAGAGCTTGAATCTTACTACAGATCCTAGTATATAACGATTACTTAATTTTAACAAATGTTTAAAAAAAAATTAACTGAAAACAAAATAGAAGATAAACTTCTACAGGGGTTTGAACTAAATGATAATAGTATGGTAAAGTTTGGAGTATAGCTATGTACTGTCGACATTATCTCCTCCCACTTAGTGTCATAAAGTGATAAGAAAGGTGTACTTTGACGTATGGAATAATTGTTTGACTACCCCATACCACTCCACACATCACAAGGTGATCCAGCGGCAAAGACAGTCAGAGCTCTCTCCCTTTCCCTCCCTCGCTCTCTCTCAGGTGTCGTTAGGTTGTCAACCCACAGCCATGCCACTTAGATATAGTTCACAACTCGAAAATTTTGAATCAGGAAATACACTCATCGTCGATGCAAGGGTTACACGTGTCGAAGTCAATCCCCCTTCTGCCATTTGCATAGTCGGTTTCTATTGTTGTTTAAGCAAAGGTTAACGTTGTGTGAGCAGACCTATGATCAAAGGCGTTCTAGCCGTGGCAATCTCCTTTTTATAATGTAAGGAATTACATTTTTCTAAAATGCTTTTATTTAAAACACAATAGCAAGATCTAAAAGGAGATTTTGGACGTCATTGCTAGTAGGTAGGGCAATTTACATAAAGACTATTTCATGGACCAAGCTGTTTGTCTTGACAAGAGAACTCATGTTATAAATTCCCATACACCGGCTAAGACAACCGAGTTTTCGCGCTTATATAACAGCGTATCTACTTAGAAGTAGATACATATAGATCATCACCAAATAATGGTATCCAAGAAGGAACGATCGTCTCAATGAGGATTTCCCCACAAGTGTGTTGACAACTCGGTTGGGCCTACAACCAGAAACCACTACTCGCGACCCCCGCAAAATAGTTTATATAAGCCAGTGAAGGACGGGCAAAATACCTATTATTAATATCTTAAGAATCTCAAAACGCACACACACATTCTCAAGTCAAGATTAATTATTTAAAAAATTATAAATACACACGCAAAATATATACGCTTGTACACGTATGTGTGCGTGTATATATATATGCACACAAAGCACATTTTCCTCCTTCCAGAGATCAGTAGTGCTTGGTAATAATGTTCAACGAAAACTAGATAGTCAACCTGCTCACACACTTACAAACACATACACGTATGTATATATATATATATATATATATATATATATATCAACAGTAAATGCCATTGATTAATAAAGCCACATCGATCACCGAGTTTCTTAAGTCTTCGTCGTCTGTCTATAATTGCCTGTTGCTTTAGACAGGGAACATTGTATATGTCTTAATAATAATAATCTGTTAACAATATGTGTGTGAAATGTTAATTATTAAGACAGTTTTAAACAGAACTCCTAAAGCTCATTTTGTCTCTCGTCCATTTCCAAACCTACACACACTTTGCTATCATCAAAAAAGCCTATTCGGATAACTTTGCCATTCCTACGTGTATAGAAAATGGAAAGACACACACACACAGATATGTATGTACAGTGATTTGTCTGTATGTCTCCGTGTGCTGCGACGATCCACGTAGTACGCAGAAATCCTGAAGCAGAGAGATAGTTGTTTGAACATGAAGGAAGGACTGAAAGAATGTCAAGATGTGAAAAAAACATGACTGAAGTCCAAATGATGTCCATGGTGACGATATTTGCCGACGGTTAATAATGATAGTAATAATAACAATTTTTTAAAACCCTGTCTCTTTAAGTCGATTCATCTAAACTTAAGTCAACATCACCAGTATACTCTTTATGTATGTGCGAGAAAATGTACTTGTTTGTAGGCCTATATATATATATTCATACATAATATACAGACGTATGGACACATCTTTTAGGAATAACATGAACACAACCAATCATTACCCACCACCCATATAAAAATCAAAGGCTTTACATATATATATATATATATATATATATATACATATATATATATATGGGTGTGTACATAAATTGATTTACTTAGCAAGGAAAGCATATCGAACAAGGGGTGTGTGAGAGTATATACACTTGTCAGTATTATGTATGTTGGCGTGTATATAGAAGACCCTTCAAAGGAAAAGAAAAGCAATACATGGTACTTACACTTTGTCGGTTATTTCACGTAATTTCCACATTTTAATCTTCCAGGCTTAAATTTTTGTATTTTGGATTTATTTCTCTTTGTTTTTAAACACTTATTTTTAAAATGCTTTCTTGTTATGTTTGACGTCGCTGCATATATCTTACATAAATATACTATATATGTCCATATATAATATATTTTATACGCTTACAGTTTATTATACGTCCGACCTGCCTGGAAAAAAAAAGAAAATACAGTAAACGGAGGTTGGAGGAGAGGGAAGAGAAATTAAAACACAGAGACAGAGGGAGGGATCAGAAGTAGTAGTAGCAGCAGCAATAAGAATGACAGTATGTGGTGGTGGGGGGGTAGCAGTAATTGTAGTAGTAATACTAATACTACTAGTAAACAGTGTAATAGGTGCGTCTGACAGCAGTAATAGAACTAGTGATAACACTGAGAGAAGGGGAGTGAAAGAGAGGTAGAGAAATTAACAGAAGGGGAGGTAAAAATACAATGGAGAAAGAAAGGGTGACTACGTAAAGGAACGAAAGAGGAAGAGAGCAATGAGAAGCAAACACAGAAGAGTTCAGTCGGCTTTTTGTAGGTGTGTCAATTTTGTTATCACAGACATTTATTCATCTGTGAGGAGAGAGAGAACTTGTGTTTTTAGTTTCACAACGGTGATAGAAAGTTTTGAATGCTCATACGTAAATATTTTAAACTAGGGGGGGGGGGGGGGCAAAACAGGTGTGTACTTATAAATCGTATTATCGGTCTTGTATACTTTTACATTTAAGCCTATGATAATAAATTGTGTGTATATAAATTTTTACAGGTAAAATAACAAGGCTTGGCTTTGGTGATCAATTATATATAAGCTATAATTATTAAGAGCATGGAGACTTGTCCACATATATATATATATATATATATATATATATATATATATATATATATACCTGGACCAGCTAAAACAAAAACACGAACATCTAAATGGTATATACACACGTCTAAAATCATTTTATAAATTTTCGCAATCTAAAATACTTATAAACATATGTTGATTCCCATATGTATATATATAATATACACACTGAGACATATGTTTTATGTTATTTATCAACAATTCAAAATAAAATATTGCCATTATTTAAAATTATTTTGCCCACATAACATACACATAATTCTTTCAGTATTTAGTAGTTATTACTACACAGCTTGTAGTAATATCTATCTATCTCTATCTATTTGTGTGTGTGTGTGACAGGTAAAACGTCACTAGCAGGAATGAAAAGAGTTGGGGAGAAAACAACCGGCCGGCGGTTATTGCCTTAGTGGGTGGTGTTCGTTATTGTAGTTGTATGTGTACAGTGTACAGCAATGTGGACAGAAACAACAACAATAAACAACATAATCGGTAAGAAAGGTCGGAAAAAAATACAGGAAGAAAAAGTATGAGTAACAAACAGAAAGCGAACAAGGACAACACATGTACCAACCAGTGATATCGATATCCCAGTAATTTGACACAGAGAAGAGAATTAATAATAATAACAACAGAAATTCTTAGAAAAGCTATATTGGTATGTGTACACATGTCCGCATCTATATAAAGACGCAGGTGTGGCTATGTAGTCGAAGTTTACTTTCCAACAACCTGATTTCAGATTCAGTACCACTGCATGGTACCTTGGGCAAATATAATCTAGTATAGCTGCGAGCCGATCAAAGCCTTGTCAGTGGATCTGGTAAGCGGAAACTGAAAGAAGCCTCTGTGTGTGTGTGTGTGCGTGTGTTTGTGTGCGCGTTTCCCCACCGCCGATTGACAACCGGTCTTAGTTTGTGTACGTCCCCGTAACTTAGTGGTTCAACAAATCGGATCGATAGAATAAGTACTAGACTTTAAATAGATAAAGTACTGGGGGTCGATTCGTTTCACTAAAACCTTTCAAAGTGGTGCCCCAGTATGGCCACAGTCCGATGACTGAAACAAGTAAAAAAGGAAGGAGTGGCTGTGTAGTAAGAAGCTTGCTTCCTAACCATATAGTTCTGGGTTCAGTTCCACTGTGTGACACCTTGGGCAAATGTCTTCTGCTATAGCCTCGGGCTGACCGTAGCCTTGTAAGTGGATTTGGTAGATGGAAACTGAAAGAAGCCCATCGTATATATATATATATATATATATATATATGTGTGTGTGTGTGTGTGTTTGTCCTCTCACCATCGCTTGACAAACGATGTTGGTGTGTTTGTATATACGTCCCCGTAACTTAGTGGTTTGGTAAAAGAGACCAATAGAATAAGTCCTAGGGTCGATTTGTTCAACTAAAGGCAGTACTCCAGCATGGTCGCAGTCAAATGACTGAAACAAGTAGAAGAATAAAAGAATGTATGTATACATATATGTATACATTTTTTTAATATACATACATATGCATATATGTATGTGTTGGTTTTTCCAAAAGGGAGAAGTATTCAATGTTATAACAGTGCTTTAGTTTATTTAGGCTGATCCATAGCCTGGTTACTCTGGAGTTACTCCAGTGTTGTCAGTTCCTAGTCCAGTCTATTTCTGTCTAAAGAACAGGCAGTAAATCAAGGAAACTTCAGAATGACAGGCTACTGGTTCACCCTAATATAGAAACTAACATACATACAAACAGACAAACCACACACACACATGTTATGAAATTTGTTTGTTTTGACTGAGACTTCAGATTTTGCCCAATGGCCTATGTAAGTAGATTGGTTGAATAAACTATCAGGCAAAATCATTTAGTCCCAGTCAAAACAAATTTTATAAATTTGTCTCTACTTTCACTTTCGAACATCTCTATCAGTAAACATTCTGTTGTTATTCTTAAACTTGCTTTAAGATAATAATCTTAACCCCTAACACACACATACATAATATACATACTGTTATATCATATTCATACATATCTACATAATTATGCTATATACACACATGCATAGATATAAACACATAAATGCATAATAAATACATACATACATGTCAATAGAAAGAGGATGTCTATGGACCAATAGAATAAAGTACCAGACATTAAAAAGATGAGTCCTAGGGTTGATTTATTTGACTAAAACCCTTCAAGATGGTGCCCATTATCATTGGACTATCAGGTTATATACTAATCCATCTGGAGCAAACTCTGAACTTGGAATATTGGGGAGAGAATGCAAATTCTTACTTCATACACTACAAATCAAATGATCACACTATATGGGACTATAAGAATCTGCAAGACCTTCTTAAGATTTAAAGGATGGTGGTTAAATTAGGATACTTTCCTTCACAGCGTTGCTACGAAGTCAGTGGCCTATCAAAATTTTTTTCTGAATTAAAAAGAGAAAGTGAAGATATATAGAACACAGTCAGCTCATGTTACTATTAATTTCAGAATCACTAAAGGCACAAGAATTCATCAGACAAGGCTGACTTTACACCGGAATCACTCAATGATAGCAGAATGAAAGTAGCCCCTACTTTGTGTGATGAGCATTCTCAAAAACAAAAATATAAATATTATATTTTTAATGCGATTTCAGCACACAATCTCAGATCAAAACACTTGCTATGCAAGTACATGTATAATTCTAAACTTAACTTTAAATTTGATGAAAGGTGGATTACTTGTGAAAAACTCTCAAAATGATTCATGTCTCTTGATACTTGACCTATTGAATTATAATTACATATGATTTCAGAGGCAATGTATAAGATGAAATACAGTTTTAGAGATTGATAATAGTCTCATCTCAGAAAGCAGGGTGAGGTGAAAAGTAAGAAAAGAAAAAAAAAACATGAGAGAGAAAAAGAATTAGAGGTATGAAAGCAAGTAAAAAAAAGAGAAATACTTTTTTTAAACCATTCAATGGAAGTTCTGCATTTCAGCTCTTGTCACCCAGATCTCAATGAATACTCTGTCTTATTTAGGGTGGCTTTGACCAATGTTATAAAATGAAATTTTCATCCTATTAGCGACCATTGATCACTCTTTATTTAGTCAAAGCTGTGGCTCTCCCAGCTCCCAATCCTCCTCCTCCAGTTTCTGCATTGCATATCAGGATATACTTCTCTGGCAATTCTTCCCATTTCATTCAATCTTCATTTGATCTTTAACCATAAGTCCTTGCTTCTTTTTCCTTCGCTCATCCCTATTATATGATGACATCCCCTCCCTTTTTCCAACTGCAAAAAGACCTACCACTCTCTCTCATATGATTCTTCTCTATCTCCATCATTCCATCTCTCTCTTTATATCCTCTTTCTCACCATTCATTCCATGGGTGGGTTAGACAGTAATGGCAGGGGGTAATGGAAGAAAGATAGTAATGGCAACTACATGTTTGCCTATGTGAGAGAGAGAGAGATAGAGATTGATCGATAAGGGGGGTTGTAGCAGGGGATTGAATACAGTCAGGTCCAACAACATTTTCTTGCATGGTTAGGGGATAGAAAGGACAATGAGCATCAGGAAGATGAAATGGTCAGACAGATCCAATGCCATCCCTAGTTACACAGCTGGCATTGTGATGGACAGGAGTGGCCCCACTGCTCTCCCCACAAGTCACATAGGCAACATGGTACAGTGTCTGGGTGAGAGGGAGAGGGAAGTGTGAGTAATAGAGAAGTAAAAGATAGAAAAAGAGCATCATATAAACAAGCACCAACAGATGGTGGTGAAGCGCCTGCAGGTAGATATACTATACGCCATAGCCTTCACTACTACCATCATTTTACCAGTGATTGCACTATGTTTGCACAGCTACCACCCTTTTAACATTGGTTTCAGCATACTTGTAGAGGCGGACAAGCCTTCTCAAGTGTGTGTGTGTGTGTATGTGTGCATATGTACATATGTATATTTGCATGTGTTTGTACACACATGTATCATGTATATATGTATGTGTGTGCATATTTGTTATAAAATACTTAATGTTAACTACTATATGAGAATTATCAACAATTATTGTGTAAAGTAATATTTAAAAGATTTCTTGAAATTAAAATAATGCTATCTTAAATGGATAATATCTTTTATAACATATTTTAGAAAATCATTTCTGCATAGAAATAGGTTATTTTTTATTACGGAAACACAAAATTAACTTTCATATCAGTAAAAGCAATTAAGATAGGAAAAATAATAGAATAGGATAACTACTTGATAATGATACAGAATTTCAATTTGTTGAAAATTCTCATAAATATAAGATATTAAAAAATGTAGCTAAATTTCTTTAGCTAACAGGGGTATGAACTAATATTATATTACAATTTTAATTTATAGAATTTTAAATGATAGCCATAAGCTGGTTCATTTACAAACAAGAAATAGCTTAAATACATGTATTTCATTTCAATTTAAATAATGGTCTCTCTTTCGCTCACTCTACATACATATGTACATATACATACATTCATACATACGTGTGTATGTATGTGTGTGTGTGTTTGTAGTATATTTATGTTATCACTTTATCTACCAATCAACTTCTTGGTCACGATGTTTTGAGCACATGGACATACAACAGATTGGTGAGAGTCTGTAATGAAGAGAGGTCTCATGAGGTAGAAAGCATCTATCATACCATGTAAAACGGTTGCTGCTAGAAAGAGTATCCAACCAAAGAAATCAAAACCAAAAAATAAAACATAAAAACAAGCTGCAACCCTCTGAGTCGTCTTGGCAGGCAGTGGTCTTGGATGTGAATTGACTTGGTGACCCACCCAACTACAGCAAGAAAAGAAAGCAATTGTGAAATGATGATGATGATGATCATCATCATCATCGTTTAACGTCCGTTTTCCGCGCTAGCACGGGTTGGACGGTTCGACCGGGGTCAGGGGAGCAAGGGGCTGCTCCAGGCTCCAGTCTGATCTAGCAGTGTTTCTACAGCTGAATGCCCTTCCTAACGCCAACCACTCCGCGAGTGTAGTGGGTGCTTTTTACGTGCCACCTGCACAGGTGCCAGAGGGGTCTGGCATCGGCCACGATCGGTTGGTGCTTTTTATGTGCCACCGGCACAGAAGCCAGTTGAGGCGGTGCTGGCATCGGCCATGTTCGGATGGTGCTTTTTATGTGCCACCAGCACAGAAGCCATTCGAGGCGGTGCTGGCATCGGTCACATTCGGATGGTGCTTTTTATGTGCCACCGGCACAGAAGCCAGTCGAGGCGGCACTGGCAACGGCCACGTTCGGATGGTGCTTTTTATGTGTCACCGGCACAGGTATCACAACTACTGTTTCCATTGATATTTGGTTCGATGTTCATGTACATGCACTTGCCTCAACAGGTCTCCTCAAGCACAGCGAGATGTTCCGGGATCCAAGGTACTTTGAATGAGCAGGGGGTATGCGGGACTGGTGCCGGAAGCATCCCGGGTCTTAGTAGTCACAACACATCTCCAGAGATCTCGGTCCTTCGCCATTGCCTCAGTGAGGCCCAACGCTCTGAGGTCATGCTTGACTACCTCATCCCATGTCTTCCTGGGTCTACCTCTCCCCCTGATTCCTTCAACTGTTCGGGAGTGGCACTTCTTCACACATCTCTCCTCATCCATCTGCAGTACATGACCATACCATCGCAAGCGTCGCTCTTGCACACCACATCTGATGCTTCTTATGCCTAGCATTTCTCTCAGGGTGCTTACACTCTGTCGTGCATTCACACTGACATTACACATCCAGCGGATCATGCTAGCTTCATTTCTTTCAAGTCTACGCATGTCCTCTGCAGTCACGGCCCATGTTTCACTGCTGTGAAGCATGGCAGTTTGCACACATGCATCATACAATCTACCTTTCACTCTGAGTGAGAGACCCTTTGTTGCCAGTAGGGGTAGGAGCTTTCTAAACTTTGCCCAGGCTATTCGTATTCTAGTGGTGACACTCTCTGAGCATCCACCCCCACTACTAACTTGGTCACCCAGGTAGCGGAAACTATCAACTACTTCTAGTTTCTCCCCCTGGAGTGTGATGGAATCTGTTTTAATAAATATTCACTCTACTTCATGCATTGGGTCCATTTTTTTCTTCATTTTTTGAGTCAAAATCTACTAAGATATTTTTCTATTAAAACTACAATATTAAATTACTATCAGCACACAATTCAGCAAGAATCAAAATATTGATGTAGATATTCATTCTTAATGTATTCCAGCAAATTTGAATGTGAATATTACCATTCATTGCTGTATTTTCCCTTTGAAGGACAACTTCTCTCTTTAAATGATGTGCATTGACATTACACACAGTTCAGTGATGGAGGTGACTCTAAAACACCATGTTTCAACATGATTGTGTCTCTTTAGCAAAAGCTATCTCTGGAACTCTAAATCTAAACAAGAATGGTCTTCCTTGTTGATGGAATGATGTCGATGATGATCATTATAATCATGATTATCAGCATCATTTTTACATCTGCTTTCCCTGTTTACATCATCTTTCCATGTTGGCATGGAATGGGTGTATTGTAACAATCTAAGTTCTTATTTGATGGGCAGGAACTCTGAATATATATATATCGTCATCGTCATCATCATCATCATCATCATCATCATCATCGTCATAATCATTGTTTAACATCCATCTTCCACACATGCATGGGTAGGACGGTTGACAGGAGCCGGCCAGGTAGAAAAGTACTTTAGGTTACTGTGTCTGTTTTGGCAGGGATTTTACTACTGGATGCCCTTCCTAACACCAACCACTCTGCAGAATGGACTCAGTGCTTTTTATGTGGCACTAACACAGGCAAGGTTAGATTTGGCATGATTTTTACAGTTGGATGCCCTTCCAGATGCCATCCACTTTACAGTGTGGACTGCATGCTTTTTATGTGGCACCAGCACAGGCAGGATAACCAAGTAAGTCACAAGACAAGGAATTATGAGAGAGTCAGGGGCGTTTGAGGAGTGGAACTTGAGGATGAAAGGTTAGAATTATAGAGAGAGAGAGATTATAATATTCACTAGAATCTAGGCACATCAACACATAGGACACCAGGACAAGCTAGGTACCATAACATTGAGCTCATAGTAAGGTAAAAACAACCATTAGGTGTCATATGTTAGTAATGTACTGCAAACAATATAAGCCAGAGATCCAACTCAGGGTTGGTTCCAGGTGTGGCATGGGTATAAAAAGAATATCACAAATGGGGTTTAACATTTACAACAGCTATTTTGGTAGTATTTTGTTGGTGCATTCATAGATGATGTCATAGCATAAAGCCACCATCCTCAGGTAAAATTTTAAACATGTATAAACATTGAGGGTGGTCTAGTCAACAACCAACTTCTTTTTAAAAGATTACTTATTCATCATGCTGACTGCTGAATAAGTCACCATCAATGCTTATACTTGTTTAAAATTTTAACTGAAGAAGGTAGATTTATGCTATGATGTAATATATTAATGCATCAACAAAATTCAACTGAAACAGCTGTAGTAAACTTTAAACCCTATTTGTGTTATTCTATATATATATTGCAATTAAAAAGTAAAATGTCTTGACTAGACACAATCAAAAAAGTAAACTTTTATTCCCAGTTGAATTTGTTTTATAACTTTCATTATAATCAATAAACTAAATATTTGAATTTATAGATACTGTTAACATTGTGGATAATTTTAAACAATAATTAACAGTGATTCGAATTTAGACAAAATCGATCTTCAAACTACTATATTCTGTAAGCTGTTTAATTAATTTATTGGAATTTATTCAAATTCTATTTGATCAATATTTTGCCATGAACAAATAATAATGGATTTTTACTGTAGATAAAGTTCTTTCACACTTTTCTTTTATAGAAATGTTAAAATGTGAGAAATTATTATTGATTATATATGTGAGAAATTACTATTATTGGATTTTTTTTGTTTTCCTTTTTTGATTTCTTGATAAAGTTTTCTCAAAGTGAATATGTAAGAAGAAAGGACAATCAAGAAACTTATCATATAGCAACCAATCTGGTTAAAACACAAAAAATAACAGGATTTGTGAAGTAGATATAGAGAAATTTAATCTAGTGGAGAACTTGTAGCATAATGCTTTCCATCAGCAACAATCAGCTACCAACACTAAATGCAATATAGTAGTCCAACCAAATGTAATTGAGAAACTACAGTATATTCTACCTTTTATATGTGATACAGAATAGACTTCTGTATTATTGTGGATTTTGTAAAGACACTGAAGAATGGCTTCTTCCAAACACTCCTAATATGTACAAGTATTGGGTGAGAATGAGAAATACAATAAACAGTGATTTTGAACTCAAAGAAACATTATAGATTTGGAAATTCAATGATTATGAGAAATACAATAAACCGTGATTTTGAACTCAAAGAAACATTATAGATTTGGAAATTCAATGATTACCATTAGATAATGTACAGAGAAGATGCTTTTGAGAGAAAGTTGGCTGATGGTGAAACTAGTGAAAGGAAATGATTATATTTAAGATGTATATGGCTGTATGGTAAGCAGCCTGCTTCCCAAGTACATGGTTCCAGGTTCAGTTCCACATCTTTTACTACAGCCTTGGGCTAACCAAAGCCTTGTGAGTAGGTTTGGTAGATGGAAACTGAAAGCTCATTGTATATGTGTGTCTGTGTCTGTGTTTGTACCCCACCACCACTTGACAATCATTGCTGGTGTGTTTAAGTCCCCATAACAGATATTTCCAATGACCCTGGCAAATTAAGGTTTTAATGACTGGGTCAATGCTAGTGAAAGTAGTGAGAGAACATGAAACATCAAATGGAATTATGTATGTGTTGTAAGTACTTTTGCTCAGCAAACCATTATTCATAGACACTTTGGTACATAGATGCAAACGGAAATTGATAAACAAAATAAATATTGGAAAAAGAACCTACCCTTAAGGACTTATGCACTGGAACTCTACAATATTTCCTCTGCTCATCTATTCTTCCTCCTTCACATCACTGCTCTTTAGTTATCTGGCTACCAAGTTTAAAATACTTATCTTCACCCAGGTCCCAGTGCATTTATTAATCTAGTCAAAGTTAAGTTTGTTGGCATGAATAAACAGGGGATTTTAATATACAACCACATGATACCTTAATCTTAAAATTTAAATATCCATCTTCATTATTCATTTCCTATTAACTTTTGATATATGTATGTGTGTAGGAGTTATGTAATCATAGAATACATATGTGTATACATATGCACATACTCACACATATATGGAATAAAATAAAGAAGAAACTAGGAAGGCCATAGTTTCAAATGATTACTCAAAACAGTTGAGAGCTATTAATATTTTACATAGTGTCTTAACTGCAACAAACTACTTGAAGTTTCAAGTTGAGAGGAAGATATCTGGCCCAGCTTAGCTCAGGTTTGTTTCTTGATGATTGTATTGTAAGATGGTAACAGCTTGAGCTAAGCAGGGCCACAGAAAGTCACTCAATGATCTCTACAGGTCATGGCACACTTTCACAACATAATCATTAGCTGCTTTAATGCAAAGTGCTTAAATGCAGGATATGTTTTTCCTGATCTGAAACACTGATAACACTCATGGTATTATGTCATATGATTCAGAATAACATGTTTTTCTGAGGCATGTTACATTAGATAGGCATGACACATTAGATAAGTTCCAAAAAAATTTCCTTGTTTGATTCAGAACTTTATACTAGCCCATTACTTCTCCAAATCTTTCCTTGTTAAACTAATGACAAATTGCCAAGAGCACTAACCATATATTCATACTAGCACATGCAGAACAATGACTAATTGATACAGAACAATGTGGCTGTAGTTAGACTGAAGGTCAGTTCTCCACCCACACACACACAAATACAAATTTAGCATGAAAGTAGGAATTCATCAATGCTCAGACCCCAAGCCCTTTCCTTCCTTCATAGTCCTACAAATAATCATAGAGGAGTTTAAGAGTGGCTATCCATAGGAACTTATATATATATATTGATGACCTGGTTCTTATAAGCTGAATCTTTAGAGGAATTAGAAAATATTCCAGGCATAGAAGCTAAACCAAGGATCAAGAAACCTAAAGGTAAACTTAGCAAAGGCTAAGGTGTTGGTTAGAATGAAAGAAGACAGGACTCCAGAAATGACCTTGCTCAATATACAGAAAAGAATTAAGTTATAACTTCCATATGTGGTGCCCAGTGAGATGACTTAGCTATTCCATGCTAGCATAGAGAGTAGGCATAAAATGATGATGATGATGATATACACATACATATATGTGTGTGTGAGTATATTATATACTGGCAAACACATACCCATGTATATATGTATATATATATATATGTATATATATATATGTGTGTGTGTATATATATATATATATATATATATATATATATATATATATATATAGGCACAGGAGTGGCTGTGTGGTAAGTAGCTTGCTTACCAACCACATAGTTCAGGATTCAGTCTCACTGCATGGCACCTTGGGCAAATGTCTTCTACTATAGCCTCGGGATAACCAAAGCATTGTGACTGAATTTGGTAGACGGAAACTGAAAGAATCTTGTCTCACACACAGACATATATATGTGTGTGGGTGTATGTTTGTGTGTCTGTGTTTGTCCCCCACTCCCATCACTTGACAACCAATGCTGGTGTGTTTACATCCCCTGTTACATTAGTGGTTTGGCAAAATGGACTGAGAGAATAAGTACTAGGCTTACAAAGAATGAGTCCTGGGATTGATTTGTTCAACTAAAGGCAGTGCTCCAGCATGACTGAGACAAGTAAAAGAAAAGAATATATATATAAATATATACATATAAGTGCAGAGATGTCGACATAATTAAGAAATTTGTTTTGCAGCTATGGAATTTTGAATTCAGGCATCTTGAGCATAGCCCTGAGTCAACATGTGTGTGTGTGTGTGTGCACGCATGCATGTGTGTAATTAATATATATGTAATTTGTTTTATCTTCCTTTGATTTGAAAGGGAAGGCAGTGCCCATGACTTTTCAAGGAGCCTTCAAGACTAGCAAGAAGAAGAAAAGTATCCTTAGACTAGAGACCTGGCCAGAATATTTGCAACAGTGTGCAATTCATTACTGGCATCCAAAGTGTTCGGTGGTCCTGTTAACTGGGCAACAAATTAAGTCCAATAACCCACAGTAGGATTTGAACTCAAAATATAAAAATATAAAGAGCCAGAACAAATATAGCAAAGCATTTTTTGACATTCTTACAGGTCTGCCAGTCATTTTTAATATTCTTTTCTAGTCTAGGCACAAGGTCCGAAATCTTTGGGGAGGGGGCCAGTTGATTAGATTGACCCCAGTATGCAACTGGTACTTAATTTATCAACCCCAAAAGGATGAAAGGCAAAGTTGACCTTGGCGGAATTTGAACTCAGTACGTAAAGAGAAGACGAAATACCACTAAGCATTTCACCTGGCATACTAACGTTTCTGCCAGCTTGCCGCCCTTGTCATTTTTAATAGTGCTCTCACACCCAACAAAGTTGAAAGGCTAAATTGACTTCAGTGAGATTTTAAACTAAAAAAAGTTGTGTCAGAACAACTACTGCATGATATTCTATCCATCTCTCTAATTACCCTACCAACTAGATACCTTATGAATACTATGAAACACCTGCTTTCAAACAAAGTAATATTTCCCCCTAATCTATTGAACAATGAACAACTTGGCCATGCTTTCAATGAAGGCTGTAAACAAATGATACCAATTCTACTAATGGTGACCTTTGCTTATAGTCAACATGCACATGTTGAGACAAGTTAAAGAAATATTCACTCATGCAAGCACACACACATACAAACATATATGACACCGAGCATTTAGATTCTCCTCTTCAAATGAAACAACAGATAAAGAAATCCACAAAATAAAAAAAACACAAACAAACATATATTGACTATAGCTTTTGTAACAGACCAAGCAATGGAAAACGCAGGATGACATTCTTTGCAACAAATACACTAATTAAAAATGCATGAACCACACAAAGTGCATTATAAGAATCAAATGTATATCACCTACAGACTGGATAAACACATTATCAAAGATTTTATAAAACACAACATTACACTAAACCATAAACCAACACTAATATATTATAAAAGCATTAAATTGACCTATTTATCAGCAACAAAGCTCAGGCATGTAAAACCATGAACAAGATTCAAGTGAACAGAGTGGTTAATAAATTCAATTACAAATGTGGAGGTTGTAAAGTTTATGACTGAAAGGTATAATAGCCATACAAGTATGAAGCTCTCTTTCCAATACACCATGCACTTTCAGTAAGAAGTAATTGCAATGCACTGCACCACCAACACACAATATAACTCAACAGGAAAACATTAGTCAACAACATGTCCATACTCTAACAGAAATATATATTTAATAATGGAAGCAATACATAGTGCTAACATGTACATGCAACTACAAGAATCACAAACAAAAATCTATACCTAACTCTATAAATCTAACAATCATAATTCAAATTCTGTTGGTAATGTCTATATCAGTCATATTGTCCTGTCTATTTTAAAGAAGTAGCAATATATTCAAACATCACTTCATCCTGAAGATGAGACTATGAAAAGCTAGAAATGCTGAAGATGGATTTCATAACATTATTACTTCAAAGGGAGTTCAAAAATCTCATATTATATTATGAAACACCTTGATAAAATAAGATAAAACTAAAACATTGATGTTTTGATTTTATCATTTGTATGGCTCATATATATCATCATTTAGTGTCTGCTTTCCATGTTAGCATGGGTTAGATGGTTTGACTGAAACTGGTAAGCCAGAGAGCTGCACCAAGTTCTGATTTGACATGGTTTCCATGACTGTAAGCCCTTCCAACACCAACCACTCTGAGAGTGTATTGGGTGCCTTTTACATACCACTGGCTTGGGTGCTTTTATGTACCAGTTACATGATATTGGCACCTGCTATGACTACGATTTCACTTGAGTTGACATGTCTTCTCAACACAGCATATCACCAAAGGTCTTGGTCACTTGGCATCACTTCCGTGAGGCCCAACTTTTGAAAATCATGTTTCACCACTTCATCCCATATTTTCCTGGGTCTACCTTTTCCCATAAGTTCCCTACACAGTTAGAGATTGATACTTCTTTACACAGCTGTCCTGGTCCATACACATCACATGACCATACCAGTGCAGTCATCTCTCTTGCACACATCTGATGCCTCTTCTGTCCAGCTTCTTCCAAGAAGCTTACTCTGTCATACATGCACACTGACATTGCACACCCAGTGAAGCATACTAGCTGTTTTTATTTCAAGCCTACACATGTCCTCAGTGGTCACAGCCCATGTTTCATTGCCATGTAGCATGGCTGTTCACACACAAGCATCGTACAATCTGCCCTTCACTCAGAGGGAAATGCCCTTAGTTACCAATGGAAGCAGGAGCTCTCTGAACTTTGCCCAGCCTATTCTTATTCTAGCAGCTACGTTCTTGGAGCAGCTACCTCTACAACTGACTTGGTCACCTAGATAACAGAAGCTATCAACTACTTCTAGCTTTCCCTACTGGCATTTGATGGAGTCTATTTTCTGTACATTCTTAGTGTTAATTGTACCTGTGCACCTGCCACACTCGAAGACCATTTTTCCTGTTAACCTTCCTCTGATATTGCTATACTTCTTATGTGTCCCTACCTTAGACTGGGTACATCTTAGGAGTTTCTACCTATGTATTTTCTACATATTGAGCAGGGCCATCTATCTGAAGGGATCTGTGATTTGTCTGCTTTCCTACAGAGGCAAGATGGCCAAATCTGGTGGCACATGAAAAGTACCTTTTGAGTATTGGGGCTCAGGGAGCCAATGACAAATGATCAAAACCTTTGGCATTAAGCATGCTTGAGAAGAAGACCAATCAAGCCAAGTGAAATCATAGCCATGGCAGATACTGGTGTCACCCAAATGGTACCCATGCCAGTGGCATGTAAAAGCACCCATTATATGTAAAGTTGGACTAGAGTCTGGAACAGCCTTCCAGCCCTGGTCAAACTGTTCAACCCATGTCAGCATAGACAATGGACACTAAATGATAATAAGATGGTTTTTGCTAAATTATCTCTAAGGCCCATTGATTCTAGACCATGCTTCCACACCTGAAATTTCTTCTCTAGTTCTGGTAGTGATTCGGCTATAAAAACAAGTTCAACAGCATAGATAAGCTCCTAGGGGCAGCCCGATTTAAATTCCTCTGTTATTGCATGGAGGACTACAATGAACAAGAGTGGGGTGAGGATTGATCCTTGGTAAACTCCTACTTGTACCCTGAATTCGTATACATATATATATTGAGGTTGATATACACACATATATTTTACAAGCTTCTTTTAGTTTCTGGCTACTAAATCCACTCACAAGGCTTTGGGCAGCCTGAGGCTAAAGTAGATGACACTTGCCCAAGGTGTCACACAGTGGAAGTGAACCCAAGACCACATGAATAGGAAACAAGCAGTTCACATATAATTCTAATTGTGAGAGAATAGAAACAACAATGTAATACAATCAGTAGATATCAGTGTAGCTGCTATATTGTCACTATATGCTGCACATTCTCCTTCAAATTACACCCAACTATACTAAAAAAAGAACTTATTGAACAATTGATTCTTAGATACACTATGCTAAACAAGCCAATGAGAGAGCCACTACTCGATCATTCAACTAGCAACAAGTAGTAACCAACTCTCCTTCCACTTACACCTTCATCATTGTTTAACATCTATTTTCCATGCTAGCATGGGTTGGATGGTTTGACAGGATCTAGTGACTCACAAGGCTATATTATGTGCTATGTCACCTTTGACATGGCCCTTCCTAATGCCAACCACTTTACAGTGTATACTGGGTGCTTTTTTGTGCCACCAGGTCTAGTGAGGTTGCCAAGTAATTTGTAAGACAAGAAAGGACAAAAAAAGAGAAAACAGGTGAAAAAGGAAAAGGTCTGCTCGACTAAGTGGAGGTGGTGGGATATTTGAGAGAGCAGAGAGGTGATTTTTATGCCAGGGACAGGCATGGGTGGGTGGGAATATCTAGGAAGAATGTAAGATGGTAGTGATGGGGTGCCAAAGCAAAACCCTCAAGGAGCAAGATATGACATGAGCAGAGGATCAGGAGAGTGAGCCAGAGGTGGGGAATGGCGAAAATGACACATTGTATAATTTAGTTTAGGGAGCACTAAATATGAAAAAATAGAGGGTTATCAAGGTTGGAATGCTTTAAATTAGGGGCAACCTGGAGCTAAGCAACAATAACAACACACTATTCCTGAAAAACAAAAAAGAATGGATTGTCATGGTTGGAACGCCCAACCAGGATTGACAAGGAGGTTAAACAAAAATAACTCAAAGCTGCTATGAAAGTCTAACATTCACTCGATCTGCTGGAAATAGTAGCCAAAGCTCCCACAAATGGCACCCAAATATCCTTAAAAAACAAGAGACACATTAGGCCTGCTTTTGTTTAAACAATGCTTTGACAATGTCTAACATAAATACAATATCACACATTTGAGTAAAGCAGTAGTTCCCAAACTTCTTCAGACTGCTGCCCCCTTGACACCTCAGCCACATTCCTAGTGCCCTCCCCCACCCACCACAAACATAGACCACTTTCTGCAGTAAATTCAAAACAACATCAACAGGGGAAGGCCGAAAAGTCAACACTGGCTAGATTGGAAAGACTTCCTCCCGTCCACCTCCATTTTATCGCAAATTATTGTTTCTTTAAAATTTTTTTTGCCCAAAATCCAGGTTTTCGGATATGGAAATTCCTGAAAACTGTAAAAAAATCGGAATTTTGAAATTATTTTGCCTCCACCCCCATTACTCACCCCGAAATTTCCTTTTTCACTTTTTTCCGTAGCCCTAACCCTAAGTATAAAAAGTTTTGGAAATTTGTTTCAGAATCATAATCTTCGTATTTTCCCGCATATTTTGACAAAAAAAAAAAAAAATGTGAAAAAAAATTTTTGGAAATTTTTTTCAGAATCATAATCTCCATATTTTGAAACAAAAAATTTCTTAGGAAAGTTAAAAATGTAGAATTTAGGGCGGAGGGGTAATTTCAAAATGCCAATTTTTGCCAATTTTTTTCCAGATTCGTATTCTCCGTAGCCGGAAAAAAAAAAATTGCGTTTTTTGGGGAAGGGGGGAAACAAAAGGAAGTCTTGCCGCTGGATTTGAACTCGTGATGTGAAGCGAGATAAGATATCGAAAAGCATTTCGTCTATCTATTGCCCTTATAATCGTTTCTAACAGGCGCAAAGCCATAATTTTGTGGGAGTAGTTTAGTCGAATTCGAACACAATATTTATCGATCCCGGATGGATGAAAGGTAAATGTTTTCTTACATTCATAGAAAACACAGAGACTGTGACGTACACGTTTTCCTTTTTCGTGGTGAACAGAGAAATCGAAACTAATTCACAGGTTGGATTGCAGAGAGCATGCAATACACGTTTCTCTATTTCCCTCAACAACAAAACAACAGGGAAGTAAAGCTTTGTAAATAAAACCCACTCTAACAGACCAGTTGCTGATAACGATAAAGATTACGGCAAGGAAAATAGTCAGGAGAAATGTCAGCATTAAAGTATGTTTACATTTCAGATACACGCAAATTAGTACTCCACCAACTAAAACACACACACACGTATTTTTTTTTAAGTAAGTGTGCCATTCCTCACCGATTATATTTTTTTTAAATTGCTGGCTGATTATGTTTTGTATGCAGACTGGATGACGAGTTAGTACTGTTGTTCTTATTTGTTTGTTATTTTCTTATTTTTCTCTTATGCTTCAGTAGTTCTTTAGAAGATACATTCACTCTATTATATCTCAACTTCAGATGTTTCGTATCCACGCACTTACAAGAATGCATATACATACGTATACATGTACGTGGATGTATACATATATGCATTTATATATAACATACACGGAGGCATTTAAGATCGTGTGTGTGTATACACACATACATGTATAAGCGTGTGTGTGTCTAAGTGTATATATATATATAGATATACATATATATATGTGTATATATATATATAACTATCTGAAGTTAGTCAGATCAACCGATTTGGTCACCACCCTCCTCAACAACAAATCCAACAGGCCAAAATAAAAATGGCAGCTGTCACTTGACAACCCAATAGCTCCTCCTCACCTCTCACAACTACCACGACGATTTCCTTCCTCCCCCTCTTTTGAATTAACTCAATTCCCTTTCTTCCTTCCTCTTTCCAATCTGACTACTTCGGGATTATTCAGTGCGGTCTACTATCGTTTCTACGGAGTATATATATATATATATAGATATAGAGAGAGATATATACAATGTAATACACATATATCTGGGTGTGTTTATATATATATATATATTCTAATGCTTTTTGCTGCTAGTAACAAAAGAATGATATATATATAATTATGTGTGTGTGTGTATAAACGCCAAAGCTGTGGTCTCCGTGTGCTGCTGATCTGCACGTCTTTCCGCTTCCGGTTTTGCGAAAGTTGTCGATGTGGCTTGTGTGTGTGGCACGTGACTGTTAGCTCGTCATCATTGCAGACTTCAACGAATCGATTACATACACGTTTTTATTCGTTTCTTCCTTCGTGTTCTAAAATTACCTTTTATTTTACACTTGTTTCAGGCATTGGTCAGCGGCCATGCTGGTGCACTACTTTCAAGGGTTTAGTCGAAATAATCGACGTGAATACTTATTTTTTTTAAGCATCTCTTTTACCGTACCTCCAAGTTACGGAAACGTAAACAAACCGCCAACGCTTGACAAGCGGTGGTGGAGGACAAACACATCCATCCATCCATTCACTCCCCCCCCCATATATATATATATATACACATCATCGTCGTATAACGTCCGTTTTTCGTGCTGTCATCGGTTGGACGGTTTGATAGGAGCTCGATTGCCCTGAATCTTTTCGGTTTGAACGGCAGTTTTTTTCTAGCGGTGTCATATGAAATTGTCACCCATAATTCTGACCCTAGTATCGATCTATTGCATTTCAATCTGTTTTAGGGTTAGCGGTGGGGGGAAGGGTATCTTTTTTTCTTCACGAATGTAAATAAATCGAATCTGATTCGTAAACGAGGGACATATTCATACGGCACAGAATGTTTACACCTCAGTAGACGGTCATTGATTGGTTGAAATTGCCGAAATGCAAGAAATTATAGACCAAATATCTTACAAACTATAGAATTTTCTCAATAAAGCCAAGAGAAAAATATGTTTTATAAACACATTCTACCAGTATACGAAGTTTAAATTTTTTTAGTTACCTAGAAATTATGTTAAAAACTGCCGTTCAAACCGAAAAGATCCGAGGAGCTGTCAAGACTCCGATTATGCGTTGTGGCATGGTTTCTATGGCTGAATGCCCTTCCTAACGCCGACCACTTTACAGAGTCTGTTGGATGCTTTATACGTATCACCGGCATGTGCGTATATGTATGTGTGTGTATAGGCGTAGGAGTGGCTGTGTGGTAAGTAGCTTACTTACCAACCACATGGTTCCGGGTTCACTCCCACTGCGTGGTACCTTGGGCAAGTGTCTTCTACTACAGCCTCGGGCCAACCACTTTCAAAGCCTTGTGAGTGGATTTGGTAGACGGAAACTGAAAGAAGCCTGTCGTATATATGTATATATATATGTGTGTGTGTCTGTGTTTGTCCGCCCCCCAACATCGCTTGACAACCGATGCTGGTGTGTTTACGTCCCCGTAACTTAGTGGTCCGGCAAAAGAGATTGATAGAATAAGTACTAGGCTTACAAAGAATAAGTCCTGGGGTCGATTTGCTTGACTAAAGGCGGTGCTCCAGCATGGCCACAGTCAAATGACTGAAACAAGTAGAAGAGTATATATGTATGTATATATACACACACACATATATATATATATATACATATATATAAATATATATATATATAGATATATATACGTATATATATCAATATATATATATCTATATATATATATAGATGTGTATAAATATATATATATATGTATATATATATATATATATATATATACATATATATATATATATATATATACATATATATGACGGGCTTCTTTCAGTTTCCGTCAACCAAATCCATTCACAAAGCTTTGCTCGGTCCAAGTGTATTGTAGAAGATACTTACCCAAGGATTCTTAACCATACAACCATGCCTGCACCTATCTGGAAGCAGACCAGCCACTGGTTACCAATTATTCTTTTATTTGTTTCAGTCATTTGACTGTAGCCATGCTGGAGCACCGCCTTTTGTCGAACAAATCGACCCCAGGACTTAGTCTTCGTGAATCTAGCACTTATTGTCTCTTTTGCCGACCCACTAAGTTATGGGTACATAAACAAACCAGCATTGGTTTCTAAGTGATGGTGGGGTCACAAACACAGATGCACAAACCTATACATACATATATGTATATATATATATATAGATATATATATATATATATATATATATATATATATATTATATATATATATATATATATATATATATATATATATATATATATATATACATACATACATATATACAACAGGGTTCTTTGAGATTCCGACTACCAAATCCACTCACAAGGCTTTGGTTGGCCCGAGGTTCTTACCCAAGGTGCCATGCAGTGGGACTGAACCCAGAACCATGTGGTTGGGAAGCAAGCTGCTTACCACACAGCTGCTCCTGCCCCTATAAACAAATTTTCAACTTCATCTAGCACCCTTTTCTTGATACTCTCACATTTTTTTTTCTTTTGCTTTCATCTTAATGAAAACTATTTTCAGTTGCACAAAGTTGCATTATATTTAAAGTTAATTACCTTCATTAAAGTTTTGCAATAATGAAAGTCTACCATAACCCACCCTATTTCACAGTCTTTTACAGTTTTAAGGACATTTTTCCCTCTCAGATAATCAACTAATCTATATTGGAGAAATTTCAAAAGATCAATGATAAAAAAGAAAAAAAATAGGCCATCCATTGTGACATAGTTTGGTTTCGGTTTAAGGCTTCTTATGTAGTGTATTTGAAGCAGACTTGTTTCCATGGAAACTCCTATACACGATGCAGGTTGATCTGGTAACAGGTAGATTGGAACTTCATCCATGGCATATATATGATATATTTGATAGGCTCCTTATCATATATATATATATATATACATTGAGACTGAAAAGATGCAGTGTGAATGTCCAACAACAATAGTTATTTACTAATTATATATATATTAAATTCCATGCAATAAATTAGCAGTTTTATATCTGATCAGAAATTCTTTGCTTTATATGATAATTATATTTATATTATGCATAAACATGTCTGTGTGTATGTATGCTTGTATGCATGTATGCACATGCATGTATAGAAATACATACGCGTGCATACATACACACATGCATCATCATTATAATCACTACCACCACCACCACCACCACTATCATTATCATCACTACCAGTACCATCACCAAAACCACCACCACCACCATATATATCGTATAGATAAATGCATCTATGTATGTACTTTGTATACCATGGAGGATTTTGTTAATATGGTTTGAATGAATATATACATCAGGCTTCACACACACCATTCTCACACAACCACATGCATGCACGTCTTTAGTTGGGATCACTTTATTATCTCCCTTTCTTCCAACCACTTTCAAACTTTTTTTCTAATCATTCTCCATGCTTGACCGCTAAATCTACAGCTTTTTTTCATTCTCTCTCTGTTTATTTTTTCTTATTCCCTTCTGTTGAAGAGCATAGGCTCGAAATGTAGAAGACCTTTTCATTTTCTCTAGCATCAAACTAATACACCTGCTTGTTGTTCATACACCTGTGTTCGTCTTTTATTTTCCTATAAATTTCAAAGGGGTGTAAAACATCCAATTCACTGATACATCAGTTGGATACCACAGAAATAGGAGTATAAATACAAATTACAAATAATAAATTAAATAGAGAAATAACAATTGACAATCTAACAATTCATTACATTATAATATAATATACTATGAAATATAATCTAAGATAAGATAACATAACCAATTAAAAAAGCCCAAAATAAAGCCAACAATTTGTTTTGACTTATGTACATTATCTGATTTATAAACAGTTCATATCTATGTATACAAGACTCTTCAGGGCCTTGGTTCAAAAAGACAGATGGAATTCCATGTAAAAGGGTTGCTAGATGATTGCTAGATTGCATAATACTGATTCAAAATACCTATGTTTAGGAGCGTGAGCATTAACAAGTTAAATACATAAAAAGTACAATAAAAGAACAACAAAATTTAAATGGATAAAACAATTAAGTAAAGAAAATTTATAACGGTCAAACAATGTTTTTATATATCTCCAATGAATTACTATTGTCCCTGAAAGTTGTTTTTTATATTTACTATGGATTGCTTGAGGCTAACTTTCTTCCTACACCTCGCTCCTTTTATACATACATATGTATATATATATATATATATGTATGTATATATATGTATATGCATGTATACATATCTATGTATATATATATGGATTTCTTTCAGTTTCCATCTTCAAAATCCATTCAGCCATTCATTTAGAAAATATATGCAAATATAGATAGGTATTTCTATATACTTTTGAGTCAGAATTCTATAGCAAGTCTGGGGAAGCTACAATAATATAAAGGTAAATCATTTTAGATGGAGATTTATTTTTCAAGTGTAGTTCAAATAAAGTATGCCAAGTAGGTAGGGAGTGAAAATAAAGTGGGTGTGGCAAAAGAGACTAAGCATTTTAATTGCAATATCAAACCTTTTTATGTGATTAAAGAATAGGCTTCTGACTCATGTCAAAATTCCTGAATTAAAAAGGAGCTGCTGAGATCTAATTCATTATTAATTAGAGATTGCAATAGAACAACTATTGACTTGACTAGTGAACTCACCTGAAACACTGTAGCATGACCTGGTTTACATGCCCCATCAGGTTTATATCAAACATAATAGCATTAGTTGCATGATCTACAGCATCACCTGGTGAAATTTTAAATTTCATTAACTAAAACTGATATGCAAAAATTATTGAAGATTGAAATTTGAAATGAAATTTAGATTATATTTTTTCCTTGAATTTTAGATTATATTTTTTCTTTTTAAATTTAGATTTTATTTTTCTTTAAACAAATCTGAATTTCAGTTTTTATTGAATTTTCACTCTAGTTCAAATTTCAATATTTGAGCCATACAAAAAAATTATTTTCTATATGTGGTTGCAATAATTTTCAGTTGTATTGAAACGTATATTTAGTACTACAACTAATTTTAATTTGTAGTTGTATTGCCATCAAATGTCTTATTACTGGATGTGCACATAGAGTGAATTCAAACTAAGAACCATCATTTCATCCTTTTGGGGTAGATAATTTAAGTACCAGTTGTGTACTGGGGTTGGTCTAATCGACTGGCCACCTCCACAAAAATTTCGGGTCTTGGGCCTAGAGTAGAAAAGATTATTATTTACTCTTCCTCTAATATATATTTATGTACAGATCCAATGATGATTTGGGTTAAATTTACCAAAATGTAGTGTAAATGTAAATACAAATATATACTCTAAAAATGAAGTTAATAACCCCAAAAATAAATTTTTTTTACGAACATTTCATCTCAGACGTTTAGATTTTTAATAAATTTTATCTTTTCACTCTAAACCATCAGTCTTTCCACCCAATTTTAGTTTACATAAACATGTCAATTTTATCAGTTTGAACTTTCACAGTCTTGAGTAACTGCCAACAAAAGGTGCTCACAGCATCTGGTTTTCCTAAATGATCACTCTTCTAATACAAACCAGGCTCTACATTACTTGAATTCAAAATTTTTCAGTATAATATACCTATAAACTAAGAGAAAAAAAAAAGAAAGAAAAAAGAAGAAGAAAAGTGACAAAATATATACATTTTTATCAGTAGAATATATAAGCCATCATACTTTTTATAATGTCAAGAAAGATAAATTAGACAGTAGCTGGACAAAATACAAAGCAAGATGAAAAGCAAGTGAGATAGGTGTCATAAAAGATAACAAAAATAGTAACCAAATAAGTAAATGAAAAAATAGTAAAAAAAAATTGTGGTATGGGGATGAGCATTTGGATTAAGGCCAATAGGGGTCATGTACCCATGTAAGTGAATTTTCGTTTTGAAATATTTTCAATCTGGTCCCAGATGGTAACAATAAGCAGTTAAGTAGCAAAATTCACCACAATAGACCCACAATTATGCTGAGAATAGGAGGTTGACTATGACAGTAAGATGTAGTAGTAACACAGCAAAACAAAAGATTCTTTAATATGTGCAAAGATGTTTTGTACAAATTAATCCCGAGTCAGTCAAACTGTTATTTTTTTCTTACTTCTGTATATGAGTGATTATTAAGAAAACTCTTCATATGTTCCTAGAATTGATATAGTTTGTTTTTATACCAATGTTACTCTTTTACTTGTTTCAGTCATTTGACTGCGGCCATTTTGGAGCACCGCCTATAGTCGAGCAAATCGACCCCAGGACTTATTCTTTGTAAGCCTAGTACTTATTCTATTGGTCTCTTTTGCCGTACCGCTAGGTGACGGGGACGTAAACACACCAGCATTGGTTGTCAAGCGAGGTTGGGGGGGACAAACATATATTTATACATATGCATGTATATGACGGGCTTCTTTCAGTTTCCGTCTACCAAATCCACTCACAAGGCTTTGGTCGGCCTGAGGCTACAGTAGAAGACTTGCCCAAGGTGCCACACAGTGGGACTGAACCCAGAACCATGTGGTTGGTAAGCAAGTTACTTACCATACAGCCTCTCCTGCACCTATATGTTATTTAACAAACACATAACAAGTCAGAAATTAAATATTCTTTCACTGTTGCTAGACTGGGGTATCACTTTGAAGGGTTGAGTTAGTGAAATTGACCCCAGTATTTATTTTTATCATTTACCTTTCACTGAACTGCTAAGTTATGAAAGTGTGGCTGATTGTCAAGTAGTTGAGAGACAAACAGAGACATACACACACACACCCATACTTAGACATGGTTGTTTCTGATACCTATGGTAGTGCTGCCTGACTGCTAGTGCCTGGCTCCCGTGCCCGGTGGCACATAAAAAGCACCATTTGAGTGTGGTCAATGCTAGTGCTGCCTGACTGGCCCCTGTGCCTGTGGCACATAGCACCCGCTACAAACTGGGAAAGGTTGGTGTTAGGATGAGCTGTAGAAACCTTGCCAGATCAGATTGGAGCCTGGTGCAGCCTCCTGGCCTGCCAGTCCTCAGTCAAACTGTCCAAGCCATGCCAGCATGGAAAGCAGACTTTAAACGATGATGATAATGACGATGATGATGATGATGTCTTGACATAATTTTGAATAATAATAATGGTAAAAAAAGTTATATTATGAAGGATAACTGCATCGGTGGTTCTTAATTTATGTGGTATCACTGTCTTGGAGTCATTGTGAGCTCATAAGCTAGAACTATGGGAGAGAAGTGTTCAGGGAAAATTGTGATTTTCAGTTTAGAAACCATCCATATCTTGTCCAAATATTCTACCTGTTTTATGTCCAAACCAGCCAGATCCCACCTGTCATACATACCTACAAAGTCATTCTAAAAATAAACAATCACATCATCGAAATCTCAAAATGATAAGATAATTCATGATTATATCAAAACATTGTGAATAAATAAGCTTTACATTTGACAGAATAATCTGAATGCTAAAAGGTTTAACCAGTTACAATACTTCTATTTTAAACCACATTTTTCAAAAAATCCCAATCAAAATTCAAATTAGATGATACTGTGTAATCAGTGAATAGAAGCAAGACTGATGATGTGCCAAAGTCCAATATAATTTTTGATATGTGAGTCTTCGTCTTCTTTAATAGCTTCTATAAACAAATAAATCTAGTGTCAATAATCTACACTAATATCTTGAATAAAAACACATACTGGGTAAGCTGTTTATTATAAGAAAATATGAATTATAAACCACTATATAAAGATTGGTTTATGCTTCTTGCAATAGTTAGCTGTTTATTTTTATGCAAAACATGAAAGGTTTCAAGCATATAAATATAGGAGTGTATTTATAATTTCCCCAAGACACCCCCTTCCTCCTCCTCTCCACCACCACCAACACCATCATCATCATCATCATCTACTACTACTACCACCACCACCACCGCTGCCATCACCATCATCACTTGAACATCTACTTTTCTGCTCTAGTATGACCCAGACATGAATATGTTGGGAGAGAATTTTCTATGGATTGATGTCCTTCCTGATGCCAACCTCCATATATTATCTCACTCTATTGAACAACAAACAACCCATGCAGAACCATTCTTTACAACCAGCAATTACATGTGAAAATATGAGGAAATATGAACTCTCTCTCTCTCTCTCTCTCTCTCACACACACACACACACATCAAACACAAAGAATGGAGATTAATCAATGTGTGTAGCTGATTAATCAATAATTCAATCAGCTACATACAATTCAAATAGAATGACATAACCAAATTACTGCATGTTTTACACTAGAATTAAACTTAATTAAGCATTTTAGACAATTAAATATTAGATCGATTATATATATGCACTGCAACATGCAACAATTTGGTTATGCCATGGTATTTAAAACACATGTAGCTGATTAAATCATTGATCAATCTTCATTCTTTGTATTTCATCTAATATATTTTGTGATTACTATATTGAATTTATTCAGGGCTTGAACTTTGGATTTACAAATTGGACATTGAAATAACAACCTATATGAATTACAGTGGCCTTAATTGGACAATTTAGTTAGCTGCGTTTGAACTCTACAGTATTGAAAAGGTGTATCCATTTGGATTAATTCAAATTCCCTTTTTCTTTTGTATTTGCGTGTGTGTGTGTGTGTGTGTATACATACATACATATATATATATATATATATATATATACACACACACATACAGAGAGAGAGTGAATGAGAGGGATTGGACTTGTTTCTGTCTATGAAATCCACACACAAGGCTTTAAGCAATTCAAGACATTTGCCCAAGATACCACAGTATGTGCTCAACCTAAAACTCAATGGTTATATATAAGTGTATAAAGTATATCATCAACATTTAATGTCCGTTTTTCCATGCTGGCATGTACTGGACAGTTTGAACTGAGTTGGCTAGTTCAAATTTTCAATAAACTTCAGAAATCGAAATTACAGGAAATTCCTTGGAACATGAAATTATCAAAAAATTACCAGACGGTCAAGGCTTTAATAACTGCTTTCTATTAGTAACTGTTACTAAGCTAATTAGTAAGCAGCTTTCTTCATTATGATCTATGTTTATGTATATATTATTCAAAACAGTTTGAGCCAGATTTCGTTCAACTTCAAGTTTTGCAGGCCCCTAACAGTCTGTCTCCTCAGGCTGGTGGAATATCCGTTTGTCCACTCACTCATATATATACATATAAATATATGTGTGTGTATGTGTGTTTGTGTGTGTGTGTGTGTGTGTGTGTGTGTGTGTGTGTAGTATGAATTATGTTCACTCACACACATATACACATGAATGTATGCTGTGATTTAGAACTCCTATGCTGTTATTATTCTTTGTATTATGAATTTGAGTTGATTTAGACACACCCTATAGATATAATAAATAAGTAATAAAAAAGGTAGGTGTTTTTATTGAAAGGTTACCATGGATATACCATCTGTCACGAATTGTCACATTCACTCTTACTCAGGACAAAAGGAGCACATTACACTACCCACTTTCCCACTATATACATACATATACAGACATGAACATACATTCCTACACACACACACACACACACACACACACACACACACACACACACACACATACACACACATACACACACACACATGCTCGCACACCTGCATGCACACATATTCACACACACACACGTGTGAGTCATCTAAGAGATCTTAAGTTAGGGAAGAGATGCACTCATATATCTGTCAATAGAGTGGGTATATTATCCGAAAAGTATAGTATTAAATATCCAAGCGGTTGCATGTAAAAAATACCAATTGGTTTAACGTAAAGGGAATATGGTGTCGCTATATTCCCTCCCATATCAGCTAACTCTGACGAGCGTAAAGTTATAAAGTTGGATTTTTACCTAACACTCCATTGTATTCTTTACACAAAACTGATTGGAAAGATCAGCTGTGATGAACACTATACTTTTTGGATAACATATATATATATATCTATTATATAAAATCTGTTCTGTCTGTGTGTGTGTGTGTCTTTTAGGATCTCGGGCATCCTTCATCCAATTGCGCTCAAATTTGATATGTAGATACCAACGGTAGCAGGGCGTGTATAAGTCTTGAAAAAATTACAAAAATCGATTCCACGTGAGAATGCAATCGATAAAGCCATGGGAACGTGCATTTGTATGCGCAAGTACATCAGCTGTTGCGATTGATACTACGTGTATGTGAGAAAAATGCACATGCAGTTTGCGCAAAAAAAGCTGGCTGGCTTGAAATAATGCCACAAAATGGGATGGTCGGACAAGTTGTTTTGAGAAAATTTGGTTTAAATGTTTGACCACTCAGCACCATTCATTGGACGGCTGTGGCTGGGGGGGGGGGTTGCTTGTACATAAATATTTATATACAGGTAGAATAGTTAGTGGGCTGAATGTATGTGTGTGTATGTGTGTATATGTATGTGCAAATGTATGTAGGGAAATGGATATGAAAGTAAACAGAAAGACATACAGACGGATAGGTACATAAGTAACATGAACAGACAAGCACACATACGCAAATGAAGACTGAAACACATGACCATGTACACACACAAACTTCACTTCAGACAAGGTTACGTATGGAGATATACATCCACACTTACAGACACAGTACATAGTCACAACCCCCATACACACACACTCAGACATCCACACACATGCAAACACACACACATAAACATATAAAAACACACAAACACTTGAATATGCAGAATACATACATACAAACGTACACACATACATACATATATATACATATGCACACACACACACACACACACATACATACACACACTTACATGCATGCATACATACATACATATGTATACTCACACACAATGACCCCCACACATGCATACAAACAAACAAAAAGAATGCTGCTGGAATAACAAAAGAAAACGAAATGAAAATTTTAGAAAAATAAGTAAGTAAATGAGTGTAAATTTTACCGGTGAGTGTGTTAAATTATAAGGCACTAAAAGAGAATGACTCTCCCCAGACACAACAGAATATGCTTCAACACATGAACTCACATAAAGCCAAATCCAATATATATATATATATTATATCTGCAAATGTAATATGTGACAATTATTCAGTAGCCATGATAAAACTCCGAGTTTCAGATGTCGGGGTGGAAATCCACAGCACCATCTTTTCAGTTATCCAGCCATCGGAAAAAATGCTCATTTTCCCGATGGCCAGATAACTGAGGAGATGGTGGCATGGATTTCCACACAGACATCCGAAATTCGGAGTCTTATCATGGCTACTGAATCATCATCATCATCATTTAACGTCCGCTTTCCATGCTAGCATGGGTTGGACGGTTTAACTGGGGTCTGGGAAGCCAGAAGGCTGCACCAGGCCCAGTCTGATCTGGCAGTGTTTCTACAGCTGGATGCCCTTCCTAATGCCAACTACTCCGTGAGTGTAGTGGGTGCCTTTTACGTGCCACCGGCACAGGTGCCAGACGAGGCTGGCAAACGGCCACGATTGGATGGTGCTTTTTACGTGCCACCGGCACGGAGACCAGACGAAGCTGGCAATGGCCACGATCAGATGGTGCTTTTTATGTGCCACCGGCACGGAGGCCATGTCACATATTACATTTACAAATAAATTCCTCTATTTACATAATATCAAGGTCTCTTTCATTCTTTTGTTGTCTTACCATTTGTATCAATATATATATATATATATAACACCCCATTCTATCCACAACCACGAACCCGAACCATATTTCACAACAGGGAATATAACAAACACACAGGACCTCTTAACACCAACAGACAACCCCTCTACCCCAACCATTTTTTAGACACAGCACACAGATACAGGCAAACAAAATAACACAGGACAGAGAAGAGAAACAGAAACTAATTAAAGACATCAATTTAACCAATACAGAACCCAACCCCAACCTTCTCAACTTACTCTCCAAAGGTCTTAAATTCACCCCCCCCCCCACGTCCAAACTACTACGAAATGAAGGAAGACATTACAGAATTTTGTAGAAAATTGCGACTTAGTGAGGAACTATTCGACCAGCACAATGAGGATGAGTCACTAGCTAGAAATAAAAGCAACTACACCCCACCAAAAGGTAGACGAATTCTGTGAGCACATTACAAACTTCCCCTACCAACATTTACACAAACCAAAACCCAAACCAAACCTCAACAAGAAAGAGTGGGAAGAATTAAACAAATTAAAAAATGAAAGATCTATCACCATTAAAGAGGCCGATAAAGGAAGTGCAGTAGTCTTAATGGAGACAGAATACTATATCAACTTAGCACTCTCCACCTTGGAAAATGGAACATATACGAAAAGGCTGAACACTACAATCAACAGAAAATTATGAGAAACTTAAAAACCCTGATCAACCCCCACAAAGAAGAACTCACTAACAAAGAATTCAACTTCATCACAAATTTCACTAGTAAAACCAGCCTCTTCTACGGTATTCCCAAAATTCATAAAAGCGAATTAATAAGTAAGGCATGCAAGGAAGCCACAAACTCTGTAATCAATGTCCCCTCACCAAATGACCTCAAATTGAAACCTATAATAGCAGGTCCCGCTTGCGAAACCCACCACCTTAGCAACTTCATTGATACCCTTCTCAAGCCCTTCCTCAAACACATTAAAAGCTACATAAGGGACGATCTAGATATGCTCAACCACCTCCCCAATACACTTCTTGCTGAACAAACCCTGCTAGTAACATTCGATGTAGTTAATCTTTACTCCAACATCCCCCACAACCTAGGAATAGAAGCTATCCAATTCTGGCTGGATAATTACTCCAACGAACTCCCACACCGCATCAAAAAGGAATTTATTTTAGAAGGACTCAAATTCATCTTAGAGAATAATTTCTTCACCTTCAACAACAAATTCTACAGACAGAAATCAGGGACGGCAATGGGAACGAAAACAGCTCCCACTTACGCCAACCTAGTCATGGGATACCTGGAAATCACTCTCTATAATAACGTTCTTAACCAATTTGGCACCACTCTCCACACACACATAGAGAAGAACTGGAAGAGATATCTTGATGACTGCTTCATCCTTTGGACCGAAACCATCGAGAAGCTTAAAGAATTTCACACCCTTATAAATGGGCTCAACACAAACATTATTTTCACAATGGAATACAGCCCTTAACAAATTCCCTTCCTCGACATCCTCATTAAAATTCACAACAAAAAATAGAAACAGACATATACTACAAGCCCACAGACTCCAAGCAATACCTCCCTTTCAATTCATGCCACCCTAGACACGTTAAAATTAACATTCCCTACAACTTAGCCAAGAGAATTTGCACTATAGTCTCCAATAAAAACACCCGTCTCTTATGTCTACAAGAACTAAAGGACACATTAACAAGCAGGGATTACCCCACGTCACTAATTGACAATGGGATCCAACGCGCCCTAAAACTCAGCACACAGGAACTTAGACGCCCTAAACCTGTTACATCGAAACCCCATACTCTACCATACATCTCTACACACAACCCCCTCAACAATGAAGCTTTTGACACCATCCTCCAGAAATTCCTGTATTAAAAAAGGACCATAGAATGAACCAAATCCTCCTAACACACGAAATCATAAAGAGCAAAAGGCAACCCAAATCATTGAAAACCATCCTAACAAATGCCAAAGTACTGCCAACCACAACAACTAAACCAACAGTAAACAAATGCAATAGACCCAACTGTGGTATATGCATCAACCTAATAGAAGGTCCGGAATTCCTTTTTAAACTAGGACAACGTTTCACAGTAAAACACAACTTCACATGAGCATCAGAAAACCTAGTATATGTCTTAACTTGCTCGGGCTGTAATGAACACTACATAGGTCAAACTAAAAATAGCTTCCGCCAACGCATGACTGTCCACAGATTCCAAATAAAAATACAGGAATACACAAAAATAGCACTTAGTGCACATATTGATACCTGTGCCGCACAACTTCATCCCAATTTTAGAATCTTTCCCCTCTACAAATTTAAAGACAATGCCACTCATACCCAGCGAATAACCATGGAATCCCACCTTATTAATAAATACAGACCACTTCTAAACACATCCCCCTAACACTAACCCACAACAAACACACTTACACCTGCACACACCCTACACACACTTTTACCCAGATATTAACACCATGACACACGCAAATATATGGTTCCACACATACACGTAATTTGATACGGGTGCAAAACATCCAACACTATTATTTGGAAATGACTGTAAATATTGACTTCACACAAACACGTTGCTTCCCGATACAGGCACAAGGCCAGCAGAACTATAAATATTGAAAATTGTACCCACACACGCACACATATATACACGCGCGTGCGCCCCAACATACATATAAACACACACACACACACGCGCGCGCACACATACATACATATAGCTCTTCCTGTCCTAAACGAACTTACTTATCCAGCTCAAATTCAGTCAAGCGGAAAATACACTCCTTAACTACGCGCTAAAAAGCTATTTAAAATATCCAGATGACGTCTACTGACCAGCCTGAACAATAAGAATTTTCAATGACGCTATTTTCGAAAACTCCATACACCACCCACATCAACATTCATTCTAAACATTCACGTGACCTCTCTATTATGACCACATCCACGTGACCTCTTTATTATGACCAATAAGAAATTTTAGGCGCGACACTAGCCAAATTTTAACATCTCTGGAGCCTATTTTCTTACCCCAAAACCAACTTCCATTCAAACATTCACGTGACCCCTTTATAATGACCAATCAAAATTGTATTGACCATTGTACACAAGAAATTTAAGGCGCGAAACCAAGCAAATCTTAAACAACTCTGGAGCCTCTTTTTTCACATATAAGAGACAGCAAACCCAACATAAAGTCAGATAAGAGAAAAAAATCTATCAGAAAGGAACTCTATCTCTCTTAAAAAAATATCTTTTGATAAGCATAACAAATGCGCAACCGGTAAAAAGAACTTTCACCTAATTAAATACACTCTCCCTTACTTAAATTATTTTGTCAGCATTTTCTTCATTTCCTTTATATATATATATATTTTACATACATACATACATATGACAGGCTTCTTTCAGTTTCTGTCAACTAAATCCAACCACAAGGCTTTGGTTGACTAGAGGCTATAGTAAAAAATACTTGTCCAAAGTACCATGCAGTGGGACTCAACCCAGAACCATGTGGTTGGGAAGCAAGCCTGTACCTACCTATCTATCTATCTATCTATCTATCTATCTATATCTATCTATCTATCTATCTATCTGTCTATCTGTCTGTCTGTCTGTCTGTCTGTCTGTCTGTCTGTCTGTCTGACTGTCTGTCTGTCTGTCTCTTTATATATATATTCACACAAACACCCCCACACAAACATACACACACACACACATATATGCTGGGTAACCATGTATCTCCTTTACAGCAGCACACCTGTTTTTGCCCTCATTCTCTCTCTCTCTCTCTCTCTCTCTCTCTCTTTCTCTCTCTGGCCCGGTAACCATGTACATCCCCTACAGCAAGTCACCTGTTTTTGTCTCTCTGTATTACTCTGACCTTTCATCATCTGACACAAGATCTCCTCTTCCAATGCCCTCCTCTTCTCTCAAAGGGGTTGTTATTTCTAGCAGGTAAAGCTTGGCTAATTCATGCCATCTTGGTTGGTGTTTGTCAGATGACATCAGATATCAAGGGGCAGAAAAATGACATTTGCTTCATGATTTTTAAGTCAAAATAAGAACTTTGAGACAAATTGGCCAACAGTTGGAATTCAACTTGGGACTGGAACAATAAAATGTTTGCATTACAGAATTAATTCTCATTTGTCCTTAACCTCTGATTAAACACCACCAGGGCATATGGTCATTATAGATGTATTATTATTGGACAGTTTGAACTGAGTTGGCTAGTTCAAATATTCAATAAACTTCAGAAATTGAAATTACAGGAAATTCCTTGGGACATGAAATTATCAAAAAATTACCAAAAAATTAAAATAAGTTCAATACACTCTGAAATTGTCAAAGAAATGCTTTAATTTTTTTTAGATTTAAATAAAATAGATAAAATAATGATGACTACACATGTACCTGTACATGCTGGACAAAATGAATAATAATAATAATGATAATAATAATAATAATGACAGCATAGACAAAATGACAAATGGTTTGGTGCATGAGTTCTGGCCCATCCTATGTATGTGCATGTGTGTGTGTACGCACACACGTGTCAAGATATATATATATATGTATATTTATATGTATGTATATCCTTCAAATTTGTTTATAGCAAATGTTTTTGAGAACCCAAGCTAGCATAGGAAGCAGATGTTAAACGATGATGATGATGATGATGATGATGATGATCATGATGATGATGATGATCATGATGATGATGGTGACGATGACGACGATGATGACGATGACGACGATGACGACGATGATGACGACGATGATGATGATGATGATGATGATGCTCCTGCTGCATATAAAAGCTCCTATTTTATTATGTCAGCTACAGTCTAATGATACCAACTGGCAATAGCAGTTTTACGAGGTTGTACAGAGCTGTGCTGAAAATGATTTAGTCTAAATATAGCTTAATAATCCATGGATGGAATTTATAGATATTTTAATGCATCACTACATGTGTTTCCACAAATGACATGTTTCTTACGATCATAGTCTATATTCATGGGATGATTACAGTATAGTTTGTAGTATCTATGGATGTCGGATAGATCATATTCATGTGTTCATTTCCTCAGGTGATACGGCATTAACGTTGGAAACAGTGAATGTATAACTAAAGGTTGTTTATCAATTTTAACCAATGCAAAGGTTGATTGAGGTATGTGGGCAGTTCTGTGTGTATTTGGTAGGGAGGAGTAGAAGGTGATGGAAAGAAAGAAAGGAATGGTAATTATGGAGGGGAGAGAGAGAGGTGTGTGTGGTGATGTTAGGCTTATTTTGATATTTGTATATGCAGATGTCAGGATGGGTAGTATAGTTCGTTGGTTCTTCCTCAATGAATTCAGATGTAGAAGGGTCAGCATATGCAGCTATTCAGTTGTTGAAGTTCATTGTCTGATTTGACAAATAATGTTCCCGTAAAATGTCCTTTTAATTACTTTTGATGGTACAATGATATAATTAACATACAGTATTGCAAAATAATGTTTTTTTTCTGTTGGTTTATATGTCCTTCTCATGTTCCATTATATGTTAAAGGTGTTGGTGTTTTTCTGTTTCAAAATGTTCCTTTTGAATTACATGAATGATGCCTTGCTTTTGGGTTTGAGGTCAGTAGGACCATGTCTCATAATAACACATACATGTATACAAGCACACACACACACACACATACACACACTTACACACACATATATACACACTTGTACAGACATGTACACACACACACGTACACACATGCACGTACACATGTACACACACACACATGAGCTAAAACTTAACAAGCAAGTCTTTTATGCAACAAAGATATGTGGGGAGAAGACTGGCACCGCTAGATTATCTGTTTATTTAAACAATACATAATTATGAGACAAATCTCAAATACTGTACTGGATCAGCTAGAACTTGGTTGGCTGAGATCTTGGGGATTGGAGGTGAAGCTGCAATCCTTGCTGTGCACTTACAGCCCTCTGAAGCCTTGAGTTTTGGTTAGATTAAAATAATTCTTTCTGTTATAAGCATAAGGGCTGAAATTTTTGCAGAAATGGCTAGTTGATTACATCAACCTCAGTGGCTGACTAGCACTCCTTTAATCAAACCTGAAAGGATGAAAGGCAAACTTGACCTCAGCAGCATTTGTACTCAGAAGGTATAACCAGAAAAAATGCCACTAAGAATTTTGTTTCATGTGCTTACAATTCGCACAGCTCAGTGCATTGGACAGATTGAATGAAGTTAACTATAATTCAGACCAATTCACACAGTTCTATAAATGTTTCCTTCAGGAGGATCAAAACCCTGCCCTTGATGGTGGGTGGAGCTATGAAGACTGAATAGATGTCCAACAAATTACCATATTTAAGAAAATTAAGCTAAGCACAGGCATGGCTGTGAGGTAAAAGCTTGTTTCCCAATCACATAGTTCAGGGTTTAGTCCCACTGTGAGGCACTTTGGGAAAGTGTCCTCTACTATACCCTCAGGTCAACCAAGGCCTTGTGAGTGGATTTGGCAGAGGGAAACTGAAAGAAGCCCATTGCATATATGACATGTAAAAGCATCCATTACACTCTCAGAGTGATTGGCATCAGGAAGAACATCAAGCTGTAGAAACTGCCAAATCAGACTGGAGTTTGGTGCAGCCTTCCAGCTTGCCACCACTGATCAAACCGTCCAACCCATGCCAGCATGGACAATGGACGTTAAATGATGATGATGATGATGATGATGATGATGATATATATATATATAATATATATATATATATGGCACTCTGTTGGTTATGATGACAAAGGTTCCAGTTGATCCAATCACTGGAACAGCCTTCATGTGAATTAATGTGCAAGTGGCTGAGCATGCCACAGACACATGTACACTTAATGTAGTTCTCGGGGAGATTCAGTGTGACACAAGATGTGACAAGGCTGACCCTTTAAAATACAGATACTACTCATTTTTGTCTGCTGAGTGAACTGGAGTAAGTAAAGTGTATTGCTCAAAGACACAATTCACTACTGCAAGACTAATACCCTAAGCACTAAAACGATTTCTGCCGTAGTGTTTCAACAACATTTATTTCTGGTGTCATACAAAATTGTCACTGTTATTTATGAGAAAAAAAGATACCCTGTGGCCATAAACTGAGGGGTCACTCGTAAACAGAGCTGGATAACAAAACCTCTCCCTCTTTAGTGTCCACCCATAATTATGGCCTTAGTATCGATCTATTGCATTTCAATCTGTTTTGGGTTAGGACTAGGGTTAAGGTTAGGGCTAAGGTTTAGGTTAGGGTTAGGGGTGGGAGGAAGGGTATCTTTTTTTCTTCAGAAATGTAAATAAACCCAATCTGTTCCTTAAACGGACATTTTCATATTTCACCGCCAGAAAATTTTACGGCAGATAATGTTTTCACCTCAATAGACGTCATTGATTGGTTGAAATTGCCAAAATTGAAGAAAATGTCTTACAAACTACAGAATTTTATCAAGAAAGCCAAGAGAAAAAGATGTTTTATAAACACATTCTACCAGTATACGAAGTTTAAAAGTGTTTAGTTACATAGAAATTATAAAAAAAAAACTATTAATGTATGTGTGTGTTGTGTGTGTGTGTGTGGTATATTTATGTGTGTGTGTGTTTTGTTTCCCACCATCACTTGATAACCAGTATTGATGTATTTACGCCCCTGTATAAATTGTAAAGCATTCATTGAATTTCTAAAGGGACATAATTGAACTACATTTGGTCAAGAGGGGAATAAAGTACTGCGAAATTGAGTCAAGATTGAAATATATGCCACAATGATATTATTTTCCTTTTCTTTCGTTTATTTTTTTTCCCCGTAGTGTCTAATATATCTTTTCAGTTGAAAATCTTTGCAGTAAATTCATTTAAATATGTAAATGTTATTATAATTAGAATTGTTACCTCCCTTAACGTAATGGGTGATACGTATAAAATGTAAGGGAAATAACCAAGTAAAGAACTGGCTCATTCATGTTTGGAGTTGTCTTTCTTGTTTGTCTGGATATGGGTAAGTTGTCAAATGGACACCAAATTTGGAATAAGATGGAATCGATTCAATCGATTGCTACTAAGTAGGTACTTTATTTGTCTCCCGAGGCAAAGTTTATCTCAGCGAAATTTAAACTCAGAAAGTATAGGACTAACCTAATTCATTAATATTTTTTCTCTGCTTCGTTCATAAATGAACTTTTTTAAATATTCACGTATGAAATATATTAGCACAAACTTACCTAACATGAAAGAAGAAAACCAAACGTTTCGAGAGTAATACTTTCCTGAAAGCTAATCATAACACAAAATAAATTACCCCATTGATTTTCATGTTTTATAGTGATAATGCGTTTCGACGAATTTTTCTTCGAAATAAATGAATATACATATTTCTTTACTACCCACAAGGGGCTACACACAGAGGGGACAAATAAGGACAGGCAAACGGATTACGTCGACCCCAGTGCATAATTGGTACTTAATTTATCGACCCCGAAAGGATGAAAGGCAAAGTCGACCTCGGCGGAATTTGAACTCAGAATGTAACGGCTATACGGCAAGACTCCCGCCCGTCCCCCACCAAAAACCACCCTTTTTAAAACTTTTTTCCACTCCACCCCCTATTCGGCTACGGGGAATACGAATCTGCAAAAAAAAAAAAAATTGGCAAAAATCGACATTTCAAAATTACCCACCCTCCTTTTCCTTCATTTTAAACTTTTTTTCAGAATTTTTTTTCTCAAAATATGCGAAAAAATACGGAGATTATGATTCTGAAAAAAATTCCAAAAATCTTTGTAAATTTTTTAAAAAGAATTTTTTCTTTTCTAAATATGCGGAAAAATACGGACATCAGGATTCGGATAAAAATTTCAAAACATTTCTGTACTTACGGTTAGGGTTTTAGGGTTAGGGTTTTAGTGTTAGTGTTGCGGAATAAAGTCAAAACTGAAGAAGTTGGGGGGAAGGGGGCGCGATTTTCACAATGCCGATTTTTGGCAATTTACCGGAACTTCTGTGTCCGAAAACGGGGATCTTTTGCAAAAAAATTTTTTTAAATAAACAAATTTGGGAGAAAATGGGGTAGGGGAACGGGCCAATACGACGATATTTAAGCTTGAAAATAATAAATTTCTAATCATATACAGTACAATATCTACAAATGAAAGCATTTGAAGAATAAATAAAAATCGTAGTTCGTAATATGTACGTTCTAGCCGCAAAAGATGTTGACTGCTATCTGCGGCGTGGTGGTGGTGTTGGTGGTTGGTGGTGATGGTAGTGGTGGTTAAATGAAAGTTACTGGGAGGATGAGAGAGAAAATCCATACTATTGTTTGTTATCATCAACATTGTAAACTCCTCTTTTAATTTTCATGTTACGTTCCCGATTATGGTTGTTATCAGCAAAAAATTTGCAAATCTTCCTCTGTAAGTGCCAACCCTTTACCAATATCTTTTGCCGTCAATTGAAGTGAAGTTGGTGTAGTTTCCGTATGCTCGCATGTATTCTGAAATCCTCTTTGTTCTAATAACACCAGCCCCTAATAATTAGGGACACTAGCAACTTAGGACACTAGCAACTAGGACACTAGCAACTAGGACACTAGCAACTTAGCCGCATATTATCATTTGGAATTTCACGTATACTATGTAGGCGCAGGCGTGGTTGTGTGGTAAGAAAGGCGGCGAGCCGAAAGAATCGTTAGCGGTATTTCGTCTGCCGTTACGTTCTGAGTTCAAATTCCGCCGAGGTCGACTTTGCCTTTCATCTTTTCGGGGTCGATAAATTAAGTACCAGTTACGCACTGGGTCGATGTAATCAACTCAGTCCCTTTGTTTGTTCTTGTTTGTCCCCTCTATGTTTATCCCCTTGTGGGCAATAAAGAAATAAGAAACTTGCTTCTCAACCACATGATTCTGAGTTCAGTTTGTAGGGATCTAGCTTGACCCGACCTGAGATTTGAAACTAAATCTACCCGCTTGTTGCTTGTTAAGACAAGCAGGGAATCCTCTCCACACCAGATAATTGATGAGGAAATACTCGACGCCCTAGGACCTGTGCTGGTAAAGGGAAGGCCAGTCCTTTGTTTAGAGTTTGACCTACATTACTGACTATAGTCTATATAACAGAGAACAGTACCTATCTCTTCTTCTTTTGTATCAGCTAGACTAAGGAGCAACCACCCGCTTTTGCGTCATCTTTAACCAAGAGCAGCACTTCCCTTCGCCTTTTGCTCGACATGCGTAAAGAGGCTTTCGGCCGCAAGAAAGGTGATGCCGCTTTTATTCGTTCTTTGTTTCTAGTCAGCACCGTGCATTCCTTACTCTTTCACTCTCTACTGACAGACAACCTTTTCCTACACTATCAACTACTAACCAGCGAACTGACCTTGTTACTATCACTAGAATTGCTACTGTCTCTTTAACTACATGTCGGGCAAACGAATAAATATATGTAAATAATATTTCTTCCTTCTTGGTGTTGATTGTTCGATGTTCACTGGTTACTCCGACGCGAGACCGTTAAGCGTTACATCTACATGTTACATCATATCGACCGAGTATCACATCTTTCATCCAGTCCGCCACAACTGGCGACCCCGAGCTAAAAGATTTACAGCCTTCATCTAACAGCCGTTGCCGCGTATGTTTCCCGACGTTCTCATACACGATTGCCTCTATTTTACCAACTTAATTGCATTTGGAAAATGAAGACAATTTTTTTGTTTTACGGGTAAATTTTCTATTTCGTCGCTACATTCTGGTGACCCGAGCTCAAGAATTACAGCCTTCACATCATGCTCCACCGACACGATATACACCCACCATGTACTTTGAGCCTGCCACAGAATGCACTCCACTACGTTGCACAGCCACGAAAGAACCATCTACAATAAAACAAAACGAAACATTTCGACAACGATCCGACAAAAAACTACCTGGAAATATGGAAGCCAGCACATGCAACGTTCTCCACAGCCACAAACTTTTCGAACGCAGTCCTACATTTAACCTGCATGCCACGCTAACTTTTGTACATAGACTTTAACTTTCTTTACACGCACATTTCAAATGCTACTTTTTAGCTTTTCAGGACCAGAACATTTTCTAGTCAAGTTTGTCATTTTCATTCTGTTTTGTTTGCACTGCACACGCTCATTTATTTACACATAAATAAAGGCGCAGGAGTGGCTGTGTGGTAAGTAGCTTGGTTACCAACCACATGGTTCCGGGTTCATTCCCACTGCGTGGCATCTTGGGCAAGTGTCTTCTACTATAGCCTCGGGCCGACCAAAGCCTTGTGAGGGGATTTGGTAGACGGAAACTGAAAGAAGCTCCCTTCTTTCCTTATTTCCTGAGCGTCCAATAATACTATATTTGTTCCACGTCCTCGCGTTGTTGTGTTTTTTTTTGTGCTTTCTTGTTTGGATTAACTATATATATATATATATATATATATATATATATATATATATATATAATATATATATATATATATATATATATATATGTAAGGGACTAAAGCCATCTGAATATGGCTAGGGACAGGGCAGGGTGGTGGGGGTGTTACTGTTGCATTTAGCCTCAGGCGAACATCAACGTCGCCAGATAGGCTTGACACCATCACGGCGTCCTCTATCCTGCAAAGGGAGATAATTCCCCGATGAAGCGGAAACCACACACGGACCTAGGTTTCAAGGTGTATTGCCTATTATCAACGTGTGGTAGGCACCCG
>NC_042998.1:134164225-134169225 GCF_006345805.1 Octopus sinensis | reverse complement strand
CAGTTAATACACTTTCTTGTTGTTCCTACACCTGCCTTCGTCTTTGTTTTTCCATAAATTTGAACTATATATATATATATATATATATTTTTTTTCTTTTGCCCTTGTTTATAAGTTGTTTATATATATATATATATAATATATATATATATATATATATATATATGGAGAGAGAGAGAGAGAAAGCCCTTAGTACTACCGGTAGTATGTAACCTTGAATAAACTGTCGCATAGTCAGACTGTCGGCGACTAAACTGGCAAGCCTGTTTGGTAAGGAGGGTGGTCTTCACTGGGCACCCTGTCATTGTCCTGTACATTCGTTAGCTATTTCCAGTGGATTTTCGCCACTGGCGCCACAAAAAGTGATCAATATCAACACTAAAGGCACGAAATTGTAATGATGTTTTGGACGTTGGCTAATGAGGAATAAGCTACGAATTTTCTTTTTGTTATGCTTTTGTAAAACTTTCCGTTTGTTGCGGTTTTGTTAAATTCAATATATATATATATATATATATATATATGAATGATTTGTTTGTGTTCCGTGTTCGTCCCTTCCTGTATTTCACGTTCTTTATATATAAAAACATTTATTCTTATATTATTGCGGCGTTACGTGCACCCCCCCCGTTTGTTTATCCAATTTTAAACCCTGCACGACTTCTATATACTTTCTCTTTCCTACCCGCCATTGCTTCTTTACCAAACTATTTTGGCGTCCTCCGATTCTTCCCCCCTCTTCCTCCCATCCTCCTCAACCCCTTCTTTCTCCTTTTCTCTTGGTCACTGATTCTGTCCCCTGCCTCCCACCCTCTTTGATTCCCTCTCTCTCTGTCTCTCTTTCTCTCTCTCTCCTGCAACCTGCTGCTTCTTAACCATTCTGTTGGCGATCGTATCTCGACCAACATGTGTCCCCTCTACCGAAAAGGTAATTATTTCTACGCCAGCTGCTATGTTGTTGTTGTTTTTGTCTTATTTGGTCTAAAGTCGTAAGACAACCACCGTTATATTTTGTTTATCCATTACTGTTTTCAATTTCGTTTTCGTCTCTTGTATTTACATCCGTCTCTTGCGTTTACATTCTTGTCTTCTACCAAGAAATCTAATGCTTACAGCTTAGTTTTTTTCTTGGGGCTGGCCGAGTTGGAGCAAATATCAGAATTGAACAGCCGAAATTTGCTATGATGATTCGGTGTCTGACTGAAGATTGAAGGCTTCGAATGATTTGTCTGTGTTCCGTGTTCGTCCCTTCCCGTATTTCACGTTTTTTATATATAAAAACATTTATTCTTATATATATATATATATACAGGGTGGGTGGAAAGTAACTTGACATTAGAAATTGTTTATAGAATTTTTAGTATCACTGAAGTTACGACGAACCATTTTTTAAACAGACAGCACTAACGGGGATTTCTTATTTTCTTATTTCTTATTTTCCATATGGCCTGTCGCTTGATTGTTCAGGAGCGAGCCAAGGTAGCAGCATGCCATGAAGTGTGGAATTTCATTGTTTTGTTTCAGAGATTGTGGCGTACATGGAAAGGTAAATATGCGACACTATGTCCAGAGGCAATAAAAAGTTGTTATGCAAAGCTGATGACCACGGGCTCTGTGAACGATGCAAGAAGTGGCCGTCCAACCACATCCCGATCAGCGGAGAACGTAGCAATAGTGCAGCGAATGTTTAATCGCAGCGTGCAAAAATCAATACGTCAAGCAGCTCGTGAAAGTGGACTAACAAGACACACAATATGTACGGTGTTGCATAAAGGATTTAATGTTCGTCCGTGGAAACCCCATTACGAGCAGGAGCTAAAACTTGAAGACTGCGACCGCAGAAGTCCAGAACTCAAAGAAGTTCAGATGTCACTCTATGTGATTTTTACCTGTGGAATTAAACAAAAGAGGTGTACAAGACAAAACTTCGCACACTGGAGGACTTGGAGACACAGAGTCAAGAAGTTCTCAATGATATCTCAGACGACGTCCTTCAGAAGGTTGTTCATTCCATCCCTGGCCGTTTGAGGAAACTGGTTGACACCACCTGTGCTTACGTTGAAATATGGAGATTTACTTTCATTTTCCAATGTAATAAAGAACATGTATAATTTTTTCAATAATTTTGTAAAAGGAATATGGATTTTATTATCAATTTTTAATGTCTACTTACTTTTCATCCACCCTCTATACATATGAAGAAGAACACGAGAGGGGTTCAAAATTCACAACTGTTTCGACGACATTTTATGATGCATTCTTAGAGTACATCTTCAGGTAAATTTTAAACACAAACAGGTAAGGCAGAAGTAGAAGATAGATAGATAGATAAAGAGAGAGAAAAAGAGAAAGTGTGTGTGTCAGAGAAAGAGAGGGAGAGAGAGAGAGGGGGGGGAGAAAGAAGTGGGAGCTATATTATTCAGTGTGCCTAGGGTCTGACTTGAGAGAGATTTGGCTGCTATTTCTTGCGGAACAAGTGACTACGCAAAGGCTCCCTTGTGTAACGTTTACATTTTCTTCATATGTGATGAGATAGATTGATTTAAGCTAGTTTAAATTTTGAATCGAAACCGCATCGTATATCGACCGCCTTTCGTTTCACTGCGCCCAACGGGCTTAAAAAACTAAAGTAACAGCGTATAGTTAGCAGCAGCAGCAGCAGCAGCAGTAGTAGTAGTAGTAGTACGATGGCTAATTTTATGTTGTTGAATTACACTGAATAAACTTTACTGATGTAGCTTTAATTTCAATAGAAAGCCATGAGCATGTTTGCATGTTCGTGTATATCTATGTGTATGCGTTCATCTTTGCGTATGCTTTTGTGCGCGCGCTGTGTGTGTGTGTGTGGTTTTTGATTGGGGGGATGCGCGCGTGCGTGTGTGTATGTGTGGGTATGATTATGTCTGTCGGCAACAAGTCTTTGAGAATTATTTCAAATACGTGTCGGCAATGCAACAATCAAACAAACACCTAAATGAAAAGAAACAAAGAAACAAAGAAAAAAAAAAGAGAACTAGACATTACATTCAGTCAACCGTCACTTTGAGTGCATCAAATGCAATTGTTATAACTCGTGCTGCACACTCGAGTGTTTAGAAAGGTATCGTATTATCTGAGTCCACGGCTGATGTTTTTTTAAAAATCAAATATCGCCTAGATCAACTTTACCTTTCATATTTCCGTGAGATGGAGGTCGATAAAATAAAATACTATTCAAGTAGTCGTTTGAATCGACTCTGCTGCCTTTCTCCTTATAAATTCGAAGCCTTGTTTTAACAACCGTAGAGAGCTGAGCGGAACCGTAGATCAGGAGCTTAACTTGTGTTTTATACTAACTGGACGTGATATTAGAAATACTAGCGATGAAGTAGTGTCAATTCAGCCGACAATGCTCTCCTTTTACAAACTGTGGCTTTGTGTCCATCTAAAACAAAATCAATATTTGAGTATGACAAGAAGGGTGGAGAGTTGTTGGAAGCAGGCTGGAGTAAGTATATTGGATTATTTCACTTTACTCCTTTACATTCTTAATCAAATCATACTGGGTTTCATTTACATTGAAAGTTATATCTTGTACAGAATGTTGCAAACCAACACCAAAACACTTTTATTCTTTATATAGTATTTTATTGTTTATAACAATGAATCTCTACCTTCTGAGTGTTACAGCTGGTAGACAGTTACATAAGCTGAGTCATTGATATTGCCTACATCACGATTACATAAAGGACTATCAATCTTAGACTAGAAGACCATTCTCTCATCATTCCGATCAGAAGTGGTCCTATTATTAAACTACAAGTGAAGTTTAATGTTGCTGTCAAACAAAACCTTCGTCATTTTTATGCCTTCCCACTTCTGCCTAGGACAATGAACACTGTCTTTCTTCTTCTCTTCAGGACATCAATTAACAGCTTAAAGATTGGGCCACCGAGAGCGATAGTGTAACGATGATGATTAAATAAAATCTGTTGATTATTAAGTTTTCTTCAGGTATTATTAGACTTATATGAAAAATAAATGTTTCATTTTAAATAACTCTTTGAGGATATAGATTTACATTCAGTTACAAAGAAATATAGATGTAGTTATATTACACTCACAAAAATGGTTGAAATTATAATCCATACAAAGTTGGAAAAGTATTATAAGCCTCATTCTTATTAATTTCCATTCGGTGCTGTAGCATGGTTTTTCTATGGTATGCTATCCCCTCGCTTAATCATTTTTCCATTTCTGGAGTAAGAAATGCTGTCAGTGGTGTCCCACGATTCTTCTCTCAGTACAACGTAGAGTATGAGACAAAAAGAGAAAGAGAGAAGAATTGATCTCTGATACTCAACTGGTACTTTATTTAACGAACCTGTGAGAATGAAAGGCAAAGTCTACTTCAGCGGGATTTAAACGCACAGAGACTCGGATCAGATGCTACAAGGCAGTGTGGCTCTAACAACTCTGCCAATTCACCGCTTTTAATAACACCTTAAACTTGTTCATTTCCAAGCATTGTAATAATAATAAAGATCTTTCATATCCTACATTCTGATAAGTTAGATATTTTCAGACAGTTACATTGGTTTTACAGCAGAAGTGGTTGAAAACCTTTTAAACATATTTTGTCCCTGTAAATTTGAAATCAGTATGTGAATTAGTTAACTTCAAACTGCTCAAAATAAGAAAATAAATAAGCTGAAATAGGAAAAGCAATTATAATAGACTATACACGATAATATAAGTTTGAAGCAGAGAAAAAGCATCGAAAGTTAGTACCCTTGCACTTTGAGGCTTTCACAATAGCTTGGTACTCTAAATTAAGGTTAGAAATAAAATGCCACGCTAGTCTATTAATTTTTTAATAAATCTGATAGAAAAATAGCTTAAGGAACCTCAAGTGATACCAATCTGTTTGTAATAAATTACATTAAAAAAATTTGATCACGTCCGCTAATTTGTTCTTATTTTATGAATGTAAAATACATCTCTTGTCTTAACAACAGATG
>NC_042998.1:134129225-134159225 GCF_006345805.1 Octopus sinensis | reverse complement strand
ATTTTATTGCTTTTCCTGTGTCTCTATTCTTTTGTGCATCAAGTACTTGGTTGATAATTCTGTTCCTGGATTGCAAACACATACCCTTTAAAATGGGACGTAGTAATCCGGCTATTGGTCCATGATAAACTGCTTTGATGATCGATGTTATTATCATCTCGGAGCTTTCTACTAACATATCCATGCATAGTCTTCTGCTCTTATAGGCTCATTCTTTCATATGATGATACATTGCAGTAGAGTCGTGCAACTTCTTTGGGCAGGTACTCTAGGTTATCAGACAAAGAATGTTGCCCAAGGAGCTGCCTTCCGAGTCTTATGATGTTATCAGCCTCATGTATGCAAACTTGGTCAAGGGATGCGCTTCGACACTTGGTGGTTAAAAGATGTTGCCGAAGGGATGTGATACAACATTCAAGGGTATTTTAGATCGATGTTAAACCTCTGCCGCGTTGTTTTCGTTTTAGGTATAGGCGGTCTACGTCACTCTTTATGTTGAAATTATGTGTGCTTGTTAGAATTTTTCGGGTTTTAACATCAATGGCTTGGATCTCATCAAGCGTCTAAGTTAAGCAGCCCAAATATTGGTATGAGTACTAGCACTGCACACACATTGTTCTGAGGTTCAAATTTTCTTTATTCGGTTGTAATATTCTTTAGTGACACGTGTTTAGTTACAGGTGCCATTGTAAGATATATTTTCATCCACACCTAGATACCTGTAACATTCCTCGTCAGATAAAAAGGAAACAGTCAAATCATTTATGGAGATGTTACTAGTCTGGTTTATAGTCCCCCCCCTTTCCACAGCCCATAGCAACATTTATCCTGACCAAACTCCAACCCTACGTTGTAACTAGGTCAAGGCTCTTTTTCAGCTGTATATTCTTTGCATAAAGTTTCAAGTCATCCACAAAGAAACAGTGTGTAATTTTGGTATTTCTGCTTCCTTGTGAACCAGTGAGATATCTTTCAGACTTCCTTAACATGAATGTCAAGAGATTTAGAGAAAGTGTAAACACCATCACAGAGAGGCTGTCCCCATGGAATATGTCTTTGCGATACTGTATTCTATCATCGATAATACAGTCACTCTTATACATCAAGTTCTGGCATGCAACTGGCCGGTAGTTTTTTGCCATGTGGGTGGTTCTGCATTTGGGGATCAATTTTGTCTCTGCCAGAGCTAACTAACCAGTGTGGTATGCCATTGTTCCAAATGGGAGCTTGCTTTTAGAGATTGATAAGATATGGTCGATAGAATGTTAGCTTCTTGTACCAATATCCAACAATCAAGTCCTTTCCAGGTGCTTTTCCATCTGGAGTTTCTGGATCACAGTTGCAAGAGTTTCACCATCAATGTTGTATGTCTTGAAGCAATAACTTCTTCGGATTTCTTCCATCCACAGAGCATCTTCGTTAAACTCTTCTTCATTCCAGATTTTCCCTCAGAAGAAGTCTGTGTCTTCTCGTGAAGGAGCTTCTGTGATATCACTGCTCCTCCTCTCTCATGTCTCTGTATACTGCTGCCTGGTTCCGGTTAAATTTTTTGTTTATTGTTCTTCTCTCGGTTATTCTCTTCTGATGTCAGAGATTTTTCACTGACAGCTTTTAGCTCCTGCTTGAAGGTAATCAGTTTGAAAGTGAGTGTCCTCATTTTGCTGTCTCCCGATATCATTTCTATCTCCTTCTTTACTTTCTGTTGGTGGACTTATAGTGATTTGCTTGTTTGCATACAATACGCGTCATTACATGACTGATGGTCTTCCGTAAACCAGTTATCTTTTTCTCTGTCCTCAAAACCCATAATGGTACTTTTTTTTGTTGTTTCGGGTTTGTTTACTTTTTGAATGTCATTCATGTACTGCTTTGCAGTGGTAGCCAGAGCTTATAGACAGGCGTTAATCTACCAGAATGTAGTCTCATCACACTGCTGTAAATACTCATCACCAGTTTCAATAACAGCTTTTAATACCGTCTGGTAGTTTTTTTTTACTTACTATGTGTATGTATGTATGTATGTATGTATGTATGTATGTATGTATGTATGTATGTATGTATGTGTGCAGATTTTTAGGTTTTGTTTTATGTATGTATTCTCATGCATATAGTTACATATCTAGACATGCTCATATATATTTAAATAATAAACTTCTGGAAATTTTTACAGATTTTTACAGTTCCAGTGATGGATAGGATCTGTAGTATTCGAATTGAGTTCTTTCTGGTTTTGAGAAGCCTAATTTCTCAAGACTGGTATTTTGGCAGTGGGTTACGTATCTCAGGAACCCAATAGTTACAGGTATAAACCTGAACTTTTAATCTGGATAAAGTAAATGTAGATCTCTCAATAGCTCAGAATATGTGTTCTCTTTTTCACTGATCTTCAGCTTTATGTTAACATTCGCAGAGCAGCTAATTTCCACAACTGTGCACAGTTTCTCTTCTCAATCCCAAATCATTATACCAGGTCTCTTGTGCTTACATTTTATTGAGGTCTTCACTGGGATATTTCACCATACTCCTTCTAGCCTACTGTGGTTTTTATTTCTTTGTCCTCAGGATTATCCTTTCGACAGATTTCATTATAGAGTGTCCTAGCTACAACGTCATGTCTCATCAGTAGATAACACCGCGATGACATTTTCGGACAACTACTTATGATGTGGGTGATATCTTCGGTGTTAACTCCACAAAGTTTGCATCGGTTGTCACATTTTATTGCTTTTCCTGTGTCTCTATTCTTTTGTGCATCAAGTACTTGGCTGATATTTCTGTTCCTGGATTGCAAACACATACCCTTTAAAATGGGACGTAGTAATCCGGCTATTGGTCCATGATAAACTGCTTTGATGATCGATGTTATTATCATCTCGGAGCTTTCTACTAACATATCCATGCATAGTCTTCTGCTCTTATAGGCTCATTCTTTCATATGATGATACATTGCAGTAGAGTCGTGCAACTTCTTTGGGCAGGTACTCTAGGTTATCAGACAAAGAATGTTGCTCAAGGAGCTGCCTTCCGAGTCTTATGATGTTATTAGCTTCATGTATGCAAACTTGGTCAAGGGATGCGCTTCAACACTTGGTGGTTAAAAGATGTTGCCGAAGGGATGTGATACAACATTCAAGGGTATTTTAGATCGATGTTAAACCTCTGCCGCGTTGTTTTCGTTTTAGGTATAGGCGGTCTACGTCACTCTTTATGTTGAATTATGTGTGCTTGTTAGAATTTTTCGGGTTTTAACATCAATGGCTTGGATCTCATCAAGCGTCTAAGTTAAGCAGCCCAAATATTGGTATGAGTACTAGCAATGCAACACATTGTTCTGAGGTTCAATTTTTCTTTATTCGGTTGTACTATTCTTTAGTGACACGTGTTTTGTTACAGATGCCATTGTAAGATATATTTTCATCCACCCCTAGATACCTGTAACATTCCTCGTCAGATAAAAGGGAAACAGTCAAATCATTTATGGAGATGTTACTAGTCTGGTTATAGTTTCCCCCCTTTCCACAGCCACATTTATCCTGACCAAACTCCAACCCTACATCCGTTGAGAACGTTGTAACTAGGTCAAGGCTCTTTTTCAGCTGTATATTCTTTGCATAAAGTTTCAAGTCATCCACAAAGAAACAGTGTGTAATTTTGGTATTTCTGCTTCCTTGTGAACCAGTGAGATATCTTTCAGACTTCCTTAACATGAATGTCAAGAGATTTAGAGAAAGTGTAAACACCATCACAGAGAGGCTGTCCCCATGGAATATGTCTTTGCGATACTGTATTCTATCATCGATAATACAGTCACTCTTATACATCAAGTTCTGGCATGCAACTGGCCGGTAGTTTTTTGCCATGTGGGTGGTCTGCATTTGGGGATCAATTTTGTCTCTGCCAGAGCTAACCAGTGTGGTATGCCACTGTTCCAAATGGGAGCTTGCTTTTAGAGATTGATAAGATATGGTCGATAGAATGTTAGCTTCTTGTACCAATATCCAACAATCAAGTCCTTTCCAGGTGCTTTTCCATCTTGGAGTTTCTGGATCACAGTTGCAAGAGTTTCACCATCAATGTTGTATGTCTTGAAGCAATAACTTCTTCGGATTTCTTCCAACCACAGAGCATCTTCGTTAAACTCTTCTTCATTCCAGATTTTCCTTCAGAAGAAGTCTGTGTCTTTTCGTGAAGGAGCTTCTGTGATAATCACTGCTCCTCCTCTCATGTCTCTGTATACTGCTGCCTGGTTCCGGTTAATTTTTTTGTTTATTGTTCTTCTCTCGGTTATTCTCTTCTGATGTCAGAGATTTTTCACTGACAGCTTTTAGCTCCTGCTTGAAGGTAATCAGTTTGAAAGTGAGTGTCCTCATTTTGCTGTCTCCCGATATCATTTCTATCTCCTTCTTTACTTTCTGTTGGTGGACTTATAGTGATTTGCTTGTTTGCATACAATACGCGTCATTACATGACTGATGGTCTTCCGTAAACCAGTTATCTTTTTCTCTGTCCTCAAAACCCATAATGGTACTTTTTTTTGTTGTTTCGGGTTTGTTTACTTTTTGAATGTCATTCATGTACTGCTTTGCAGTGGTAGCCAGAGCTTATAGACAGGCGTTAATCTACCAGAATGTAGGCTCATCACACTGCTGTAAATACTCATCACCAGTTTCAATAACAGCTTTTAATACCGTCTGGTAGTTTTTTTTTACTTACTATGTGTATGTATGTATGTATGTATGTATGTATGTATGTATGTATGTATGTATGTATGTATGTATGTATGTATGTATGTATGTATGTATGTGTGCAGATTTTTAGGTTTTGTTTTATGTATGTATTCTCATGCATATAGTTACATATCTAGACATGCTCATATATATTTAAATAATAAACTTCTGGAAATTTTTACAGATTTTTACAGTTCCAGTGATGGATAGGATCTGTAGTATTCGAATTGAGTTCTTTCTGGTTTTGAGAAGCCTAATTTCTCAAGACTGGTATTTTGGCAGTGGGTTACGTATCTCAGGAACCCAATAGTTACAGGTATAAACCTGAACTTTTAATCTGGATAAAGTAAATGTAGATCTCTCAATAGCTCAGAATATGTGTTCTCTTTTTCACTGATCTTCAGCTTTATGTTAACATTCGCAGAGCAGCTAATTTCCACAACTGTGCACAGTTCTCTTCTCAATCCCAAATCATTATACCAGGTCTCTTGTGCTTACATTTTATTGAGGTCTTCACTGGGATATTTCACCAATACTCCTTCTAGCCTACTGTGGTTTTTATTTCTTTGTCCTCAGGATTATCCTTTCGACAGATTTCATTATAGAGTGTCCTAGCTACAACGTCATGTCTCATCAGTAGATAACACCGCGATGACATTTTCGGACAACTACTTATGATGTGGTGATATCTTCGGTGTTAACTCCACAAAGTTTGCATCGGTTGTCACATTTTATTGCTTTTCCTGTGTCTCTATCTTTTGTGCATCAAGTACTTGGTTGATAATTCTGTTCCTGGATTGCAAACACATACCCTTTAAAATGGGACGTAGTAATCCGGCTATTGGTCCATGATAAACTGCTTTGATGATCGATGTTATTATCATCTCGGAGCTTTCTACTAACATATCCATGCATAGTCTTCTGCTCTTATAGGCTCATTCTTTCATATGATGATACATTGCAGTAGAGTCGTGCAACTTCTTTGGGCAGGTACTCTAGGTATCAGACAAAGAATGTTGCCCAAGGAGCTGCCTTCCGAGTCTTATGATGTTATCAGCCTCATGTATGCAAACTTGGTCAGGGATGCGCTTCGACACTTGGTGGTTAAAAGATGTTGCCGAAGGGATGTGATACAACATTCAAGGGTATTTTAGATCGATGTTAAACCTCTGCCGCGTTGTTTTCGTTTTAGGTATAGGCGGTCTACGTCACTCTTTATGTTGAAATTATGTGTGCTTGTTAGAATTTTTCGGGTTTTAACATCAATGGCTTGGATCTCATCAAGCGTCTAAGTTAAGCAGCCCAAATATTGGTATGAGTACTAGCACTGCACACACATTGTGCTGAGGTTCAAATTTTCTTTATTCGGTTGTAATATTCTTTAGTGACACGTGTTTAGTTACAGGTGCCATTGTAAGATATATTTTCATCCACACCTAGATACCTGTACATTCCTCGTCAGATAAAAAGGAAACAGTCAAATCATTTATGGAGATGTTACTAGTCTGGTTTATAGTCCCCTCCCCCCTTTCCACAGCCCATAGCAACATTTATCCTGACCAAACTCCAACCCTACATCCGTTGAGAACGTTGTAACTAGGTCAAGGCTCTTTTTCAGCTGTATATCTTTGCATAAAGTTTCAAGTCATCCACAAAGAAACAGTGTGTAATTTTGGTATTTCTGCTTCCTTGTGAACCAGTGAGATATCTTTCAGACTTTCTTAACATGAATGTCAAGAGATTTAGAGAAAGTGTAAACACCATCGCAAAGAGGCTGTCCCCATGGAATATGTCTTTGCGATACTGTATTCTATCATTGATAATACAGTCACTCTTATGCGCCAAGTTCTGGCATGCAACTGGCCGGTAGTTTTTTGCCATGTGGGTGGTTCTGCATTTGGGGATCAATTTTGTCTCTGACAGAGCTAACCAGTGTGGTATGCCACTGTTCCAAATGGGAGCTTGCTTTTAGAGATTGATAAGATATGGTCGATAGAATGTTAGCTTCTTGTACCAATATCCAACAATCAAGTCCTTTCCAGGTGCTTTTCCATCTTGGAGTTTCTGGATCACAGTTGCAAGAGTTTCACCGTCAATGTTGTATGTCTTGAAGCAATAACTTCTTCGGATTTCTTCCATCCACAGAGCATCTTGGTTAAACTTTTCTTCACTCCAAATTTTCCTTCAGAAGAAGTCTGTGTCTTCTCGTGAAGGAGCTTCTGTGATAATCACTGCTCCTCCTCTCATGTCTCTGTATACTGCTGCCTGGTTCCGGTTAAATTTTTTGTTTATTGTTCTTCTCTCGGTTATTCTCTTCTGATGTCAGAGATTTTTCACAGACAGCTTTTAGCTCCTGCTTGAAGGTAATCAGTTTGAAAGTGAGTGTCCTCATTTTTCTGTCTCCCGATATCATTTCTATCTCCTTCTTTACTTTCTGTTGGTGGACGTATAGTGATTTGCTTGTTTGCATACAATACGTGTCATTACATGACTGATGGTCTTCCGTAAACCAGTTATCTTTTTCTCTGTCTTCAAAACCCATAATGGTACTTTTTTTTGTTGTTTCCGGTTTGTTTACTTTTTGAATGTCATTCATGTACTGCTTTGCAGTGGTAGCCAGAGCTTATAGACAGGCGTTAATCTACCAGAATGTAGGCTCATCACACTGCTGTAAATACTCATCACCAGTTTCATTAACAGCTTTTAATACTGTGTCTGGTAGTTTTTTTTACTTACTATGTGTATGTATGTTTGTATGTATGTATGTATGTATGTATGTATGTATGTATGTATGTATGTATATATGTATGTATGTATGTATGTATGTTGTATGTATGTATGTGTGCAGATTTTTAGGTTTTGTTTTATGTATGTATTCTCATGCATATAGTTACATATCTAGACATGCTCATATATATTTAAATAATAAACTTCTGGAAATATTTACAGATTTCTACAGTTCCAGTGATGGATTGGATCTGTAGTATTCGAATTGAGTTCTTTCTGGTTTTGAGAAGCCTAATTTCTCAAGACTGGTATTTTGGCAGTGGGTTACGTATCTCAGGAACCCAATAGTTACAGGTATAAACCTGAACTTTTAATCTGGATAAAGTAACTGTAGATCTCTCAATAGTTCAGAATATGTGTTCTCTTTTTCACTGATCTTCAGCTTTATGTTAACATTCGCAGGGCAGCTAATTTCCACAACTGTGCAGTTACTCTTCTCTATCCCAAATCATTATACCAGGTCTCTTGTGCTTACATTTTATTGAGGTCTTCACTGGGATATTTCACCAGTACTCCTTCTAGCCTACTGTGGTTTTTATTTCTTTGTCTTCAGGATTATCCTTTCGACAGATTTCATTATAGAGTGTCCTAGCTACAACGTCATGTCTCATCAGTAGATAACACCGCGATGACATTTTCGGACAACTACTTATGATGTGGGTGATATCTTCGGTGTTAACTCCACAAAGTTTGCATCGGTTGTCACATTTTATTGCTTTTCCTGTGTCTCTATTCTTTTGTGCATCAAGTACTTGGTTGATAATTCTGTTCTGGATTGCAAACACATACCTTTAAAATGGGACGTAGTAATCCGGCTATTGGTCCATGATAAACTGCTTTGATGATCGATGTTATTATCATCTCGGAGCTTTCTACTAACATATCCATGCATAGTCTTCTGCTCTTATAGGCTCATTCTTTCATATGATGATACATTGCAGTAGAGTCGTGCAACTTCTTTGGCAGGTACTCTAGGTTATCAGACAAAGAATGTTGCCCAAGGAGCTGCCTTCCGAGTCTTATGATGTTATCAGCCTCATGTATGCAAACTTGGTCAAGGGATGCGCTTCGACACTTGGTGGTTAAAAGATGTTGCCGAAGGGATGTGATACAACATTCAAGGGTATTTTAGATCGATGTTAAACCTCTGCCGCGTTGTTTTCGTTTTAGGTATAGGCGGTCTACGTCACTCTTTATGTTGAAATTATGTGTGCTTGTTAGAATTTTTCGGGTTTTAACATCAATGGCTTGGATCTCATCAAGCGTCTAAGTTAAGCAGCCCAAATATTGGTATGAGTACTAGCAATAGCACTGCACACACATTGTTCTGAGGTTCAAATTTTCTTTATTCGGTTGTAATATTCTTTAGTGACACGTGTTTAGTTACAGGTGCCATTGTAAGATATATTTTCATCCACACCTAGATACCTGTAACATTCCTCGTCAGATAAAAAGGAAACAGTCAAATCATTTATGGAGATGTTACTAGTCTGGTTTATAGTCCCCCCCCTTTCCACAGCCCATAGCAACATTTATCCTGACCAAACTCCAACCCTACGTTGTAACTAGGTCAAGGCTCTTTTTCAGCTGTATATTCTTTGCATAAAGTTTCAAGTCATCCACAAAGAAACAGTGTGTAATTTTGGTATTTGCTTCCTTGTGAACCAGTGAGATATCTTTCAGACTTCCTTAACATGAATGTCAAGAGATTTAGAGAAAGTGTAAACACCATCACAGAGAGGCTGTCCCCATGGAATATGTCTTTGCGATACTGTATTCTATCATCGATAATACAGTCACTCTTATACATCAAGTTCTGGCATGCAACTGGCCGGTAGTTTTTTGCCATGTGGGTGGTTCTGCATTTGGGGATCAATTTTGTCTCTGCCAGAGCTAACCAGTGTGGTATGCCATTGTTCCAAATGGGAGCTTGCTTTTAGAGATTGATAAGATATGGTCGATAGAATGTTAGCTTCTTGTACCAATATCCAACAATCAAGTCCTTTCCAGGTGCTTTTCCATCTTGGAGTTTCTGGATCACAGTTGCAAGAGTTTCACCATCAATGTTGTATGTCTTGAAGCAATAACTTCTTCGGATTTCTTCCATCCACAGAGCATCTTCGTTAAACTCTTCTTCATTCCAGATTTTCCCTCAGAAGAAGTCTGTGTCTTCTCGTGAAGGAGCTTCTGTGATATTCACTGCTCCTCCTCTCATGTCTCTGTATACTGCTGCCTGGTTCCGGTTAAATTTTTTGTTTATTGTTCTTCTCTCGGTTATTCTCTTCTGATGTCAGAGATTTTTCACTGACAGCTTTTAGCTCCTGCTTGAAGGTAATCAGTTTGAAAGTGAGTGTCCTCATTTTGCTGTCTCCCGATATCATTTCTATCTCCTTCTTTACTTTCTGTTGGTGGACTTATAGTGATTTGCTTGTTTGCATACAATACGCGTCATTACATGACTGATGGTCTTCCGTAAACCAGTTATCTTTTTCTCTGTCCTCAAAACCCATAATGGTACTTTTTTTTGTTGTTTCGGGTTTGTTTACTTTTTGAATGTCATTCATGTACTGCTTTGCAGTGGTAGCCAGAGCTTATAGACAGGCGTTAATCTACCAGAATGTAGTCTCATCACACTGCTGTAAATACTCATCACCAGTTTCAATAACAGCTTTTAATACCGTCTGGTAGTTTTTTTTTACTTACTATGTGTATGTATGTATGTATGTATGTATGTATGTATGTATGTATGTATGTATGTATGTGTGCAGATTTTTAGGTTTTGTTTTATGTATGTATTCTCATGCATATAGTTACATATCTAGACATGCTCATATATATTTAAATAATAAACTTCTGGAAATTTTTACAGATTTTTACAGTTCCAGTGATGGATAGGATCTGTAGTATTCGAATTGAGTTCTTTCTGGTTTTGAGAAGCCTAATTTCTCAAGACTGGTATTTTGGCAGTGGGTTACGTATCTCAGGAACCCAATAGTTACAGGTATAAACCTGAACTTTTAATCTGGATAAAGTAAATGTAGATCTCTCAATAGCTCAGAATATGTGTTCTTTTTCACTGATCTTCAGCTTTATGTTAACATTCGCAGAGCAGCTAATTTCCACAACTGTGCACAGTTTCTCTTCTCAATCCCAAATCATTATACCAGGTCTCTTGTGCTTACATTTTATTGAGGTCTTCACTGGGATATTTCACCAATACTCCTTCTAGCCTACTGTGGTTTTTATTTCTTTGTCCTCAGGATTATCCTTTCGACAGATTTCATTATAGAGTGTCCTAGCTACAACGTCATGTCTCATCAGTAGATAACACCGCGATGACATTTTCGGACAACTACTTATGATGTGGGTGATATCTTCGGTGTTAACTCCACAAAGTTTGCATCGGTTGTCACATTTTATTGCTTTTCCTGTGTCTCTATTCTTTTGTGCATCAAGTACTTGGCTGATATTTCTGTTCCTGGATTGCAAACACATACCCTTTAAAATGGGACGTAGTAATCCGGCTATTGGTCCATGATAAACTGCTTTGATGATCGATGTTATTATCATCTCGGAGCTTTCTACTAACATATCCATGCATAGTCTTCTGCTCTTATAGGCTCATTCTTTCATATGATGATACATTGCAGTAGAGTCGTGCAACTTCTTTGGGCAGGTACTCTAGGTTATCAGACAAAGAATGTTGCTCAAGGAGCTGCCTTCCGAGTCTTATGATGTTATTAGCTTCATGTATGCAAACTTGGTCAAGGGATGCGCTTCAACACTTGGTGGTTAAAAGATGTTGCCGAAGGGATGTGATACAACATTCAAGGGTATTTTAGATCGATGTTAAACCTCTGCCGCGTTGTTTTCGTTTTAGGTATAGGCGGTCTACGTCACTCTTTATGTTGAAATTATGTGTGCTTGTTAGAATTTTTCGGGTTTTAACATCAATGGCTTGGATCTCATCAAGCGTCTAAGTTAAGCAGCCCAAATATTGGTATGAGTACTAGCAATGCAAACACATTGTTCTGAGGTTCAATTTTTCTTTATTCGGTTGTACTATTCTTTAGTGACACGTGTTTTGTTACAGATGCCATTGTAAGATATATTTTCATCCACCCCTAGATACCTGTAACATTCCTCGTCAGATAAAAGGGAAACAGTCAAATCATTTATGGAGATGTTACTAGTCTGGTTATAGTTTCCCCCCTTTCCACAGCCACATTTATCCTGACCAAACTCCAACCCTACATCCGTTGAGAACGTTGTAACTAGGTCAAGGCTCTTTTTCAGCTGTATATTCTTTGCATAAAGTTTCAAGTCATCCACAAAGAAACAGTGTGTAATTTTGGTATTTCTGCTTCCTTGTGAACCAGTGAGATATCTTTCAGACTTCCTTAACATGAATGTCAAGAGATTTAGAGAAAGTGTAAACACCATCACAGAGAGGCTGTCCCCATGGAATATGTCTTGCGATACTGTATCTATCATCGATAATACAGTCACTCTTATACATCAAGTTCTGGCATGCAACTGGCCGGTAGTTTTTTGCCATGTGGGTGGTTCTGCATTTGGGGATCAATTTTGTCTCTGCCAGAGCTAACCAGTGTGGTATGCCACTGTTCCAAATGGGAGCTTGCTTTTAGAGATTGATAAGATATGGTCGATAGAATGTTAGCTTCTTGTACCAATATCCAACAATCAAGTCCTTTCCAGGTGCTTTTCCATCTTGGAGTTTCTGGATCACAGTTGCAAGAGTTTCACCATCAATGTTGTATGTCTTGAAGCAATAACTTCTTCGGATTTCTTCCAACCACAGAGCATCTTCGTTAAACTCTTCTTCATTCCAGATTTTCCTTCAGAAGAAGTCTGTGTCTTTTCGTGAAGGAGCTTCTGTGATATTCACTGCTCCTCCTCTCATGTCTCTGTATACTGCTGCCTGGTTCCGGTTAAATTTTTTGTTTATTGTTCTTCTCTCGGTTATTCTCTTCTGATGTCAGAGATTTTTCACTGACAGCTGTTAGCTCCTGCTTGAAGGTAATCAGTTTGAAAGTGAGTGTCCTCATTTTGCTGTCTCCCGATATCATTTCTATCTCCTTCTTTACTTTCTGTTGGTGGACTTATAGTGATTTGCTTGTTTGCATACAATACGCGTCATTACATGACTGATGGTTTCCGTAAACCAGTTATCTTTTTCTCTGTCCTCAAAACCCATAATGGTACTTTTTTTGTTGTTTCGGGTTTGTTTACTTTTTGAATGTCATTCATGTACTGCTTTGCAGTGGTAGCCAGAGCTTATAGACAGGCGTTAATCTACCAGAATGTAGGCTCATCACACTGCTGTAAATACTCATCACCAGTTTCAATAACAGCTTTTAATACCGTCTGGTAGTTTTTTTTACTACTATGTGTATGTATGTATGTATGTATGTATGTATGTATGTATGTATGTATGTATGTATGTATGTATGTATGTATGTATGTATGTATGTATGTGTGCAGATTTTTAGGTTTTGTTTTATGTATGTATTCTCATGCATATAGTTACATATCTAGACATGCTCATATATATTTAAATAATAAACTTCTGGAAATTTTTACAGATTTTTACAGTTCCAGTGATGGATAGGATCTGTAGTATTCGAATTGAGTTCTTTCTGGTTTTGAGAAGCCTAATTTCTCAAGACTGGTATTTTGGCAGTGGGTTACGTATCTCAGGAACCCAATAGTTACAGGTATAACCTGAACTTTTAATCTGGATAAAGTAAATGTAGATCTCTCAATAGCTCAGAATATGTGTTCTCTTTTTCACTGATCTTCAGCTTTATGTTAACATTCGCAGAGCAGCTAATTTCCACAACTGTGCACAGTTTCTCTTCTCAATCCCAAATCATTATACCAGGTCTCTTGTGCTTACATTTTATTGAGGTCTTCACTGGGATATTTCACCAATACTCCTTCTAGCCTACTGTGGTTTTTATTTCTTTGTCCTCAGGATTATCCTTTCGACAGATTTCATTATAGAGTGTCCTAGCTACAACGTCATGTCTCATCAGTAGATAACACCGCGATGACATTTTCGGACAACTACTTATGATGTGGGTGATATCTTCGGTGTTAACTCCACAAAGTTTGCATCGGTTGTCACATTTTATTGCTTTTCCTGTGTCTCTATTCTTTTGTGCATCAAGTACTTGGTTGATAATTCTGTTCCTGGATTGCAAACACATACCCTTAAAATGGGACGTAGTAATCGGCTATTGGTCCATGATAAACTGCTTTGATGATCGATGTTATTATCATCTCGGAGCTTTCTACTAACATATCCATGCATAGTCTTCTGCTCTTATAGGCTCATTCTTTCATATGATGATACATTGCAGTAGAGTCGTGCAACTTCTTTGGGCAGGTACTCTAGGTATCAGACAAAGAATGTTGCCCAAGGAGCTGCCTTCCGAGTCTTATGATGTTATCAGCCTCATGTATGCAAACTTGGTCAAGGGATGCGCTCGACACTTGGTGGTTAAAAGATGTTGCCGAAGGGATGTGATACAACATTCAAGGTATTTTAGATCGATGTTAAACCTCTGCCGCGTTGTTTTCGTTTTAGGTATAGGCGGTCTACGTCACTCTTTATGTGAAATTATGTGTGCTTGTTAGAATTTTTCGGGTTTTAACATCAATGGCTTGGATCTCATCAAGCGTCTAAGTTAAGCAGCCCAATATTGGTATGAGTACTAGCACTGCACACACATTGTGCTGAGGTTCAAATTTTCTTTATTCGGTTGTAATATTCTTTAGTGACACGTGTTTAGTTACAGGTGCCATTGTAAGATATATTTTCATCCACACCTAGATACCTGTAACATTCCTCGTCAGATAAAAAGGAAACAGTCAAATCATTTATGGAGATGTTACTAGTCTGGTTTATAGTCCCCCCCCTTTCCCCAGCCCATAGCAACATTTATCCTGACCAAACTCCAACCCTACATCCGTTGAGAACGTTGTAACTAGGTCAAGGCTCTTTTTCAGCTGTATATTCTTTGCATAAAGTTTCAAGTCATCCACAAAGAAACAGTGTGTAATTTTGGTATTTCTGCTTCCTTGTGAACCAGTGAGATATCTTTCAGACTTCCTTAACATGAATGTCAAGAGATTTAGAGAAAGTGTAAACACCATCGCAAAGAGGCTGTCCCCATGGAATATGTCTTTGCGATACTGTATTCTATCATTGATAATACAGTCACTCTTATGCGCCAAGTTCTGGCATGCAACTGGCCGGTAGTTTTTTGCCATGTGGGTGGTTCTGCATTTGGGGATCAATTTTGTCTCTGACAGAGCTAACCAGTGTGGTATGCCACTGTTCCAAATGGGAGCTTGCTTTTAGAGATTGATAAGAATGGTCGATAGAATGTTAGCTTCTTGTACCAATATCCAACAATCAAGTCCTTTCCAGGTGCTTTTCCATCTTGGAGTTTCTGGATCACAGTTGCAAGAGTTTCACCGTCAATGTTGTATGTCTTGAAGCAATAACTTCTTCGGATTTCTTCCATCCACAGAGCATCTTCGTTAAACTCTTCTTCACTCCAAATTTTCCTTCAGAAGAAGTCTGTGTCTTCTCGTGAAGGAGCTTCTGTGATAATCACTGCTCCTCCTCTCATGTCTCTGTATACTGCTGCCTGGTTCCGGTTAATTTTTTTGTTTATTGTTCTTCTCTCGGTTATTCTCTTCTGATGTCAGAGATTTTTCACTGACAGCTTTTAGCTCCTGCTTGAAGGTAATCAGTTGAAAGTGAGTGTCCTCATTTTGCTGTCTCCCGATATCATTTCTATCTCCTTCTTTACTTTCTGTTGGTGGACTTATAGTGATTTGCTTGTTTGCATACAATACGCGTCATTACATGACTGATGGTCTCCGTAAACCAGTTATCTTTTTCTCTGTCCTCAAAACCCATAATGGTACTTTTTTTGTTGTTTCGGGTTTGTTTACTTTTTGAATGTCATTCATGTACTGCTTTGCAGTGGTAGCCAGAGCTTATAGACAGGCGTTAATCTACCAGAATGTAGGCTCATCACACTGCTGTAAATACTCATCACCAGTTTCAATAACAGCTTTTAATACCGTCTGGTAGTTTTTTTTACTACTATGTGTATGTATGTATGTATGTATGTATGTATGTATGTATGTATGTATGTATGTATGTATGTATGTATGTATGTATGTATGTATGTGTGCAGATTTTAGGTTTTGTTTTATGTATGTATTCTCATGCATATAGTTACATATCTAGACATGCTCATATATATTTAAATAATAAACTTCTGGAAATTTTTACAGATTTTTACAGTTCCAGTGATGGATAGGATCTGTAGTATTCGAATTGAGTCTTTCTGGTTTTGAGAAGCCTAATTTCTCAAGACTGGTATTTTGGCAGTGGGTTACGTATCTCAGGAACCCAATAGTTACAGGTATAAACCTGAACTTTTAATCTGGATAAAGTAAATGTAGATCTCTCAATAGCTCAGAATATGTGTTCTCTTTTTCACTGATCTTCAGCTTTATGTTAACATTCGCAGAGCAGCTAATTTCCACAACTGTGCACAGTTTCTCTTCTCAATCCCAAATCATTATACCAGGTCTCTTGTGCTTACATTTTATTGAGGTCTTCACTGGGATATTTCACCAATACTCCTTCTAGCCTACTGTGGTTTTTATTTCTTTGTCCTCAGGATTATCCTTTCGACAGATTTCATTATAGAGTGTCCTAGCTACAACGTCATGTCTCATCAGTAGATAACACCGCGATGACATTTTCGGACAACTACTTATGATGTGGGTGATATCTTCGGTGTTAACTCCACAAAGTTTGCATCGGTTGTCACATTTTATTGCTTTTCCTGTGTCTCTATTTTTTGTGCATCAAGTACTTGGTTGATAATTCTGTTCCTGGATTGCAAACACATACCCTTAAAATGGGACGTAGTAATCCGGCTATTGGTCCATGATAAACTGCTTTGATGATCGATGTTATTATCATCTCGGAGCTTTCTACTAACATATCCATGCATAGTCTTCTGCTCTTATAGGCTCATTCTTTCATATGATGATACATTGCAGTAGAGTCGTGCAACTTCTTTGGGCAGGTACTCTAGGTATCAGACAAAGAATGTTGCCCAAGGAGCTGCCTTCCGAGTCTTATGATGTTATCAGCCTCATGTATGCAAACTTGGTCAAGGGATGCGCTTCGACACTTGGTGGTTAAAAGATGGTGCCGAAGGGATGTGATACAACATTCAAGGGTATTTTAGATCGATGTTAAACCTCTGCCGCGTTGTTTTCGTTTTAGGTATAGGCGGTCTACGTCACTCTTTATGTGAAATTATGTGTGCTTGTTAGAATTTTTCGGGTTTTAACATCAATGGCTGGATCTCATCAAGCGTCTAAGTTAAGCAGCCCAAATATTGGTATGAGTACTAGCACTGCACACACATTGTGCTGAGGTTCAAATTTTCTTTATTCGGTTGTAATATTCTTTAGTGACACGTGTTTAGTTACAGGTGCCATTGTAAGATATATTTTCATCCACACCTAGATACCTGTAACATCCTCGTCAGATAAAAAGGAAACAGTCAAATCATTTATGGAGATGTTACTAGTCTGGTTTATAGTCCCCCCCCTTTCCACAGCCCATAGCAACATTTATCCTGACCAAACTCCAACCCTACGTTGTTTGTAACTAGGTCAAGGCTCTTTTTCAGCTGTATTCTTTGCATAAAGTTTCAAGTCATCCACAAAGAAACAGTGTGTAATTTTGGTATTTCTGCTTCCTGTGAACCAGTGAGATATCTTTCAGACTTCCTTAACATGAATGTCAAGAGATTTAGAGAAAGTGTAAACACCATCGCAAAGAGGCTGTCCCCATGGAATATGTCTTTGCGATACTGTATTCTATCATTGATAATACAGTCACTCTTATGCGCCAAGTTCTGGCATGCAACTGGCCGGTAGTTTTTTGCCATGTGGGTGGTTCTGCATTGGGGATCAATTTTGTCTCTGACAGAGCTAACCAGTGTGGTATGCCACTGTTCCAAATGGGAGCTTGCTTTTAGAGATTGATAAGAATGGTCGATAGAATGTTAGCTTCTTGTACCAATATCCAACAATCAAGTCCTTTCCAGGTGCTTTTCCATCTTGGAGTTTCTGGATCACAGTTGCAAGAGTTTCACCGTCAATGTTGTATGTCTTGAAGCAATAACTTCTTCGGATTTCTTCCATCCACAGAGCATCTTGGTTAAACTTTCTTCACTCCAAATTTTCCTTCAGAAGAAGTCTGTGTCTTCTCGTGAAGGAGCTTCTGTGATAATCACTGCTCCTCTCTCATGTCTCTGTATACTGCTGCCTGGTTCCGGTTAAATTTTTTGTTTATTGTTCTTCCTCGGTTATTCTCTTCTGATGTCAGAGATTTTTCACAGACAGCTTTTAGCTCCTGCTTGAAGGTAATCAGTTTGAAAGTGAGTGTCCTCATTTTTCTGTCTCCCGATATCATTTCTATCTCCTTCTTTACTTTCTGTTGGTGGACGTATAGTGATTTGCTTGTTTGCATACAATACGTGTCATTACATGACTGATGGTCTTCCGTAAACCAGTTATCTTTTTCTCTGTCTTCAAAACCCATAATGGTACTTTTTTTGTTGTTTCCGGTTTGTTTACTTTTTGAATGTCATTCATGTACTGCTTTGCAGTGGTAGCCAGAGCTATAGACAGGCGTTAATCTACCAGAATGTAGGCTCATCACACTGCTGTAAATACTCATCACCAGTTTCATTAACAGCTTTTAATACTGTGTCTGGTAGTTTTTTTTACTTACTATGTGTATGTATGTTTGTATGTATGTATGTATGTATGTATGTATGTATGTATGTATGTATGTATGTATGTATGTATGTATGTATGTATGTATGTATGTATGTTGTGTGTGTGTGTGTATGTATGTATGTATGTATGTATGTATGTATGCATGCATGTACATTTGTATGTATGTATGTACATATGTATGTATGTATGTATGTATGTATGTATGTATGTATGTATGTATGTATGTATGTGTGTATGTATGTATGCATGCATGTACATTTGTATGTATGTATGTATGTACATATGTATGTATGTATGTATGTATGTATGTATGTATGTATGTATATAGATAAATACGTATGTAGGTAGGTATGTACATACGTGTATATATATATATATATATATATATATATTATATATATATATATATATATATTATATATAATATATATAATATATATATATATATATATATACAGATGCATGCATTCACATACATACATACATACATATATATGTATGTATATAAATATTTGTACACACACACACAGATATATACATATATAACAAGTAATGTTCGTGGCCACTTCAACATGGCTGTGTGTTTGAACAGACTTTACTGCGACTTTTTAACCCCAAGAGGACATCTCTTCCAGCTAGTTAACGATACACAGTTGCATCCGATTTATTACTAGCGGGGCAGCGGACCCCTACCACTTTCTAGTGACGGAACCAGCAGACCAGCATGGGTTCGGGCTATTTCTGCTTCTCTTCAGTACTGGACACCTTGTCTGTTAGCTCACCTTTTCTCGCAATATATAAAATTTTAAGCGACACACAGTCACTGATTTTGCAACAAGCAAAAATGGTAGTTCTAAAATATCTCTAACAGATCAACGTAGTAGTTGTAGTCACAAGTAATGTTCGTAGCCACTTCAACATGGCTGTCTGTTTGAACGGACGGACTTTACTGTGTCTGGGGAAAGTCATTCTCTTTTAGTGCCTTATTATTTAACACACTCACCGGTTCGATTTCCAATCATTTAGTTATTTCACATAAAGAAACTTGCAATCAAAATACAAAAGCGAATCCATAGGCTGAAGCAGGTGTAAGAATGATTTTAATGATTTCAATAATTTATATTAAGATTTTTATAATTGTATTCTTATCTTATATGAATTGAATTATAATGTATATATGTATGTTATTAAGGTTCTCGTTTTTGTTAAATGAATAAATAATCCAACATTCTAATATCCAAAAGTTGATGAACAAACTAAATTGTTACTCCATTTTCTTATTTGTATTATATATATATATATATATATTACTCTAGAGCATTACTCTACCTTCGGTATTTGAGTATTACTTTTCTCCACCTTGTTTTGCATTTATGTGTTCACTCATGTGTGAGTGTCTGTATATTATATATATATATATAATATATATATATATATATATAATATATATATATATATATATATATATATATTATATATATAATATATATAATATATATATATATATATATATATATGTATATATATATATATGTGTGTGTGTGTGTGGTGTGTGTGTGTGTGTGTTGTGTGTGTGTGTGTGGTGTATAAACCATAAAGAGATACGACGAGTTAACTTATATTCATTCAACTACGTGATGTCTTAGGGTTACAGCCGTTTCGCAATCTTGCTTAAGTAGCACTAATTTCAGTGTGGCAGAAATTATGCCTATACGTTTGTATTAGTACACACGCTCTGCATTATACAATAATATTATATATTTACAAATCAATGTAAATTCACCTCTACAGATTTTCTATAGAAAATATGATGACCTTAACCCGTGATTTAAGTGCACTGCTAACACAGTGGTACACGGTATTGGCTTATAAAAACGTTTAATATACTTTGTAGCATGTTTGCATAATGAAATAACTAACGGCTTCAAATCATCAATGGAAATTAAGAAAGCTAGCTCATGAGATATCAGAAAATCATGGTTACATCAATGATCAACGTGATGTGTATATATGCGTGTGTGCGTGCGTGCGTGTGTGTATGTGTATGTGTGTGTGTGTATGTGTGTGTGTGTGTGTGCATGTGTGTGTGTGCTTCTTTGTTTTACTGTTTCTTTGCCTTGACATGGGCTAGTAGTTGTAAGCGTGTGTAACTGTCATGTAAGCAGTGCCGGATTTAGGACAAATGAGGCCCTGTGCTAGTTAAGTGATGAGGCTCCTTACTTGGACAGTCAAGTATAGATGTTCAGGAAATTCATCGTAAAAAATTTTGGCATAGGAAGATGGGCCTCTCCCGGTGAAACGGGACCCTGTGCTTAAACACACCTAAGCACAATGGTAAATCCAACACTACTTGCAAGAAGTGTCCTTTGTTTCCAACCTTCCACGTAATCATGTCTAGGCATGATGAAATATCACCTTACCTGGAAACAGGTGAGGGATGGCGATAGGCATATATCATCTCGTAATACAAAATCTGTGTGACCCATGCTAGCATGGACAAGCGGATGTTACATATAGACTCCATAGATGATAATATATTCTACCGAGACGTTACAATCAACTCTTTGTATGGTACATATATATTTACTCGACTGCTGATGTTTATCAGTGATTTCTCCCATTGCTTTGATGTGCCATTTTCTATCACTAATAAAACTGTCGGCACGAATGTGCTAGTATACCCACGCACACACGTGCACACACACACACACACACACACACACACACACACACACACACACACACACAGACACACACACACACAGACACACACAGACACACACAGACACACACACACACACACACAGACACACACACACACACAGACACACACACACACACAGACACACACGCACACACAGACACACACACACACAGACACACACATACGTATGCGTGTATGTGTGTGCGTATATATATATATACTAGACGACCGTTTATCTAGTATACTTATATGTATTTGTGTACGGATCTATATTTATATCCATATGTGTGTATATATATGTATATATATATATATATATATATATATATATATATATATATATATATATATATATATATATATATATTTGATACATAAATATAATGCATATATATATATACATATACTTATATATATATATATATAATAACTATATGTACGTTTGTGTATGTTCATATATGTATATACATGGATACATACATCTATATATAAATGTGCGTGTGTGTGTGCGTATATATATGTATAATGTATAGTAATATATAATATATATTATATATATATGTATATATATATATGAGGATAAGATCGTTAATTTAAATATCGATCTTATCAAGTGGCCAACATGGGAATAAAAACCTTTAAAGATAATAATTATTATTAAAATTATAATTTAGGGTATCTAAGAGATACCTCTACGCTGGAAATAGCAACCAAAACTTGACTAAAAACCACATTAATTGTTAGGTGCTGTATGAACATTTAATGTAGTTTTAGAGTCAAGTTTTGACTGCTATTTCCTACGTGGAATTATCTCTTAGATACCCTAAATTATAATATATATATATACATACACAAATACATATACACGTATATACACACACATAAACATACATGTATGTATATGTGTACAGTTGTACCTCGATTTACACGTTTTTTATTTCGGTATGTTTTGGTTTTCCAATTTTATTTTTTAATTTCGTTTCTCTTCTTCCATAGAAAGATAGACTGCACGATTAAGTAACACAATTTAGCTTTGTATTTTATATTATGCTAACTATTTTAAAAACTGAATAATTGAATTTTAAATGTCAAACCTAAAAGTTCATTTTCTTTAGAAATAGAGAAATAAAAACAACTTCAAAGATGGAAAAAATTTCACAGAAACAGCGAAACCCTTTAACATAAACGAAGGAAAATATGAGTCAATATAAGAGCAGAATCTACAATAAGATCTGTAGGCGACAAGAAAACTGCTGAAGAATTTGGGCCAAAAATAGCTAAAATAATTGAAGAAGGTTCCTATTATTTAATATAAATATTTAACATTAATGACAGTGGTCTATTCGGTAATATAATGCCAAGAGAACTTTTATATCAGAAACAGAAAAACCGATACTATATTCGTTGCTTTTAAAAATTGCATAGTCATTATTAGTAAGCTGTAATGCATTAGATGATTGATTCTTGAAGCCATTATTTATTAATAAAACTCTTAATCCGTGTGCTGTGAGAGGATTGAGTAAAATATCCTTCCAGTCCATTGGCTGACGAACAATGTGTTTTGCATGGCTGCAGCAATATCCGAGAGCTAGTTTTATTAAAACTTTGTTCCTGAAGGTGAAATATACATGCATAAATACATACATACATACATACATACATACATACATACATACATACATACATACATACATACATACATACATGCATAAATACATACATACACACATACATTCAGAATTGTTAGCACGCTGGACAAACTGCTTAACAGTATATCAAATTCCGCAGAGGTCAACTTTACTTTTCATCTCTTTGGGGTCGATAAATTAAATACCAGTGAAACACTGGGTTCGATGTATTCGACTAGTCCCCTCCCACCAAATTTCAGGCCTTGCGTGTGTAGCAGAAAGGATTATATGTGCGTGTTAAAAAGAATACTGGTGGAATGTACCAGTGAAGACCTCAATAAAATGTAAGCACAACAGACCTGATATAATGATTTGGGATTGAGAAGAGAGACTGTGTACAGTTGTGGAAAATTTGCTGTTCAGCGGATGTTGACATAAAGCTGAAGATCAGTGAAAAAGGGAACACTTATGCTGAATTATTGAGAAATCTCTGCAGTTACTCTATCCAGGTTAGAAGTTCAGATTTAAACTTGTAATTATTGGGGCCCTGGGATATGTAACACACCGTCTAAATACCAATCTTGAGAAATTAGGCTTCTGAAAACCAGAAAGGAGAAAGCTAATTCGAAGACTACAGATCCAATTTGTCGATGGAACTGTAAAAATCTGTAAGACTTTTCAGAATTTTATCATTTCAATATATATGAGTATGTCTGGATATGCAGCTATATGCATGAGAATACATACATAAAACAAAAAAATAAAAATCATACAAATCAAACAAAAACATGCAAATCTGCACATATGCATACATAGTGCATACATACATACATACATACATACATACATACATACATACATACATACATACATAAGAGAAAGCTAATTCGAAGACTACAGATCCAATCCAGCACTGGAACTGTAAAAATCTGTAAAACGTTTCAAAAGTTTATCATATATAAATATATGAGCATGTCTAGATATGCAACTATATGCATGAGAATACATACATCAGACAAAATATAAAAATCTGCACTTATGCATGCATACATACATACGTATGTACAAACAAAAATGTTGATGCCGAAATTCCAATAAAAGAGTCTTGAATTTAGGTTAGAAACCGGCTCTTTCTTTATTGGCAAGAAATCTTGAAATAAAACTGAATAATGACATACGTACATACATACATACATACATACATACATACATACATACATACATACATAAAACAAAACATATATATATACACTTTATATTTCATACTTTTTTCCTCTTTTCTTTTTCTCGCTCCCCCTCTTTCACATTTTTTGCCGTACACATTTGTTTGCTTTCTTACAAAAAATCTAATGCCCTTAGCTAAGACTTTTTTTGCGAGTAACCAGATCGAACAGTCTCAAGTGTAACTGCCCGAAACTGTAAGGACATCTGGTAACTTGACTGAGGAAAGAGGGCCTTTGTATCGTTTATCTCCTGAGATGTTTTATTGTCCTCTATTGCGTTTTTCCATATATATATATATTTATGTATGTATATATATAGATATATATGTATGTATACATATATATATATATAGGTATATATATATACACATATGTATATACACATATATTTATATATACATATTTTAATATGTATTTATGTGTGTATGTGTTTATATATATATATATATATATATATATATATACATAGATATATATTATGTATACATATATATATATATGTATATATATATACACATATGTATATACACATATATTTATATACATACATATATATTATATGTATGTATGTATGTATGTATGTTGTATGTATGTATGTATGTATGTATGGTGTGTGTATGTTGTGTGTAATATATATATATATATATATAATATATATATTATATATATATATATATTTTCAGTATTCGAGAGAATCAGGCATTTAAATACTAAAAGCACTAAAGTAGAATCGGGGATAGCGCACCTGTATACCGACAATATGTACTGACATATACGTATTTACTAAAATTAATATGGATTGGCCCTTTCTGTTATGCATACTTTCACAAGTAACTGACTGAATATACAAAGCTCACCAAAATCTTACTGGGCTACATTTACTGCACGTTTGCCACTTCCACTACAGACTCTAGATCCAAACGTATGAAAGGTTCCGAGTTAGGTAAAGAATAGATAATACTACACCCCCCACTCACATTTATTCTCACAGATCGTATATATATAATATATATAATATATATATATATATATATATAACGGGAACTTTATGAAAATAAACAAAAGACTAAGGCAGGTGGAATACAAACAAACAATTGTATTAGTATGGCGCTCAGGAATATAAATAAAACAAGTCTTTTACGTTTCGAGCCTACGCTCTTCAACAGAAAGATACACAGAAAAGAAACACGGAGAGAAACAAGGAGAGAAAATAAATGCGTGCAGAGGCTAGCGAATCAACATGGCGATCATGGCGATATATATATATATGTATATATACAGATATGTATGTTTTCTTTTATTCTTTTACTTGTTTCAGTAATTTATTGCGGTGATGCTGGATTACAGCCTTAAAAGGTTTCAGTCGAAGAAATCGACCCCAGGACTTATTTTTTGTAAGCCTAGTACTTATTTAATCACTGTCTTTTGCCGAACCGCTAATTTACAGTGACGTAAACACACCAACATCGGTTGTTAAGCGATGGTGGAGAGACAAACACAAACACAGAGACACACATAAATATATGTACATATATATATATATACACAACGGTCTTCATTCGGTTTCCGTTTACCAAACCAACTCACAAGGCTTTGGTCAGCCCGAAGCTATAGTAGAAGACACATGCCCAAAGTGGCACGCAACGGGACTGAACCAGAAACCATGTGGTTGGGAAGCAAGCTTTTTACCAAACAGCCACACCTGTGCCTGTGTATGTATATATGTATATATGTATGTATGTATGTACGTATACACACGCAAGAGCTATATATATATATATATATATATATATATATAATATATATATATATATTATATATATAATATATATATATAATATATATATGCGTACCGTATACATACACAGACACGCACACCCACACACACAATTTGAAGCTAGAAAAGCACGGATAAGGAACATTAGGTAAATGAATGACTTTAGAAATAAATGGGTCACCATTAACTAAACTCCACAAAGGCAGCCAAAACACAGACTGATAGACAGACAAACAGTCTGATATATATATACATATATATATATATATATATATATATATAATATATATATATATTATATAATATATATATATATATATATATATATATATATATATATATATATACAAGCAGTCTTATCTATCTTTCTTTCTTTGCTTCGAGACAAAGAGATGTATTAGCGAGTTGCGGCCGAGGCTGCGTGATTATTTGTCATTTCGGACTGTCGCCATCTTTTTTAGTTTTTAAATCCCGCCACATTGTCTTGAATCTATGTATGTCGGTGTCTGTTTGCTCCAGCAACGATTCAACATGAAGATGACACGTACACCTTATTCTGTCGTGTATTAGAACAGTAATGGCTTATATTTCGGCGAAGTTGGACAGAAGATTTGCGTGTAGGACTATGTATGTATGTATGTATGTATGTATGGATGGATGGATGGATGTCTGCGCGCGTGCGTCTGTATGTGCGTGTGTACGTACAAGTGAATGTTTGCGTTTGTGTATGTGCGTGTGTGTATAAATATTTACATAGAAAATATGCATTAACGTGTGCGTGTGTATATGTGCATATATTTGTGTATATATATATGTATATATACATATGTGTGTGTGTGTGTGTGTATGTGCACATATGTTATGTATGCGTGTTTGCGTGTGTGTATGGATGTGTGTGTGTATGTGCGTATGTGCATGCATCTGTGCATGTACGTGTGTGCGTGTGTATGTATGCCTATTTACGTGTATGCTATAGACCAGATGTTGCTTAGGATTAAGAATTTCGCTTTGCAATCATGAAGTGCCGAGCACAACACCAATGCATAGCATCTTGAATAAGCACCTGTTGATACTCGGCCACTCAGTATCAAGACTGTTCAGGTGATGGAAGTACTGCAATACAGATCCTCTTCGGCCATGAATGACCACGGAATTGCACCTAAAAAATTCCCTTTCGAGGCACAAGTCCGGGCAAGGTTGTTTATGGAAGACCAGCAGTCGCCCATGCATACCAGTCTCCTCTCTCCGCGTCACTGATGTTATCCAAAAGAAGGGCAAAGGCTTATACAGTTTGGCTCCAGTGATGATGCAACTCATTTTTACAGCTGAGGAAACTGGAGCATCATGAAATAAAATGTCTTTCTGAAGAACGCAACACACTGCATTGTCAGGGAATCGAACTCACTACCTCATGATTGTGAGCCCAACGCTCTAACCACTGAGCCATGCGCCTCTACTTTATGATGATGGAAATACTGAAATATTCTGAGTAGAAACCTATGAGGGACCCATTTACGTTTTTCTCATTTGAAAAAAAAAATTTCAATGGGCATAAATATAATTGTACATAAATTGATTTCCACTAATTTACACGAAGTGTGGAAGCACAATGGCCCAATGGTTAGGGCAGCGGACTCGCGGTCGGAGGATCGCGGTTTCGATTCCCAGACCAGGCGTTGTGTGTGTTTATTGAGCGAAAACATTTAAAAGCTCTACGAGGTTCCGGCAGGGTGTGGTGGCGACCCCTGTTGTACTCTTTCGCCACAACTTTTTCTCACTCTCTCTTCCTGTTTCTTGAGTAACACTGCGATGGACTGGCGTCCCGTCCATTTGGGGGGAACACATACGCCACAGAAACCGGGAAACCGGGCCCATGAGCACGGCTAGACTTGAAAAGGGCGATAAAAAAAATTACACGAAGGCATATTACTGGTAAGTCAAAGAACGTCTCCTCTGCGTATCGTAAAAAGGCGACTAAAATGATTGAAGTAGGATTTGCACTCTGACTTCGTAAAATCCTCGCTAGCAACGACTACCCTAAACAAGCCCATGGGTTGGAGAGTTGTCGCTTGAGTGGTGCGAAGGTATCATCCGCCATGAGTAGAGAATCACCAACAAATGGTGGATGCAGCGACGCGCTGTTACAGCGCATGTCCCATACTACTACTACTACTACTACTACTACTACTACTACCACCACCACCACCACCACCACCACCACTACTACTACTACTACAAGGATTCTTTCTTTCTTCTCCTTTTTTTCTCCCCATATATTTACCCTGTTTTTCTATATTTCTCGATCTACCAACTGACTTTTCTATATGCCACCCTTTAAGAGTTAAGACATCTGTCTGTCTGACTGTCTGTCTATTTCTCTTTCTCTGTTTCTATGCCTATATGTGAGTGTGTATATGCATGTATGTGTGTGTGCGTGCGTGCATATGTGCAGTTGAAATAAACAGAAAGCATGTTATTGATGCTTCGAATATCTCATTATGTACCTTTCGGTAAATAATCATTCAATCAATGACAGATTATATTCAACAGATTGAAATTACAGAACTATAAAACCGACGCTCCAGCCAGGAAAAAAATAACAATTGTGATAAGTAATAGTTAAAAGATAAAAGGTGATTGGGAAGAAACCACTACAAATAATTAAATAAAGAAATAAATATAAGTAATAATGTGGAGAACCCAAGCGTTTCTAGGTTTTTAAGCAGATCATTTACTGTTACGCAACCCAGTACATGTTAATACATAATAATAGGAACAAATGGGAATGTAGAGTATGGATACAAAAGCTGAAGGTTTCATATCACTCCTCCATAGATGTATGTATATCATTATTTAGATTATTTCTAGATTTCTTGCCAATAGAGAAAGAACCGGTTTCTAACCTAGATCCAAGGTTCTTTCATTGGAACTTCAACATCACAAGAGTGCTTTTGTTTGTTTGTTTGTTTATCTGTATGTATGTATGTATGTATGTATGTATGTATGTATGTATGTATGTATGTATGTATGTATGTATGTTTGTGTGTGTGTATGTATGTATGTATGTATGTATGTATGATGTGCAGATTTGTATGTTTTATGTATGTTTTCTCATGCATATAGTTGCATATCTAGACATGCTCGTATATATTTAAATGATAAACTTCTGGAAAGTTTTACAGATTTTTACAGTTCCAGTGATGGATTGGATCTGTAGTCTTCGAATTAGCTTCCTCCTTTCTGGTTCTCAGAAGCCTAATTTCTCAAGATTGGTATTTAGGCAGAGCGCTACATATCCCAGGAACCCAATAGTTACAGGTATAGACCTGAACTTGTAATCTGGATAAAGTAATTGCGGAGATTTCTCAATAATTCAGCATAGGTTTTCTCTTTTTCACTGATCTTCAGATTTATGTCAACATCCGGTGGGCAGCTAATTTCCACAACTGTACACAGTTTCTTTTCTCAATCCCAAATCATTATATCAGGTCTGTTGTGCTTACATTTTATTGAGGTCTTCACTGGTACATTCCACCAGTATTCTTTTTTACACGTACATATAATCCTTTCTGCTACACACACAAGGCCTGAAATTTGGTGGGAGGGGACTAGTCGAATACATCGAACCCAGTGTTTCACTGGTATTTAATTTATCGACCCCAAAAGGATGAAAAGTAAAGTTGACCTCTGCGGAATTTGAACTCAGGACGTATTGACAGGTGAAATACTGTTAAGCAGTTTGTCCAACGTGCTAACGATTCTGTATGTATGTATGTATGTATGTATGTATGTATGTATGTATGTGTGTATAATGCTTATATGTGTATATACCCTATACACAGACTCTCACAAACACACACGCATATTTGTAAATTCGCGTTATAATCGTCAACAAATTAGTTCTTATATTACAAATTAAACTTTGATTACTAATGATTGGAACAAGGCCACATACTTCAGAAGAGACACAGACTTTTAAATCAAATTGATATGAATAGTACGTCGGTATTTGTTTTATTGATTTTGAAAGAATGAAATGCGTAATTCGATCCAACGCGATTTAAATCCAGAAAGAATAAAGCAACGCAACTAAGCACTGCGTTGGTGCACAAGCACGCAGATCTCAGAAACAACTGTAAGATAGTGAACTTCATTACACGATTTCCTGTTCCTTTTCCTTTATTTAATTTCATGATATATACGCGAGCCGGCCGAGTCGTTAGCACGCTGGACGAAATGCTTAACGGTATTTCGTCTGCCGCTACGTTCTGAGTTC
>NC_042998.1:134061725-134124225 GCF_006345805.1 Octopus sinensis | reverse complement strand
AAATTTCGGGCCTTGTGCCTAGAGTAGAAAAGGTATATAGGTATGGAGTTTGGTCAAGATGAATACATATGGTAGTTAATCGAGGAAAGATTGTCGATCAGGCAGGCAACATGGTTATCAGCAGTTTGCCTGTCTTCCTCTATCACCAGTGAAGGATGATATGATTACCTTGAAATCGACAAGAATATTGCATGCGTTGGTTCTGTGAGAAAAGCTAAAGTAACAATAGAATATTTCAGCAAACTTTGGAAGATATGGAAACAAGAGCTGTTTGCATTTAATAAGACCATCTCCCACAATACTTTCGCAGGGCCAGTACTAGTACCAGTAATTGAGATATGCTGGACACATCTAAAAATTCACAACTTAAACACATTAAAACTAGAAAGATACTAACAACTGGTAGCTTTCACATCAACAGTGACACTAGCTGATCTATGTTAAACGGAAAGATGAAGGCAGAGATGTAAGGTTATTCTAGACTGCCTTTAAGTGTCACATTGGATCACTTAGAGAACACTTACAGTAAAGAGAGAAATGAACACATCAAGTGTGTGCTTAACAGCGAAAGTGGCAACATCACGATGTTAGGTGAAGAACACATGAATTGGTACGCTGAGTGTAAAGCTGTTTCATATTAACAAAGGGTAATTGGATTTATCTAATCAAACAGAAATTTGAAGGAGAAATACTTATCATCTCAAGGGTAAATATCCCGTAATTTAGAGAAGACCAATAACATTGAGAGAAACAGTAGCCTATCTGAACTTGCGATAGGTACATCAGATCCTACCTGAAACGTTACGATCTTGTTATCCCGAAACAAGAGAAAAGGTATTAAATACCTGATCAATATAAAAAGATAAGGATTCCAATAGTTCACCACGGTGTGATAGAAAATGTCAATTGTGCCACGTCAGTGTGGAAGATATCGCCTACGCCATCAGCATTTGTCCAAAAAGGCCTACAAGACACCAGCTTTCTACTGGGCATAGCACTGTCGCTAAAACTATTTGCAATACCATCCGCAGGAAGGGATCATGATGGCCACGCCAAAGGCACATAACAAACAGAATGTGTAAACACCTTTAAAAATAAAGATTAATGATAGAGCATTCAAATAAAAATAGCAGCCCAGTACAAGTGCAATAGGACAGGTATTTATGGACATGTCCTGAAGTAATGCATTGCTGGAGAGGACAACTGTCCGGCAGATAAGAAGGTCTCGTCAAAATCCGTGGAAAAGGAGAATAGCTAATGAGAAAATAAACAGCTCTTATATTGAGTATATAGACATTCATTTGTTTCTATTACACACACACATGCCCACACCAATTCACCTGTAATCTTTATATCCAACTTAATGTGGATGTATTGTTAGAACACCGAATGTGCATTATTAGCCTTGAAAGGAACTCTGATATGGACGCATGGTGCATAAAGCACGCATATTTATATCGTTGGCAGATGAGAACCGTCTGATGCGGATGCCGGAACATCCAGATCACGTGATTTCGACGTACTCCGTCCCGTCAGTGAAAGACGTCTGGTAGCCGCATGCCAGCCGAATTTCACTGCCAACAATATATAGAATTTCAGTGACTTATCAGGCACTAATGTTGCAAATGGCCAGCAGGCTTATTAAAAAAATTATTATTTGCAAGTAAAACACTATTGATATCAAAAGGCCATCTTTACATCCAGCTTTATATGGTTGCTTTGTTAGAACGCCGAATACTAGATTGTTTGTCTTCTGCGTTAAGTTGGATATCAAAATTACCTTTTGGTATTAACATTGTTTCTGTTGCTAATAATTAATTTCTATGTATTCATAAATCCCAAGAGCTTCGTCACTTCGTTATTGACCAGTTTGAATTCTGCAAACAAAAAGAAAAAAATTCCAAAGAAGAAAATACATATGTATATATATATACATACATTTATACATATAAGTTTATATTCATGTAGATATATGCATGCATACATACACATACATTCATAAATACATGCATGCTTACATGCATATATATATATAAACATGCATACAAACATACGTATATTCACGCATGTATATCAACATATATTCAGACATACAATTATACATAATTCATACGTGCATGCATACATACATACATGCATACATACGTACATGCATACATACATGCATACATACATACACACATACATGCATACATACATACACGAAATCATACACAGTTGCACACACATATACACACACGTACCCCGCCACATATATACATACCTAGATAAACAATTGCTAGTGTCCTGAAGTATTATAAAAGCAGCTTGACTGTCATCAAAGTGTTCAACAACTTTTATCACTAAGTAAAGCAACAACTTCCAATTAGTTAGCTTAGATTACATGATCAAAAGTAAAAATTAAAATATTTGCAATTAATTAGCGTAAATTTGTTAACTCATAATTGGTTTGGGATTATTATACCTTCGCATTGTAATTAATAACGCAGCAATTGGTGTTTTCTTCAGCTGTCAGAACAGGATCTGGTTTTCATGTGGTAACAATCTGTTTATCCTGCTGGTTTTCCCTCAGAATATATAAGATATAATATATATATATATATATTATATATACTATATATATTATATATAATATATATACATACATGCATACATACATACATTCATACATACATACATACATACATACATACATATATATATATACATATATAAATATACATATATATGTACATTATATATACACAGTGTACATTTAAACACATAACAGTTGGCCATAATCGGACATCTAACCCGCTTGAAGGAGTAGTTAAATAAATTACTTTATTTGCTGAAGATAGCTTGAAACCATGGTTCAGGAAATAGATGGTAAATGTTTTTACTTTTCATTCACTTTCGAAATTACCCCTATTTGTGGTTTTGACTTTAACTGCTCCCTCTAGCCGGTTAGATGTCCGATTATGGCCATCTGTTATGTGTTTCAAAGTACACTGTATATATCATGAATAATATATAGTCTATTGACTAGTTTTTCTACACGCTAGGCCACGGTGGTAAAAAATTCTAAATAATATTTTACTTTCTTGATATATATATATATATTATATATATATATATATATAAGTTTAACAATTAAGGATAATCTCTTAATAAGGGATCTTAACAAGAAATTATCGGGTAGCTAGCGTGAAAACCTCATAAAAGAAAAGAATCCGAAAATAATTTTTTTCTTTTGAACAAATTAATTATATCTATATTGTATAAAGGGCATTATTACACATAAATGCCTCACACTAGGAGGGACAAAGTCATACTACCAAAAATTATACTAATCATACCCAATGCAGTTTTTCAAAGCAAGACATTTAAAAATGAATTATGTTCTGTATCACCGTGATTTCACATACAACTTGCGTCTAATGATCGTCAGCAGAACTGATTCTGAATACATCATAAATAAACCAACCTTATGTAGCGAAGACGAACAGACAACTGTTCACTCACTCCGCCAAGCACATGGAATGTTTATAAATCATATATCCGGTAAATGGCGGGCTTTTTACGAACTGCATGTCGGGTAATGAAAAGTATTTCGGAATAAGTTTAACAATTAAGGATAATCTCTTAATAAGGGATCTTAACAAGAAATTATCGGGTAGCTAGCGTGAAAACCTCATAAAAGAAAAGAATCCGAAAATATTTTTTTCTTTTGAACAAATTAATTATATCTATATTGTATAAAGGGCATTATTACACATAAATGCCTCACACTAGGAGGGACAAAGTCATTACTACCAAAAATATACTAATCATAATACCCAATGCAGTTTTTCAAAAGCGACATTTAAAAATGAATTATGTTCTGTATCACCGTGATTTCACATACAACTTGCGTCTAATGATCGTCAGCAGAACTGATTCTGAATACATCATAAATAAACCAACCTTATGTAGCGAAGACGAACAGACAACTGTTCACTCCGCCAAGCACATGGAATGTTTATAAATCATATATCCGGTAAATGGCGGGCTTTTTACGAACTGCATGTCGGGTAATGAAAAGTATTTCGGAATAAGTTTTTAACAATTAAGGATAATCTCTTAATAAGGGATCTTAACAAGAAATTATCGGGTAGCTAGCGTGAAAACCTCATAAAAGAAAAGAATCCGAAAATAATTTTTTTCTTTTGACAAATTAATTATATCTATATTGTATAAAGGGCATTATTACACATAAATGCCTCACACTAGGAGGGACAAAGTCATTACTATACCAAAATTATACTAATCATACCCAAATGCAGTTTTTCAAAGCAAGACATTTAAAAATGAATATGTTCTGTATCATCACCTGATTTTCACATACAACTTGCGTCTAATGATCGTCAGCAGAACTGATTCTGAATACATCATAAATAAACCAACCTTATGTAGCGAAGACGAACAGACAACTGTTCACTCCGGCCAAGCACATGGAATGTTTATAAATCATATATCCGGTAAATGGCGGGCTTTTTACGAACTGCATGTCGGGTAATGAAAAGTATTTCGGAATAAGTTAACAATTAAGGATAATCTCTTAATAAGGGATCTTAACAAGAAATTATCGGTAGCTAGCGTGAAAACCTCATAAAAGAAAAGATCCGAAAATAATTTTTTTCTTTTGAACAAATTAATTATATCTATATTGTATAAAGGGCATTATTACACATAAATGCCTCACACTAGGAGGGACAAAGTCATTACTACCAAAAATTATACTAATCATCCCAAATGCAGTTTTTCAAAGCAAGACATTTAAAATGAATTATTTCTGTATCACCGTGATTTCACATACAACTTGCGTCTAATGATCGTCAGCAGAACTGATTCTGAATACATCATAAATGAGTGAACAGTTGTCTGTTCGTCTTCGCTACATAAGGTTGTTTATTTATGATGTATTCAGAATCAGTTCTGCTGACGATCATTAGACGCAAGTTGTATGTGAAATCACGGTGATACAGAACATAATTCATTTTTAAATGTCTTGCTTTGAAAAACTGCATTTGGGTATGATTAGTATATTTTTGGTAGTAATGACTTTGTCCCTCCTAGTGTGAGGCATTTATGTGTAATAATGCCCTTTATACAATATAGATATAATTAATTTGTTCAAAAGAAAAAAATTATTTTCGGATTCTTTTCTTTTATGAGGTTTTCACGCTAGCTACCCGATAATTTCTTGTTAAGATCCCTTATTAAGAGATTATCCTTAATTGTTAAACTTATTCCGAAATACTTTTCATTACCCGACATGCAGTTCGTAAAAAGCCCGCCATTTACCGGATATATGATTTATAACATTCCATGTGCTTGGCCGGAGTGAACAGTTGTCTGTTCGTCTTCGCTACATAAGGTTGGTTTATTTATGATGTATTCAGAATCAGTTCTGCTGACGATCATTAGACGCAAGTTGTATGTGAAATCACGGTGATACAGAACATAATTCATTTTTAAATGTCTTGCTTTGAAAAACTGCATTTGGTATGATTAGTATAATTTTTGGTAGTAATGACTTTGTCCCTCCTAGTGTGAGGCATTTATGTGTAATAATGCCCTTTATACAATATAGATATAATTAATTTGTTCAAAAGAAAAAAATTATTTTCGGATTCTTTTCTTTTATGAGGTTTTCACGCTAGCTACCCGATAATTTCTTGTTAAGATCCCTTATTAAGAGATTATCCTTAATTGTTAAACTTATTCCGAAATACTTTTCATTACCCGACATGCAGTTCGTAAAAAGCCGCCATTTACCGGATATATGATTTATAAACATTCCATGTGCTTGGCCGGAGTGAACAGTTGTCTGTTCGTCTTCGCTACATAAGGTTGGTTTATTTATGATGTATTCAGAATCAGTTCTGCTGACGATCATTAGACGCAAGTTGTATGTGAAATCACGGTGATACAGAACATAATTCATTTTTAAATGTCTTGCTTTGAAAAACTGCATTTGGGTATGATTAGTATAATTTTTGGTAGTAATGACTTTGTCCCTCCTAGTGTGAGGCATTTATGTGTAATAATGCCCTTTATACAATATAGATATAATTAATTTGTTGTTCAAAAGAAAAAAATTATTTTCGGATTCTTTTCTTTTATGAGGTTTTCACGCTAGCTACCCGATAATTTCTTGTTAAGATCCCTTATTAAGAGATTTCCTTAATTGTTAACTTTATTCCGAAATACTTTTCATTACCCGACATGCAGTTCGTAAAAAGCCCGCCATTTACCGGATATATGATTTATAAACATTCCATGTGCTTGGCCGAGTGAACAGTTGTCTGTTCGTCTTCGCTACATAAGGTTGGTTTATTTATGATGTATTCAGAATCAGTTCTGCTGACGATCATTAGACGCAAGTTGTATGTGAAATCACGGTGATACAGAACATAATTCATTTTTAAATGTCTTGCTTTGAAAAACTGCATTTGGGTATGATTAGTATAATTTTTGGTAGTAATGACTTTGTCCCTCCTAGTGTGAGGCATTTATGTGTAATAATGCCCTTTATACAATATAGATATATTAATTTTTCAAAAGAAAAAAATTATTTTCGGATTCTTTTCTTTTATGATGTTTTTCACGCTAGCTACCCGATAATTTCTTGTTAAGATCCCTTATTAAGAGATTATCCTTAATTGTTAAACTTATATCCGAAATACTTTTCATTACCCGACATGCAGTTCGTAAAAAGCCCGCCATTTACCGGATATATGATTTATAAACATTCCATGTGCTTGGCCGGAGTGAACAGTTGTCTGTTCGTCTTCGCTACATAAGGTTGGTTTATTTATGATGTATTCAGAATCAGTTCTGCTGACGATCATTAGACGCAAGTTGTTATGTGAAATCACGGTGATACAGAACATAATTCATTTTTAAATGTCTTGCTTTGAAAAACTGCATTTGGTATGATTAGTATAATTTTTGGTAGTAATGACTTTGTCCCTCCTAGTGTGAGGCATTTATGTGTATAATGCCCTTTATACAATATATATTATATATATATATATTATATATATATATCTATATATATATATTATATATATATAATATATATATTACATATATATATACACATATATATACACATATATATATGCATATATGTATATACAAATATATATATATACATAAATACATATATATAATGATATATATACATATGTCATATGTATCTATATGTATGTATGTGTGGGGGATGCATGCATATGTATGTATACATACATAGGTGTGTGGGGCATATGTAAGTGCGGCATGTCATTAGCATATATACTTGTTTACTAATACTTGAGTGTAATATATATCTATTATATATATATATATATATATATATATATAGGAGAGTTCACGAAAAAACAAAAGACGAAAACTGGTGGTCTAGAAAACAAACAGATGTGTTAGTATAACGCTCAGGAATAGAAAAAGGCTTTTACGTTTCGAGCTTACGCTGTTCTACAGAAAGGGACACAGAAAAAAAAACAAGGAGAGAAAAAAATGTGTGTAGTGGCTACCGATCTATCATGGCGACTGATATATATATATATATGTATATGTATTCTACAATTGAGATTTAGACATTCTCAGTATAGGAGACACTTAGTAACGCTCAAATGATTCAAATTTAGATGCCAATGTCTTTACAGGGGATCATTTCCTTGGGGGTAAAGAATGGCTAAAAGAAGAATCAAGTTGAGCAGATATAGAAGCAATTACGAGGATTAACAAATTAAATACATTAAATATAACAGCTTGGGTATGAAATACAAAATATGTATTCATTCAAACATGCAAAACGAGAGAAAGCAAAATGGAGAAACTTTCAGACGATGAATATTTAAGTATAAATATATAGATATTTATATTAATAGATCCATTAATATAAATATCTATAACTTTGCTTTCTCTCGTTTTGCATGCATACATACATATTTTGTATTTCATATCCCAGCTGTTATATTTAATATATTTAATTTGTTTATCCACATAATTGCACTCCTTCTCTCTGTATATATATATATATATATATATATATATATATATATATATATATTAAGGTATGTAGAAAAATACAACATGGACAAGAACGTATAACTCTTAGAAGACGATACAATAAACACGGACAGGACATTCGAAACCCTCAGTCTTCAGTCAAGAACCGGATCATCGTAGTAATTTCGGCTGATTATATATATATATATATATATATATATATATATATATATATATATATATATGAGATAGAAAGTATGGTTGTTAATTTCATGTGGAAAGAGAAAATATGAAAATAGAAAGAGAAAAGATAAAAAAACACAGATTTGCTTTACACGACTAAAGTATATATTAGAATCATCATAGCGAAAGTATTATACAATATTATACAAAATAAGATTCTTTCTTCCAACATAACCGGTTTCGCTAAAGCTTTTCAAAGTTTGAGTGTTGGATGACACTAAACAATACCTATTATTTAGCTCATGCCACCCGAGACATATCAAAACAAATATCCCCTTCAACCTTGCAAAAAGAATTTGCACTATAGTGTCCGAAAAAGATACGAGAGAACTAAGATTGCGAGAGCTTCAAAGTGTACTTACTAATGGACAGAAATTATCCAATTCAACTCATAAATAATTGGATTAAACGTGAAAAATCGATTGACATAGAAACATTAAGAAAAGTCGAACACAATAACATACCTACTCTGAAAACATTACCTTATGTCTCCACATACACCCCAGAAACAAAGAAGCATTTAACATCATTGTCCAAAATCTCCCAATACTCCATAAGGACCCCAAACTGAAAGAAATTCTAAGTACCCATAAAATCATTAAGAGCAGTAAATAGCCAAAGGCATTAAAGATAATCCTCATAACTGCTAAATTATTCTCAAGAATAACAGACGCATGAGTAAAAAAAATGTGGTCGTCCTTACTGCAGAACATGTCCCAACCTTTTGGAAGGATCAGAATTCCATATTAGATAAGGGCAAATACTCAAAATTAAATCCAACTTCACTGGCACCAACGAAAACCTCATTTATGTAATCAAAAGCTCGGGCTGCCATAAAAACTATATAGGGTCTACAGGAATGACTGTCAGACGAAGATGTACAGTACACAGACAACAAATATCTTCCCCACAATATCGCTAGATATATCTCAGTCAACACATTGACAGATGTGCAGAGCAGCTGCAATCACAATTCCTAATTTTCCCATTATATCAATTTGCTATTTGCACCTCAACACAAGTGCAACTAAATAAAGAGGTCTCATTTATCGAAAAATATAAACCAGAATTAAATGTAAATCCATATTGAAAAGTAAAGATTTACCCCATCTATTGAATATAATACTGACATAAGCCAGAATGAAATAAAATCAATATTCAAAATTGCATAGTTATCTCTCCTGTGCTGAAAAATACTTTGGTTGCCAAATTACACCCACTAGCAAACAAAATCTCTAACTCCGAATTGTATCCAACACTCAAACTTAGAAAAGCATTATCGAAACTGGTTATTATATTGGAAGAAAAAAAATCTTATTTTGTATAATATTGTATAATACTTTCGCTATGATGATTCTAATATATTCTTTAGTCGTGTAAAACAAATCTTCTGTGCTTTTTCATCGTTTCTCTTTCCTTGTATGGACGCCCGACGGACTGGTCGGTCAAGGTGATCAAGGTGATATATACATACATACACACAAACATGACAAGTAAATAGACACCTTTGTAATCATTAAAATTTATTTAAATCTGAAATTATGCATTCAGATTATTTATTGTTACAATGTGAATATTTAATATCTAGTAGACATGCCCTTTGCATTTTTCAATGCAAAGACCCTATTATACACGTTACTGATCAGATGACGAATATTCTTTTGCGGAATTTCTTTCCAAGTTTCACGTAGTAATCTCAAAAGATCTGGCTTTGAAGATGCGTTCTTGTTCTGTTTATGAAGTGTCCTTTTCATTATGCCCTAAACGTGTTCAATAGAGTTCATATCTAGTGACTAGCTTGGCCATGGAAATTTTTTTATGCCACTCACATCCAACAAATCCTGATTCCTTTTCACCGTGTGACAAGGAGCCTCATCTTTCATAAATAAAGAGTCTTCTTTAATCATTTCACCACTGGAGAAGACTGGAAGAAATCCTTTCTGCAATATGAGCACATATAAATCTGAGTTTATGTTTCCTTCACACTCCACCAGCTCTGATCAACCATTGCTCCAAATTGCTCCCCAGACCATCACCGAATAGCTGCTGTGTTTCATTGTTGGCTGTAATCTTTTCACACTAAATTCTTGATCACAGAGTCTCTAGACCCACACTCGACCACTGTCAAGAAATGCAGCTAATCTAGACTCATCAGAGAATATGACAGTGTCCCAAAATTCTAGTGGCCTTTGCACCATCTCACTGGCCCAATATTTTCTCCGCTTGATGTTGGCTGGTCGAAGAAGTGGATTCCTTGTTGCTGCTCTGCCATAGTAACCAAATTTGTGAAGATTCCTGACAGCTGTTCTGGGACTGACATCAACTTGTTCTGCTATGTCAGAGGCCTTGCAACGAGGATTATCTTCCACATTTAGCAATGAGAAGGGTCCTGTCAGAGGTCCCTGGTTGATCTGGGCGAAGTGATGTGGACTCTTTCCCCTCTCTGGTGAATTGCACAATCACTCTACTGTAGAAAGCGGAATCCCAAGGTTTTCTTCTATTTTACGTTGACTATGTCCACCTCCAGAATGACACACAATACGGCCTCTTTGAAATTCAGACAGTTCCAAGGCTTCTTTTGTACATGGCGTGATTAAACATTCACATATAGAACCTGAAACATAAAAATGTCAATTAATAAAAAATATAAACCTTTACAAGTTAGAATAAACGTAAAACGATGTTTTATGGGGTGTCTATTTACTTCTGTCATGTCTGTGTATATGTATATGTATATGTATGTATGTATGTATGGTATGTATGTATGTATGTATGTATGTATGTATGTATGTATGTATGTATGTCTCTTCTATTTTTTTAAATATTATAAATCTTCCACTGAGGAACGAGCCGGTATCCAAAGAAAGAGATGAGGCTCCATCACATTTAGAACTTGAGAAAAATCTTGCATATTTTTACTGTTCCACTCACAGATTTCACTTGTAATGTACGCATTAGCCGGTCGATTTCTCTTTCTGAAAATCCCAGTTTATCCAGATTTTCCTTTAAACGTTTACTAACAAAACCTAGTGCTCCAAGTTTTATTGGTATGAATATGAATTCATAGTCTGGATATAGAAGCTGGAGGTTTCGAAGCAGTTGTCCATAGATATCCTCTTTTTCTTTTGATTTTCAAAGAGATATTTATATCTGCAAGGCAGGTGACCTCTATGACGGTACATACCTTTGCCCGTCCGTTCCAAACGACAATATCCGTATGTATGTACATGCAATTATGTATGTATGTATGTATGTATGTATGTATGTATGTATGTATGTATGTGTGTGTGTATGTATGTATGTATGTATGTTGTATGTATGTATGTATGCATGTATGTATGTGTGTATGTAGACATTAATACATGATTTTGACTGGTGCATATTTTATATACTCATTCTCTTAAATCGATATATCTGAACAGATGGATTCACTTGTGTATATGTGTGCTTGTGTTTGATGTATGTGGTGGGATGTTTGTGTGCGTGAGAGAGAGCGTCTGTGTATGTCCTATGCATATATATTAGTATGCATACGCGCACACACAGAAATACGTATACACACATACACACACATATATGTATATATATATATTATATATATATATATATATATATATATGTATATGTGTACAACCTGTTGTATGGTCGGGCCGTCGGTGAGTAAACCGGCGATTCATTAGGCTTGTTTTGTAACAAGGCTTGGTTATCGTTGGATACCCTTGGTTTTCCTTGGATACGAAAAACAGAACTTGTCAAAGGATGAATGAACTTAATAGAATCAACGGTCATCCAGCATCTGGGAGTGAGAAATCCCATGTCTTTGTTTGGGCATCTTTTTAGAAGGAAAACTCTGATCTAACACCTGCGATTTCGTTTGCATCCAACAATGTAAACTAGTTCTTTTTGAGCAAATACATACGTTATTAAGAGAGTGGTTGTGGCCCTATGCAAGGCCTTTCCTGACTTTAAAAAGCTTCAGAGACAGGCATCGCTAGATGTTTAACATGTAAAAAATTCTGTTACATGCTACATTCTATGGCTGGCCGTAATCGAAAAATGTATATATATGTATGTCACATATCAGTATATATATATATATATATATATATATATATATATATATATATATATATATATATAATATATATATATTATATATATATATATATATATATATATAATATATATATATATATATAACATGGGCGATTCTTTCTTGTCTTCGGATTCACGGTCAAACGGTTGGTTGGAATTGCGAAAAATTACACAGATGTGTAGAATGATCCGATGGTGATGCTGGGCTTTGTATTTTTTCATAGCTCCCATGGTGACCGAGATAATCTACTATAATAATATTCTTGTGTTTATGAATGAGAAAGGAAGGGGTGATAGATGAATAAGGAAGGAAGGGGTGATATCATATTTGGTAGTGGGATGATGAAAGTTGTACGCTGAAAAAATTAATCAAACAGCGTTTCAACGCTGTGTGAATATATGTGTGTGTATGTAAAAAGGGGTATGTGAATGCGTGTGTGTGCGTGTGAGCGCGTAATGGAAGTGGTTCATCTTTGCTCGCTTAGTATTTGGGTTTACTTTTTGACTTGGTTGAATCTTGGTTGTTTTTTTTTGTTGGTCAGTTATTTTTAGCGTTTTGACAGAAAAAAAGTCATTCTAAAATTGTTTTTTAACGTAAGCGTGCCCAAATAAGTCGAATGCTTACACAGAGCAGGTTTTACAGCCACATCATCCAAACCGACCAGTTGAAACTGGGCTTAGCTGCTAGTATATATATATATATATATATATATATATATATATATATATATATATATATATATATATATATATATTGATATGTGACAACGCAAGAAACTCTCGGCCCTCGAGTCATTCTGTTACTTCTGCTAAATATTAATAAAAATATGCATATACTCATATTTCGAGTTCTATTTTCCCTGTTTGCACCAGCACACAGTCACACACAGGCACACACAGGAACACACACATACACACACACATATATACACACACACACATATGTATATGTATATATATATATATATATATATTATATATGTATGTGTGTATGTACTAGTGCGTGTGTGCATATATATTTATATATACACATATATGTATCTATTGGTACATATATACGTTATATCAATATACATGCATGTGTATGTAGGTGCACATACACACATGGACGATGCATATATAGATACATATACATACATACAATTACATACACTCATATTATATACAAACACAAACTCATATAGACAAACATAAATAAGCACGCTTTGTTTTTCTAGCGATAACCATAACATTGAAAAAAAAATGTGGGGCAATTAAATACAGGATAGACGCACACGGCACAAGACATCCCAAAGCAAAGGCTAATAATCCTATTATATAATTAAAATATAAGAAACCAGTGTATCAGGTTGAAAAGACAGTAAATAGGTCAAAAATGATATCACATATCTGATTATGGTCTTTAGAATTTCGAAGTGCTGATTTGATTCATTTATTCTTTATCCAAGACACGCTTTATCCCCCAAGCTTCCTTCCTTTCTTCCTTTCTTTCTTTCTTTCTTTCTTTCTTTCTTTCTTTCTTTCTTTCTTTCTTTCTTTCTTTCTTTCTTTCTTTTTGTTTTGGCCTTTTGTTGCTGCTCCTTGTGTTACTTTTGGTTTTGCTTATATTATTGTTCGTCCTGGTTGTTATAGCTTTTGTTGTTGGTGGACGGTTGTGTACACACACACACACACACACACACACACACAAACAACACACACACGCATATATAATACATACAGATACACACATGTATATATATATATGTATATATATATGATACGCAAACACACGCACACATATGTATGTACGATAATATGTACATTTATACGTATATATATGTGTATATATTATGTGTGCATAGGCACAGGCATATATATATATATACATATATGTATATATATCTTATATATATATATATGTATGTGTATGTATATATATATATATATATATATATATATATATATATATATTATATATATATATATCTTATATATATATATGTATGTGTGTATATATATATACACAGTAGTAGTAGTAGTAGTAGTAGTAGCATTAGTGATGATGATCGTCGTTGTCATTGTCGCCGTAAGAAAAAGAATATAGAATATATATATATATATATTATATATATATATATAATATATATATATATATTGTATATTCTTTTTCTTACGGCGACAATGACAACGACGATCATCATCACTAATGCTACTACTACTACTACTACTACTACTACTACTACTACTAGTTTCAACATTAAGGAACTAATCATTCAGAGCAAGTGTGTAAATATTCATGTCTCTTCCAACAAAGGCCGGACAAATCGACCTCTGAAAGCAAGCAATGACGTATTATAACTAAGTAACGTCATTTCGCATACGTCCGCACGCACACATGCACGCATGGGACGCACGCGCACCCGTACGCTCACACACACATGCATGCACACGTGCGCGCATACGCATACACACATATACACGCACAAACACATTCACACACTCACGCTTAAACTCATATATATATATATATATATATATATATATATGCACAGACACATACACACACAAACGCACACACACACATAATCACACTCGAGATTGTAAACACATTTTGTTTACTCAGACGACAAAGACAGACAAAATACACATACAAACACAAATACACACACACACACACCACACACACACACACACACACACACACACACACGCATGTATACAGTTACATGCATGCACGGCCGTGTGTAAGCAGAAGGACATACAGGCGCAGACACAAATAATTGATATTACAAAGCCTACTGGCCATTCGAATCCAGTCGCCTTTTATTCGTCTTAAATACTACGTGGTATCAAAAAGTCCCCGGACTAGTTCTGTAGCTCACCAACAGATGGCAGCACATGGTTGCGTGCGCAATGAGAGCTAGCAGTGGCCTTCATGAGGCAGTGTGCCGAGTGACATCTCTGTGTCTACTTCGCAAGTTTGGAAGTTTGTGTTTTTGTGATGACGTGTATGCTGTGGTCACGTGTATGCTGTGGTCGCGTGTATGCTGTGGTCACGTGTATGCTGTGGTCACGTGTATGCTGTGATCACGCGTATGAGATTTTTGTTACGGACAGGAAGCTGGAGAACGGCGCGAACGTGGAATTTTGCGTTAAACTTGGGAAGTCTGATACAGGAGACATTGAGCGTGCTTCGGCAATCTTACGGCGACGAGGCAATGGGTCATGCGCAATGTTTCGAGTGGTACGGGTGCTTCAAAAATGGAAGAACGTCTCTGGAAGAAGATGACCGATGGAAGACCTTCTACGAGTGTCACCCACGGAAATGTGGAGAAATTTCATCAACTTGTGCATGAGCATTGTTGGAGGACAATCAACGATATTGCTGATGTTGTTGGTCTATCGCATGGGTCCGTGCAGGCAATCCTAACGTCTGAATTCTTCACAATGACAATGCAAACAGTTACTACGCTCTCCTCGCCCTATTCGCCATATTTAGCATATACGGACTTCCATCTTTTTCTCAAGATGAAAATACAGCTCAAAGGTCCGCCGTTTTAACACCGCTGTCGAGATTAAGAGCGAATTTCAGCAGGTTCCCGACTTGCTTACCGAAAACGATTTTCAGGCCAGATTCCAAAAGTAGCAGGAGATCGGTGTGTTGCAGCGTAAGGTGACTATTTCTAAGGAGATAATATAAAAACTTAGGTAAATAAGTTATCTTTTATTAAACATAACTAATCCTAGAACTCTTTGATACCACCTCGTACATCGCCAAATACTAAATGTGGCTACCAAAAGAGAGCAGATACTCCCTCTAAGAGTGTATATTAATTTTGATAATTTTAACTCAGCTTTAAGCTTTAAATTTCTTGAAATTACTTTCCTTTCCCTTTGAAAGTCGCCAACGATTAGCGCTGGATTTTTATCTTTTGTTTCCAATTCACTAACTAAAAAGGGATTTTCAATTAACTGAGAATGTCTTCCGGACATCGTTTCATACATCACTTCTCTTAACATATTTATATTTATGCCATTGGCTCACTTTACAGCTTTATATTTTAATTGCACACACACACACACACACACACACACACACGCGCGCACACACACACACACAGACACACACACACACACACACACACACACACACACACACACATGCACCCCACCAACATATAACACTGTGATTATTGATGCAGATGGTATTGAATTTAAAGCTGACCTGAAGCTAAGCAACACATACACACATTCATACTTCATCTAAGCGAGATATTTTAGCATAAGGTCAGCAATTTTCACGGGAAAGGAGTAAGTCGATTACATAGACCTCAGTGCTCAACTGGTATTTATTTGATCGACCCTGAGAGAATGAAAAGCAAAGTCGACCTCGGCAGATTTTGAACTCAGAATATTAAACAGAACCAGAAGAAATACCGCTAAGGATTTGTCTGGCGTGCTAGCTCCTTCCAGCTCGCTGCCTTCTCTTGGTGAATAATAATAATAATAGTAAATGTTAATAAAATGTTTTAAAATATCAATATTTCAACGACATTAACTTGCCGATGAACATGTGCAATACTTACGATAACATCGGCAACAAGGTTTTTTATTTCAGAGTTTATTTAATTTCAAAACAATTTTATTTTCCAACATATATAAATCTACAGTCTTGTATATTTACTTAGTGATTCTTTTATCACTATTTCGGCAAATGAAATTATTTCTAGTCATTGACTGGCACCGACTTATTCTTCAACATTTATTTTAGTTAGTCTTTTAATTCTCCGTGCATTTATTATGTCAACATTAACTTCACCCTTTGTTTGTGGTTCATTCACCACAATTTGAACAAGTACAACGATAGCTATGCTTTTCTGATGGGATCAGATTAAGACCTAAAAATGTTTGAAATTATCTCCCGTACATACTAGGAAAGAAAAAGTATTTAGCTAGTGACTAATGTCACGTTTTTCTCCCTAACCATATTTATTTCTAATTAGCTTTTTCAATGCCCTCTGCTGTAAAAATGTTAACACTAACTTACCTATTGTTTATGTAGTCGTTAAGCTCAACGAAAACAGACAATTTGGTCTCGCGAGATATCAATATTCATGAGTTTTATGAGAGAGAAAAAACAAAAAAACAAAAACAAAATGAAAAAGTGAGGTGAAAAGTAAAATAATATATTTATTAATAGGTGGCATTATAATAAAAACAATACGAACTATTTCAATTGATACATTCATTATTATTCATGACTTTTTTAATGAGAAAAAGGAAAAGAAAAAGTATAATACGGAACGAAACTTCCACAAACAGAGAACTAGATTGAAAGTCCCTTTCAAACTCATCAACATCAATTTTAAGGTCGGCTTCCTTTTTTTTTATATCCGGATTTTCTCATAAAATGAAGAGCAAAGTTGAAGACGTGAGATTTGAATTCAAAATGTAAAAAGGCAAAACTAAATCCTGTAAAGTATTTTGTTCGTCACAAAACTAATTCTGGTATCGAATGTCATCCACAATAGTAATAATGATATTTTCTAAGTTTGCTATAAGAGCACACATATTTTGAGGGAAGAGATATAGTTAATTATGTCGACTCCCGATGCTTCACTGATTCTTTATCGACCTTGAAAAACGAAAGGCAAAATGCTATAGTGCATCGAATTCCAAAAGACCTCATCTGTCACTCTACTGATTCTGCCAACAAATCACCTTTCTAACATAGGTACAAAGCCACAAATATTTAGGTGTGCTTACGGATGACATAAAATGTAACTAAATACTGAAATCCTTTTAGTCTGGCACTTTATATATTTACTACCAATACACCACAATTCTCTAGCCATAAGACCCTGAGATGATATGAACAACAAAAGGACGAATTGCAAATCAGTGGGGATTTACAGTGAGTAAAGGGAAGGCGAAATAAGCATAAACAATAGATAACAAAAGAAAACAATTTCAACAAGAAAAACTCTTTCAACAGAAGCATTTTTCTTGTTGATATTGCAATAGAGGAAGGCGATGAGCTGGCAGAAACGTTAGCATGTTGCGCGAAATGCTTAGCCGTATTTCGTCTGCCGTTACGTTCTGAGTTCAAATTCCGCCGAAGTCGACTTTGCCTTTCATCCTTTCGGGTTCGATTAAATAAATACCAGTTACGCACTGGGGTCGATATAATCGACTCAATCCGTTGGTCTGTCTTTGTCTGTCCTCTCTGTGTTTAGCCCCTTGTGGGTAGTAAAGAAATAGGCATTTCGTCTGTCTTTACGTTCTGAGTTCAAATTTCGCCGAGTTCGACTTTGCTTTTCATCCTTTCGGGTTCGATAAATTAAGTACCAGTTGCGTACTGGGATCGATCTAATCGACTGGCCCTCTCCCCAAAAATTTCGGGCCTTGTGTCTAGAGTAGTAAAGGATATTTCAATAGAGGGAGGAAAGCCCGCATCGTCTAATTCTGGGGACAAAATCTCCCACACAAAGTCCTAGATTACTTTGATACAGCAAATCCATCAGAAGTGCCCTCGCCCAGTTCCTTACTGCTTGTTTTTAGTCGCACAATTAGAATAGCTCTATTTAGTCCCGTTACTCTCACCCAACCTTCCTAAAACACGTTGGAAGACAGTTCCTCCTTCTCTACACTCACCTTTCTTCGTCATAGGTAAAGGAAAATTAGCCACACTTCCTTGTTAAAAGAAGGTGGCCAATTGGTCTTCATAACAGATATGAGATGATAGACGGATCCACTTTACATGTGGTAACAGTTGTTCAACACAAGCCCACAAGTGGGCAATACACGAACGCAACAAATGCGCGAAGAACGGTTTTCACCCGCTGAGCGCTTCTCGGACAGGTTAGGCTGCTGGTACTTCCATCTAATATTAAGAATGCTTTCCCCCATCTCTCTTTTCCCCTTGTAGCACTGCCATGTTAACTACTTTTAGACACCCATAATCTCCACCCAGAAAGACATCCAGGAAAGACTGTTCAGACTGTCCTCAACGACGTTCAGAATCAGTCACAGGCTATCGATGCTCAAGTCCTCCACTAAACTTTATTAGAATTTGAGGATCTGCTTTCTACCGATTGCATTCCAGCTAATAGAGTACAGTGAGTGCGTGGCAACGTTGTAGATACCAAATATCTAACCTGTTCATTATTGCCGTCGTTCTTTAAGAATCTCTGTAGAAGTACTAGTCATAGCGTGTTGCTGCGATATCATTTGGACACATTCTCGTACTGGCTATTGACAAAAGAACTCTCGTAGAATCTGTTCCTCTTACGAAGCGGCGAGTTGGCAGAAACGTTATCATGCCGACCGAAATGCTTAGCGGTATTTCTCCTGTCTTTTCGTTCTGGGTTCAAATTCCACCTAGGTCGTCTGTACCTTTCGTGTATAAAGGCGGCGAGCTGGCAGAAACGTTAGCACGCCAGGCAACATGCCTGGCGGTATTTCGTCTGCCGCTACGTTCTGAGTTCAAATTCCGCTGAGGTCGACTTTGCCTTTCATCCTTTCGGGGTCGATAAATTAAGTACCAGTTACGCACTGGGGTCGATGTAATTGACTTATTCCCTTTATCTGTCCTCTCTATGTTTAGCCCCTTGTGGGTAATAAAGAAAGAAATAAGATTCTGTTCCTCTTACAAGGCGTGAAATAGTAACCAATTCAGTCTAGTTTGGTGGTTCTTGGGACAAGGCATAACGGCCAAGCGATAGTAGACGAACGAAGCGATATAAAAGTTAACAACTTTCGCTCGATATTTCAAGAGATTTTGCTTAGTTCATTTCTTCAGTGTAACTGACCAATTTACTCGCGAACACTTTCCTGTTTTCCCCCATCCAGAGGTCCAGTCCGAGCCAGATCCCGAAGATCTTCACCGCACGTTTGGTTCAACGACAGCTCCTTCTACTAGATGGTATGGACTTGCTTACAAGATGCCGCACTGCAAACGCACCAACCTCATCCAGTAGGTGCATGCTCCCGAAGCTTTCCCGTACGTAGTAGTAGTATAGTAGTTGTAGTAGTGTAGTAGTAGCAGTAGCAGCAACAACAGCAAAAGTAGTAGTAGTAGCAGCAGTAACAGTAGTAGTAGTAGTAGTAGTAGTAGTAGTAGTAGTAGTAGCAGCAGTAACAGTAGTAGTAGTAGTAGTAGTAGTAGTAGTAGTAGTAGTAGTAGAGTAGTAGTAGTAGTAGTAGTAGTAGTAGTAGTAGTAGTAGTAGTAGTAATTGTTGTTGGTAGTGTAGAAGTAGGGATGCTGGAGTCGTCAGACACTGCAATTTCTTGTCGCTAAAACTGATGCTTCTTTAGAAAATTGCGCTTTTCTGAGTGCTGCTCACATCCTCGGGCGTGTCATCCATTTCATGAGCCAAGATGTCGTCTTGTATTTCTGATAACTATTTTCCCTCGAGTGAGTGCGAGGGCCAACATGTAGCTGCGCATGTAAGAGATAACAGATTCGCAGTCCCACCGTTGTCGCTGTTGCTATTGTCATTGTTGTTAATGTTATTGTTGTTGTTGATGTTGCTGCTGCTGCTGCTGTTGCTGCTTCTGTCCTTCATGCAATGGCAATATAAATTTCTTCATCCATATGTCTTTAGCGTGACGTTAATGAAGCAATAACAGCTTTGACTGCGACGTCAATGATTTTGTTTTATCTGGCTGTTTTATCTGTTTTTGTCTTGAGCAATTCTTTAGTGCCTATCTCCATTCCTGTTTGTATAACTTGAGGCCTCATCCCCATCTTCCATGCCAAACATTATGATACCCTTACTGGAATTCATGATTTTTCAATGAAATTATGAAGTTAAAAAACACAAAGTTCAACGAAGACACGGCCCCGTAGGGCTCTCATCAAACGAAGAAGCACAGTTTTATCTAGCGAATAGGTTCCTCCTCGAAACTGTGAATTAAATGTCACGTATTGGTATCTCTTTCAGAAACATAGCAAAAAAATTGTGAAACTTACAGAGAGAAACAATATTATGTCGATCACGATGAATGCAGTTTTGCGGCTTGAGGAGTTTTGCGGCTGATTATATCGATCATATTTACTTGACGGCTACTTTATTTTTTATCGACCCCAAAAGTGATGAGGAGCGACGAAGACATTTGTGAGATTTGAATACAGAGTGTAAAGGGACGTGATTATACGCTACAACACATTTAATTCGATGATCTACTCATTCTACCGACCTACCACCTTCAGCAATAGTAATTATCATAAATATTATTGTTATTAGTAAGTAATCGCCAGACAATAACGTTACATAGCGAATTGTAATAAATCAATCTTGTTTCAGTGTCGAAGATTAAGTGTCTTGCGAAGAATTCTGTCTCATCACTGTATTTCGTCGTCCTTGTCTACTTCACCTTGTTACAAGAATCTTTTATCGAGTTTGTTTCAGTTGAAGATAAAATGATTCAACCACTCTCCTTTGAGCCGTAATTGCTCTTAATGAAACAGGGTGCCTTATTTCCTTTCTTTCTGCGATAATATAATTACACATTCGTTGGCAACGTCAAAGGCAACGTCATCCGGTAAAAATTGTAGCTGTAGGTTTTAACAAATTGATTGAAAGTTTTCTCTCTCTTTCCCGTTCTTTCTTTCTTTCTTTCTTTCTTTTCTTTCTTTCTTTCTTTCTTTCTTTCTTTCTTTCTTTCTTTCTTTCTTTCTTTCACTTAGTGGAATGTTTATTGGTTAAAGAGTCAGCATTTACTCTCCACCCATACACACATATAAAGAAACAGAAAAAAGTATTAAAATAAAAAAAGAATGAAACAAGAGAACGAAAAAAAAAATAGATGAGAAAGTATAAAAAAAAATCCAAACATTTTACGTACCGCAAGATCTTATAAATAACAGGTTGACAAGTAAAAAAAAAAATAAAGAAATAAAATGAAAAAGAAACAAATAAATGAAAGAAGATAAGGAAATGCAAAATATAAAAAGAAAAAAACTAGCTGGTCAGAATTAGATTTAGATCTTTCTTTGCAAAACTTGTGATTATGTCATATACATTAGTGTAATGATATAAAGTGTAAAACATAGGTGTTAGTCACTGTAAAATACAGCCAGAATGTACACCCCTGCTATCAAAGAAATGGCGACTATTTCAATTCAGGCTTTCTTTTCTTTATATTTGATTTTGCTAAGAAATACTTTTTATATTCCTTACAGATGTAGAATTTCTACTCTCACCTGCACCACTAATGTATTCTTTCTACGGAATTGTTCAAATTGTAGCAGACAACGCGAATACGAGATATACTTTTAAAATCTATTCATTGAAGGTCAATAAAAATTCTTTAAAATCCACCCCTTCTCTTTAAATACTACAGTGTCATTTTCCCTTGAATCTGAAGATTACCTTGTAACGGTAAAAATGTACAGACATACCAAGCATATAACAGCCTTAGAATGAGGTCTGTTATATACCTAACGAATTACAGAGTAGGACTGAATGCTTCGTCATATCAAAATTATTATCCTTCAAATATCTTCATGATTGATTTTGCTTTTCATTACTTCGGGGTCGTACAGGGAAAATTGTAGGACGATCTAAGCAATAAAGAACTGTAGGACGACCTAAGTATTGGAAAATCAATCGAAGAGTCAATGGTATGCCCTTAACAAAGACCGAGGGGTTAGAATTTACCGAAGGTGGTATAATTTATCGATGTTAGCGTTAGAATTAACTTCTTGACATATTATCCCGTATATTTTCGTTCAGAGATGTCTAGTAAATATACATTTGAACGAAAATATACGTTCACTGTACTCTGAGGTATATGTCACTTATTTCTAACCCGAAATACTTCGCTCATGATGTTATTCCCATTTTCTATCATTAACTATCAGTAACTATCATCTCTATCAGTAACTTCAAAGTAAATCATAACTGATCCAAAATAATTTCTGTACTTATTCTTCCTTATATACAGATTCAAAACAAATTATAAAAAAATTTAATGCATGGAAAGTGAAAAAAAAGTGTATGTTTAGAGGTTAACGTGTATTTTGTTGACTTGCAGTTTTGAGTTGAAATTCTTTTCGCAGAAAAACGCAACCTGCGATTATCCTAGCGTGCTATCCTAGGAGAGAATTTTCTTTTATCATCTTAATGGCTCTTAATTAAAAGATAAACACCAACCATATGGATTCCTGAGGATTAAGAACGAATTTACTGAATATATACCGCAGGTGATTCAATTACCTACCCACCTCCTTTGTAAATGATCAAACTTGTGCTTACAAGAAACAAATCAATATACAATTAAATAATACTGAAGTTAAAATTGTGTTTGTATGCGTGCTCATTGATTTTTGACATGTCTATGCATTTTTACAACGAAATGTTTCAGTTTATATGCACTTAGACATAAAAATAACCTGAGCGAATCTGGCTCTTCGTAATCACAAAACGGAAGAATTATGTTCATTATTATATCAACATATTACATACAATTTTTGGTTTCTTCTGATTACAAGGAAAGCGAAAAGAACCCGCAGACCTTCATACACACACCAAAAAGACATACCTACAGACACAGGCACAGATACACACAGACACACACAGACACACACGCACGCACACACACACACACACACACACACACACACACACACACACACACAACACACACACACAAATACACATACAATTCTCAGATGTGAGACAAATAAGATTTAGTCTTCAAAATCGTATTTTGTTTATTTCAATAAATAAATATGTTTAGGCTGTTTTCTTTTTAGTAATAATACACTTGAAAATGTATATCTCCCATTTTATACGAGTCTCGATTTACACGATGCATACTGTAGGGCAACTGTATATAGACCATCCTTACATACACACACACTCACACACACACACACACACACACACAAACACACACACACACACACATATATACACACACACACACACGCACACGCACACAGATCTGCACACATTAATATATTTGAAATTAACATACGTTTTGTGACATGAACTATTTCCCAAAATATATACATATATATGGTGCTCCAGCATGGCCGCAGTCAAATGGCTGAATCAGGTACAAGAATAAAATAAACGATATATATATATATATATAAAAGATTGTTTAGATCTAGGCAAATTAACATAGAACCACACCTGCTATTTTTGGCTAGACAATTTATTCTGAAGAAAAATTGCAGGTAATTTAACTGCTCAGATCAGCAGTCAATACATAATCGAGACAGTTGTTTGCGTGTGTACGAGAGTGTATGACCACCTAAACATACATGTAACTTGTCCATATACAGCATTAAGAGTAATCTATCTTTCTTATCTATTATTTAAAGAATAAAGATGCGAACATCCTGTTTCGACGTCAGGTTTCGGAAATTTTTGTCTAGTTGAAAGGCCAACTGGCTAGCCTCGTAGATAAAAATGTTAGATTAATTCTAGTCATTAACTGACCACAAAAATCTTCCATAGCAACTAGAGCAGTGGTTCTTAACCTTATTGGAGGTACTGAACACCGCAAGATTCATCACTGCATTCACTGAAACCTTCGTAATTGGAAAAATAAAATAGAATTTCTTCAAAACATAGGTATATGTTTTATTAGTACACAAAATGAACCATGCACTAATTGCACACAAAATTACTGTGTTCAAAGAACAAAACCAACAAAACATGAATTTCACACAAAAATATATTTACTGCAAATAAATATGACTTTGCAGTTGCCTTTCAGATACAAGTTCAGAAATGCTCGGCTTCACTTTAGCAAGTGCCGCTCTCATATAATTTTTGCAACAAAGTCTGTTCCTTTTCTAAGTTTTCATGTCTTCCATCCTCGAAAAGGATTGCCCGCAAAGATAAGTTGTAACAAACGGTGTGAGTATCTCAAGGGCTTTCTTAGCAATAAGAGGGTATGATACGATTTGGTGACACCAAAACGTTGAGAGCGTTGTTGTTCTGAAGAGTTGCTGTTGAAACTGGCTCTACTGAAGTTCAATGATTTCGTCGGGGTATTCATCGTTGACATCTGCTGTCACAATACTAAAAGTGTCTCACCAATGCTGGATATGACTCTCTGGCAGGGAAGTATTTGCCGAGGGACTTTGCGAGCTCATCGAAGTGCATGGCAATTGCTTGCTTCAGTTCCCCAAGTACAGAAATGTCTCCAATTCCAGACACGTCTTCGACCTTACAAGTTTGCGAAGGTGTTATTCTCTGTTCGTCGTTTGCATAAAGGAAGCTTTTTTTTGTGTGCCTTCAGGTTTTCTTCTGCTTCGATGATGTTGACTCCCTGTATCTGTCGATTGAGATGATTGAGAACATCGAAAATATTGGCCATGTACGCCAAAATGAGAATGAACTCAGAATTCTCGAGAGTAATCTGCGTGACAATGTTGCTACTCTCGCAAAAACAGGGCAAAAACACTATTCAGCACCTTTCCCCGGGATAACCACCGAACGTTAGAATGGTACAGAAATACCTCGGATTCAGAGACCATTTCATTACACAGCTCTTTGGAGATGCAGTGCTTCATAACACTATTTTGCACATAGTTCACACATTCAATGTTACAATAATTAAAACATGTTTGAAATAATGAATTCCTGGAAGGTTTCCATGATTCTCATTCCCGTTTGGGAATGAAAAATACATTGACAAAGAGAAAAGAAAGAGGACCTGGAAAAGCTTAAACTACGAGTTCTTATTTACCGGGCAACGCCGAGTAACCTTCTAATAACTATCTACTCAACCAACTAATTATGAAATCAAGATTTATCGATCGCTGACTTAGCATTAAAGGGAAAAATTGTTGAATAATGATTTACCGGGTAACATCAAGTAGCCTTCAAGTAACTAACTAATAAACTAATTTTTAAATCATATTTATGGATTGCTAATTTAGGATTAAAGGATAAATACATACATTCAACAAAGCGAATCGTGCAGATATAAGGAGTTACATGAGTCAGATAAACTTTTATATGAAAACCGATATCTGACTTTATACATTCTTTATGTCGGACACTTCAATGTGTTTAAATGCAAATCCTTAACCTAATCATTTGCAATAATAAATACTGGAGTTGACATGTTTTCCTTTTAGTCGAGCACACTTTTCACTTGCAGAAACTGGCTGTATGACTTGTGAGAGGACATCATTATGACTGTCATGGTGTACTATAAGATATTCATGCAGCCGAATTTCGATTAAAGCCAGTTGATTTCACTTTTCTCTTCAAAAATTTTGATACGTAACTGCACTGCGTTAAAATGCAGGCAGACTTAGTTTTGCTTATCATCTCTTGAATATTGATAAAATAAGTATAAGTAATATTGCAGATTAGATATAGTAGAATATGCACCTCTTTCACACAAGGAAGCCATTACAATAGACGCAGACCAGTTCGAGATGTTTTTAGTTCTTGATTCACAATATATATTTTTTTTATTTAAGCCCATGTCAAAGGCATTACCGTTTCAGAATTTTATTTAGGCGTAGGAGTGGCTGTGTGGTAAGTAGCTTGCTTACGAACCACATGGTACTGAGTTCAGTCCCACTGCGTGGCACCTTGGGCAAGTGTCTTCTGCTATAACCTCGGGTCGACCAAAGCCTTATGAGTGGATTTGATAGACGGAAACTGAAAGAATCCCGTAGTATATATGTATATATATATATATATGTGTGTGCATATGTTTGTCTGTCTGTGTGTGTCCCCCCCAACATCACTTGACAACCGATGCTGGTGTGTTTACATCCCCGTAACATAGCAGTTCGGCAAAAGAGACCGATAGAATAAGTACTAGGCTTACAAAGAATAAGTTCTGGGGTCGATTTGCTCGACTAAAGGCGGTGATCCAGCATGGCCACAGTCAAATGACTGAAACAAGTAAAAGAGTAAAAGAGAGTAAGAGTATAAATGCATTATTTTTGCTTAAATTTTAAACTATTATTGTACTATATGGTTAGCTAGTCAGTGGAAAAGGGTAGCATCATGAGCATTGAAGGACGTTCGAGAGTGAAAGGAGTAAAGCAGAAGAAAAATACAACTCAGAGGTTGCATTTCATAATGTAGCTTAGTAAAAGTCCTTATATGTAGAGGGGATTGCCAGAGGATAGAGCAACCTTCCGAGACGTTACTCACTAAGCCTGCGCCCTGTCGTGTTTGATGGCTGGTCTCTGCTGGAAAACTATTTCTTTGTGTATCTTCATACAAACAGTGACCCGACACGGAGAAAGGTGCAGTGCATCAGGATATCGAGTTATCCTTGGAATAGAGATATGGTGCAAATGTTTGCAATAGAGAGGACCCCATTAAAGGCATATACAAAGGCCAGATGCATGCGTTAAACCGAATGGCAGATTAGATGTGGCACCTAAAATTGTATCTACCATCTAAAGTTGGTAAATCACTCGCATCAGTATAGAATTCTTTTCACAAACGCTGTTAATAGTTTTAAGACATGAACACAATCTCATCTGTCATCTCTAATTATTCCTCATTAAAATGAATAATTATTTCTCTAGAAATACATATACACATACATAGATACACACATGTGAAGGCGCGTGGCATAGTGGTTAAGGGTGCTGCACTCCTGATCTTAATATTGATGTTTCAATTCCTGGACCCGGTTATAAGTTGTGCTTTGGAGCAAAACACTTCATTTCACGTTTTCCCAGGCCATTTAGCTGGTAAAAATGAGTACTCCTTCGACAGATCGGTGTCTCGTCCAAGGGTGATACGCCACAGAATCTGGGAAACTGGCCTTATGAGCCTATTGCTCGGGAAGGACCACTGATCCTTTTCCCCATGCACACGCGATAGCACACACTCAACAGTGAACGTATTTTCTGCAAAAGAAATGATTTTTCCCTTTGTATTAGTTTATTGAAGTCTCAAGAGTAACAATCACCAAAAGTAATCAATTACTGACCAGTAACCGATTACTGTCAACATGACTTGCAATAATCAGAGTTGTCAGTTATGCTCTTTTGTGTTAGACACCAAAATTTAGTGATTAAAGGATGTTGGCATATCCAGATGTCATCCGAGTACTATTCTCCGACAGTTTTAAGCATTTATATTCTTTGGCTTTGAATCTTCGAACTCAATCTTTGTACAATTTTCTAAAAGTGTTTATTGTTTATGCAGTCGAGTCCATAAATAAGAAAAGAACATTAGATGAACACAGAAAAGAACATTCTATGAAGAATTAATACTGCAGCATTATTGGTATTGCTATGGAAGATGAACTGATGTGTCTATTCGGCAATTCTGCTTTTGCAACACTGAAGAAATACAATGAACATCAATATTATCTTCTTTATGTAAAGATCGCAGATATTCTAAACTGGAAAGAGAATACCAAAAACTACACCTAAGAAGATGCTAGCTACCAAGCATAAATAATGCTAGCAATTGAAATCATGGAAACAATTTAAAGAGTAACTTATATTCTTGGAAAAAGTAAGCTATTTACCTACGTGGAAATTATAAAAGAATGCATTGTTCAAGTGCTAGGATTATTAGAATCAGATGAGGTGAATAGGTACAGAATCGGTAGAGCGATGGAGAAAATATCTTATAGCATTTAGTTACATTTTTTTACGTTGTGAATTTAAACTCATAGCATATTGGCACCATGCTCGATATAATCGATTTTAATCTTGAAGTTGGGGCCTCAGGATGATCACTCCGCAGTGACTGCAAGCAGTGAAAGAATAAGAATAAATGCACTCCATTTTTAAAAGGGGCCATAGCCAATCAACAACCTGAATCAGTTTTCAATCTAAGAGAAAAAATTCCTGCAAATATGCTAAAATGAAGATATTTGTAATTCGATAGCGCTTTGAATGTATCTCCTGTAATTATTAATACTATTTAGGTGTGCACATTTTCGATTATTGTTATAATAGTACACGAAGGCGGCAAGCTTAGCAGAATGGTTAGCACGCCGAACAAAATGCTTAGCGGCATTTCGTATGTCTGGTTTCAAATTCCGCTGAGGTTGACTTTGCTTTCCATTCTTTCGTGGTCGATAAAATAAGTACCAGTTGAGTACCGGTGTTCAATGTAATCGGCTTACTCTCTTCCTCGAAATTGCTGACCTTGTGCCAAAATTAGAAACCAAAACTGTCATAGTAGACTGAAGGCGGCGAACGGACAGAATCGTTAGCATGCTGGATAAAGTGCTTAGCGGTATTTCTTCCTGTTTTACTTTCCGGGTTCAAATTTCGCCGAGGTCGATTTTACCATTCATTCTTTCGGGGTCGATAAAATAAGTACCAGTCAAATACTGGGGTTGATGTAATCGACTGGCCTTTCCCACGTAAATTTCAAGCCTTGTATCTCGTTATTTTTTGTACCCTTTCGGCAAGAACATACAAGGGGGGGGGGAATAAATATTCGTACATGTCAAAATTCTTTATTTATTTAATTTCTAATGAGCATAAATGGGATATGCCAATACTATATTTGCATACACATGCATAAACTAAGAATATTCAAAAGAAACTATTAAATTATAGTAACTAAGGAATTTATATACAATTATAAATATTTAGGGGTGAAAAAAGTATTCATACAGAATAAATTTATGATTTTCTATGCCACAAAATACTGTTAAAATAATTTTTTTTTACTAGAACTTTCTCGTTTGTTCCAATAATCTTATCAGTTGTCATTTTAAAGTGTCAAAACGCTAACTTCATTCAGCATTAAGACAACATAAAGTAGTATCGTAATAATGGCGAAAAGTAAAGAACTCACAAATTCAGTGAAAAACTTAATTATTGAACAGTGGAAAGCAGGTAAAAGTTACAGGAAAATATCAGAGACCCTTTGTATTCCATTTTCTACCATATCTTCATTTGTTCAAAGATATAAAAAAATCGGGAACTGTTGAAAACAGAATAAGATCCGGTGCACCATGCAAGATTTCCCCTGATCTATAAGAAAAATGAAGCGAAGAATCGAAAAAAAAAAAAAACGCAATGATCACCAGAAAGGAGTTGTTAGAAGATTTGTTAGCTTCAGGGACTAATATTGCACTACGAACAACCAGCAATGAACATAGGAATGAACTGAAGTCACGCTCTCCTAGTAAAAACTCTACTATTGACTAAAAGGCATATAGATGCCCGTTTAAAATTTGTTTATGAACATAAAGATGAATCTGATACATTCTGGGAAAATGTTCTATGGACAGACGAGTCGAAAATTGAATTGTTTGGACGAAATTCGCGTAGCCATGTTTGGTACTACCTATTCACTGAAAAACACAATTCCTACCGTAAAGTTTGGAGGTGGCAACATCATGGTGTGGGGGTGTTTCTCTGCAAATGGTACTGGCAACTTACATGTGATAGATGGTAGAATGAATGCAGAGATGTACCAAAATATTTTGAACAATATTTTATGGGACTGTAGAAAAGCTCCAGTTTTGTGAAGGGTAGGTTTTACAACAGAATAACGACCCTAAGCACACGGCGAAGTCTATCAAAAAATGGATTGTCGATCACAATATAAAATTATTAGAATGGCCAAGCCAGTCCCCTGACTTGAACCCCATTGAAAATTTGTGGTGTTATTTGAAAATTACAATTCATTCAAGAGTCCCAAAGTACATTGCAGATTTGAAGAAAATTTGTCAAGAAGAATGGGAAAAAATTCCTAAAGAAACATGCAAGTCATTGATTAAGAACTACAAGAAGAGATTGGTTGAAGTGGAACTGTATAATGGTTATGCTACGAAGAATTAAATCAGAATTATCAGTTATTTATGTTCAGTACAAATACTTTTTTCACTCCTAAATATTTATAATTGTATATAAATTCATTAGTTACTATAATTTATTAGTTTCTTTTGCATATTCTTATTTTATGCATGTGTATGCAAATATAGAATTGGTATATCCAATTTATGTTCATTAGAAATTAAATAAATAAAGAATTTTGACATGTACGAATATTTATTTCCCCCCACTGTATAGAATTGACATCTTCACTATCTTAAAAAAAACGGTAAAGAAACTGAATTTACATAATCTAGTAAGTGTATATGCATAGACGGTGCAGACACTCACTGAACAAGAAGTATTTGCTGTGTTACTTCAAAAACAAACAAAGAAAGAAAGAAAGTAAAAAAACTGTCACGTTCAAAGAATTTATTTTTTCCTTTCATTGCCGTTTGAATGTGTAATCAAAATTTGTGTTAAGTGATACATTATAAAAGTTTTTATATCAATTGCATTTGAATAATGTCTAACGCCATTGCTTATTTCATTACATATTTCAATCTGATGATGAGATATACAGTGTAAATCTGATCTGTTCTGAAGTTCGTTGATTATCATAGAGATAATTTATTTGTTGGGAGTTTAATCAGAAAAGAGTTCCACTGAAGTTCTGTCTTTTCGTGTAATTTAATTTGCAAAGTAAAACTAAATTTTGACGTATGAAAAAAAAAGAAGAAAAAAACAAAACAGATAGGCCATCAGAACGTTTATTTATTTATTTAGCTAAACACTATGTAATTAATATTGTATGTGTGTATGTATGTATGGATGAATGAATGGATGTGTTTCGATTTACTAACAAGTGGAAAAAAATTATTCAGTACATGTAACATAGTTTATTCAATTTTTACTGTGGAAAACGGTAACGGGAAACTTAGAAATGTAACAAAGGGTGCCTCTCCCTCCGTGCAACACACACTCACACACACACACACACACACACATACACACACACACACGAAATGCAGTTTATAAACAGGCTAAAAACAACACATTTAGATGTGACAGTACATTATACGCAACTGTTCCAGATTGTCTGATGGAAGACTATAATGAAATGTCAGTAGATTCTGAGAACCTTGGTCTCATACTAAAACTTGTTTGGCGTCTCCAAACAGAGATAGAATTGGTTGACATCTTAGAAAATAATAGACCGGAATCTTAAATTCCGATGAAATATGGGAAAATGTAGAAATATCGCGTCTACGCCCAAAATACCTGTTGAATATGCTACCTCGCTTTTTTAGTGCTGCTGAGAACTAACATTTTCAAATTACGACACAAATAAGAAACGTTTTATCTTGAGTTGCACTTGTTTGGCAAGTGATCTAAAATTGTGTGATGGGACTAAAACAATTACATTGTTGTACAGTCATTGTAATCATTTAAAAAACACAAGTTGTATGAATTTCTACTTATTACCATTTTCTTTTTGTAATATATATACGAGGGGCGTTCAATAAGTAATGCCCCTGACCCACTTCCCATAGCAGTAGAGCAACGAAACTTGGCACAGTTATTAGTCTTTTTTTTTACATAGGAACCACCCAGAGTTACGCATTTCCCCCATCGTTTGATGCAGCTCTGGATACCGTTTTTGTAGAAGACCCCAGCTTGGTCCTCCAACCACGACCCGACTTCAGAAATCAAGGCTGCATCATCTGGGAAACGCTTTCCTTTCAAAAACAACTTCATGGCTGGGAAGAGGTGAAAATCAGAGGGTGCAAGGTCAGGAGAGTAGGGGGATGGGGGAGGAGTTCATAGCCGCACGCCTGTGTTTCTGATCTGGCTAGAGATACAAGTCAGAGTGAAATTAGCTCGTATTTGAACAGCAAAGATGAATAAAAGTATATCAAATACCAAGGTACTAATTTCTTGGTTCTGATTTCAAATAAGCGGAGTACAATGACATGCATTAATTATTAATAATAGTCAAAATGTAGAAGAAATATAGAATTTTAATGCATTTGATGAATTAATGTAGTTTAATAGAATCTGTTTAAATACAGGAATGGTCTTCCCCAGTAAAACAGCTCCATAATCAATGGATATATGCTTATTTATCTCACACAGAACTGCTTGACTAGAGATATCCTTTAACAAATGATCAGCTCTATTCTTTTCTACTCTAGACACAAAGCCTGAAATTTTGAGGGAGGGGATCAGTCGACTAGACCGACCCCAGTACGCAACTGGTACTTAATTTATCGACCCCGAAAGGATGAAAGGCAAAATCGACCTCGGCGGAATTTGAACTCAAAACGTAGCGGCAGACGAAATACCTATTTCTTCACTACCCACAAGGGGCTAAACACAGAGAGGACAAACAAGGACAGACTAACGGATTAAGTCGATTATATCGACCCCAGTGCGTAACTGGTACTTATTTAATCGACCCCGAAAGGATGAAAGGCAAAGTCGACCTCGGCGGAATTTGAACTCAGAACGTAACGGCAGACGAAATACGGCTACGCATTTCGACCGGCGTGCTAGCGCTTCTGCCAGCTCGCCGCTTGAAGATGATCAGTTCTATTGACTAAAAAGTAGAGAATAAGGAGCGGTGATATGCATGCTTTTCCAAGGAAACAGATACAACAAGAAACCGAACTTGCATCATAAATTTGCTTCGTAAGAGGTTTGCCAAATACACAAATACGGTGTTAAGACGCGCGCGCATATACATACTCTCATACGCATTTGCTCTCGTACAAAGAACAACAGACACAAACACAAAAAAACATCTAATGAAACCATATGTCCAGAAACACACAGCTACAAGCACACACACACACACACACACACACACACACACACACACACACACACACACACGCACAGAGACTATATTGAGTTAAACACACTCTCTCTCCTCACACACACACACCTGTACACTAAACATACGCAATCGGTAACCAAGACATTTCTAATCGATCATATTCACCATTACTGCCGTATCAATCGTTCTCTCGCTATATACTAGATCCCTTGATAATGCAGTCATATCTAAAACTGGTTTATCGGCTTGAAGTAGATTTACTGGTCCTTGTTACATAGTCATGAGTTTCTGATGGAGACATACAAGGCCGGAAACCATAATTTACATAGAAGTCATATGAATATATACATACATACAAACATACATACATATATATATATACACATACATGCCTGCATGTATTTATGCATACATATATGTATGCATGTGTAAGTGTGCATATATATATATATATATATGTTTATACACACACACACACATATGTACTTGTGTGTATGTGTGAATATACATACACTATTAATGTATGAATGGTTGTGGGCCAACCAAAGCAATATGCTTGAATTTACATTTCAGCATAATGGGAACCAAATGTATACTTCACTATGGTTAAACATAAGACAAACGCACAAAAGTAAGCACACACATACATGCAAGCATGTATGCATACGTCCATTCATGCATGCATACACACATACATATTTATAAATGTATGTTTTGTATGTTTACATATATGTATATATATATATATATATATATATAGAGAGAGAGAGAGAGAGAGAGAGAGGTTATGAGAGGTAATGATGTCAGGTAATGCTGAGTAAGTGCTATGGATAGACCATAGTTAAGCTCCAGGTTCGGTGATTATGCGAATAAGGGGTCCAACGTAGGTGATATATCAGCATGTGTAGCTATAATTTTTTTTTTCAGAATGAGATAAAAAAACCAAGGCTGTGAAGATTCAGAATGAGATATAAAAAACAAGGCTGTGAAGATAGAACATTTATAAATGTTCTAAAATCGAAACAAGCCGATAGAAATTTCTAAAAAAAATCCGTTATTACCGTATTGACAATTTTGTCGTTTTTCGGCACATTTGGCATTAGAACTTTTCTTTTGCCCTTATTTTATAAGTTATTTATAAATTTAACCTTTAAAGGTATTTTTTAATATGCTGGCCATTGATAGAATTTTTTTCGAAAAAACTTTCATCCTACATTAGTTGTATATATATATATATTATATATATATATATATATATATATATATATATATATATATATATATATATATGCATATATATATATATATATATATATATATATATATATATATATATATATGTATCTATCTATATATGTATGTACCTATCTATCTATCTATCTATCTATCTATCTATCTATCTATATCTATCTATCTATCTATCTATCTATATATATATATATATCTATATATATATATATATATATAATATATATATATATACATCCATATATATATATATACTTATATATATGTATATATGTGTGTATGTATATTACATATGTGTGCGCGTAGTTTTGTGTGTTTGTCTTGAGTTTAAGCGCGTTTGTATTTTATAATCTTCGTTCGTGTGTTCATAACAATCTCGTCCGAAAAACAAGAACAAATAACTATAACCAAAAGAGACGTCAGCATTTCGTACCTATATGTATGTACGGTTCAATACAATTAAAACATTGCTTACTGAATGCTATTTCGTTTCTATCATAACGTAGATTATGCACAAACCCCCGTCTCTCCTTTTGTCTCTTACCATGATCCCCGCCCACCTACCACCACCAGCACACACATTTTATCTTCCTCTCTTTTTCTGTACGCGTGTGAAAGTTAAAAAGAAATGTTGATTGTAATTGTTAAGGAATTGCTTTTGTACAATTTTATAATTTATAGACGGTTTATGTGTATGTTGAAACATTAAAGCATTTACATAGGTATGCTAAAAGCTTATGTAACCATGGAAAAGAAAAATAAGGGAAAAATGTAAATAAAAAAACAAAATAAGAAAAACTGAATTGATTGAACTTCCTCTCTCTCCTTCCTCTCTCTCTCTCTCTCTCTCTCTGCGTATACATACGTAGTCATATTTTATTTCAAGTGCCATTAGTAACACGGGCATCTTATCTGGCTTCGAGAAATTCGGAACTTCCAGAAATCCGGGAAATCTGTACGATATCGGGCAATATATACTGTACACTGTACTGAGTATATAGGAATGTCGTATCCGGCTTTCAGAAATTCAGAAACACTGAACTATATCAGGTAATATACTGTACCCTGTATTGTGTAAACAGACTGTGATTTTGTAACGGGAAAGTTTACGAAAATAAACAAAAGACGAAGGCAGGTGTAGTACAAACAAACAAATGTATTAGTATAGCGCTCAGGAATAGAAATAGAAAAAGTCTTTTACGTTTCGAGCCTACGCTCTTCGACAGAAAGATACACAGAAAAAAAACAAGGAGAGAAACGAGGAGAGAAAAATGGAGAGAAAAAAGGGAGAGAAAAAAGGAGAGAAAAAAGGAGAGAAAAAACAAGGAGAGAAAAAAATGCGTGTAGGAGTTAACAATCTATCATGGCGTGATTTTGTAGATGGTTTGTTTAAAATAACTTTTTAAACCCATTTTTTGTGAATTGATAAAAACTAAACATTACAAGCAGATTAATTTGTACTTGTATCTATTAAATAAAGTCATGTTCTTTGCTTTTCTACGTTTAATTTTCATCTTATAAATACCATACTGGATACATAACACAGTGTGTATGATATATTTTACAAATTTTAAGCGGATTAATTAATAAATTTCAAACAAATCCTGTTTTAGAATTGTATTAATTTGAATCTGTTAAATACAATTTAGTTCTTTACTCTTCATAGATTATTTCATATTTTAAGTGTATATTTAGGTTGTCTCCAGAAAACCGGAAAATCCAGAAATCCGGGTGGCTTCTGAATATTTGTTCCGGTACTGCAAAAGGTATGTAAAGAGAAGTGAGATGTCTACAATCGGGAACTGAAGACGTGCGCCAAAATTTGAGACCAATATTTGATCAATGTAAGTGGAAAAAGAATATATATATAAGGACTGGTGTCAATTCGTTCGATTAAATTCTTCAAGGTGGTGCCCCAGCATGGTCGCAGTCTAGTGACTGAAATAAATAAAAGATAAAAGATATACATGCGTGTATGTACTTAAACATAAGGCAAAACTTAGATCCATACAGGACATGCATGGGAGCAATCATACACGTGTGGTGACACGTCAATTTACATATATATGTATGCATGCATGCCTACATACATACACACATACATACATACACACACACATACATACATACATACATACATACATACATACATACATACATACATACATACATGCGTACATACATACATACATACATACATACATACATACATACATACATACATACATACATACAAGCATGCATGCATAAATGACTGCCTTGTTAAGTGTTGTCTAGGTTTCAATGAGTTTTGAGGTTGGAAACTGCCTCTCTCTCTCTCTCTCTCTCTCTATATATATATATATATATATAATTAGTGGCTAAACTGGAATGTTTTATAGTTTTTGCATTGTAATTGCTTAATTAGCTGTGTCCTTTCTGATTTTGTGAAACCCAGCTTATCAAGATTTGTGAAGAGCTATTTCATTAGGCATCCCCCCAGTAATTACAGGTACACATTTCCCCAATAATTACAGATATAAATCTAAAGCTGTAGTACGGGCTAGGTATGTTTTCTTTGTTTTGTATTTTTATAAGATATTTTTATTGCCCGTTGAGCAACTGATTTTCGAAATTACGGGCACTTACTTCATCCCGGATCATTTGCTGATCTATTATGCCAACATTTTACTGAGATTTTAACAAGAGTATTCTAATAGTCTACTTTCTTATAATGAATGAGTACACCCTCCGCGAAACTAATTTCTTATGTTTTTGTTTTCTGGACAATTCTTTCTAAAGATTGCAGGGCACAATGTTTTGAACATAGCAGCATGCTGATGAGATTTGCAGGTAGCTTCTCATGATGGAAGTTACATTTTCATAGAGGAAAGATATGAATGGACATTAGGCGTGAATATGATGGCTGGTTACTGTTGGAGTATAAAAAGAGACTGCCCGATACTAAAACATTTAAGGATGTCTAAAAAAAAGAGTTTTCTTCCTTCATAATGACATTTGACATTTTTTGGGGATATCATGTTATATACGCATAATTTGCAGATTTTGCTGTGATTAAGATTTTATATCAATAGAATAAAAAACAGCCATAGGCGTCCTTCTGTATTTTCTCTAACATAGGCAAAAACCGTCCGTATTTCTGACCGAAACAGGTAATCTATATAAGCACAGAATAATCAGCTATATTTCATAATTTTACTATACTTTAAGCAAGGGAAGAGATGGTTTTATTTGCGTTTCTATCGATCTTCTGCATCAAATATTTTGTTATTATTTTTAGTTCCTGGATAGCAAAAGCATCCCATTTAACCAGAGCTAATGTGCATGCCCTTCTGCTGATAGCAGAAAGCCTTTCATTTGATGATCTGTTGTGCTACATTTTCTTATCGATTTTTACCAGAAAGCTCTCTGTATGGATATTAATGAACGAAACTGGTTACTTTTGATGTAATGTAGGGACATTCAAAAAATTTATTCTAGCTTGATCGATTCCTGGTTAACTCACTTTTTTTCAATCTCAGTTTTCGTCCAGAATAAATCAGTATCTTCTTGAGAAGAAACCTCATAATTTTTATTGTGTCCACATCGCTCTATAGATTCTTGGTGTATACCGATTGAGTATATTACACAGGTCTACAGAACTTGGGGCAGAAATGTTTCTGTTGAATAGACAAGCATTTCTGAAGCACATGTTTGAGTTGAATCTAGATATATACTTCTTTTTCACCAATCGTTTTCACCAATCATGTCAGGATCTTTGTAGACATTACGGTGGATTTTCATAAAAATGCAGTTTTCCTTGATTTTATATCCTGGTCTGACTTTGGAGCAGTTGGCCAAAATTTGAAAAATGCTTCATTATCACTCTTCCCTTGTATTAAATATTGTAAAATTATGAATATAGCCGATTTTGTGCATAGATAATTTAATTGTAGTGTAGCAAGTCTTAATAAATCTTTATCGGCGGTAATTTGACGTCATGGTCATGTTGGCCGAATAGGTATAATTATTAGTTTCCCATTGGTTAAAATTACTGCCCATATTTGAATTCTAACTTTCGTCAAAGAGAAATCTTTCACGAAATACGATTCTTAGAATTCAGATATCAGCAGTTATAAAAACCCTGAATTTTGGGAAATAAATCAGTGTTCCTTGGTTGTCTACTTGATTCCACGATACTCACTTTCCTGAGATTTGGTTATTACCATGCCAAGTCTTTTGTCTAATTCAACAACGCTATTTTGAATTGTTGTTTAAAACTTTTTGTAGCTTAGTTATGAAAGATTAGTTAATATAATTTTTATGTCGTAAATTTTCTACGACAGTCTTCTTTTGACTTCTCTTATAAAAATATATTGTAAATATCAAATGAACGTAAATAAATTAATCTAGTAAATGATTTATCTGCATTTCTTCAACCTGTTGATGAAATTTACTTTTGTAACTACTGAAACTGTTATTATAGCGGTGAAAAAGAGTGAGTTTATTTATATTCAACATACATGCACGTTCAGCGTCCAGGTGTATACAACTCACCACAGCGTTTATGTAGTCTGAGCTAGAATTTATATATGGTGATAGAATACTTATAATTAAGTTATAAGTGACGGATTTATCACGATAGATTCCTGCTAAAGAAATATTTATATTAATTTTATTTTCAAGTCGAACACGTTATAAACAGATTAAATTATCTAATTGTTATAGGTAATTTTCCACTGTTATAAATTGCCACTTGTTATTCTTCTCAATACCAACGGTGTTATAAATTGGTGACACACTGTTATAAATTGGCGACCAACCGACGTGGATTCCGAATTCTACTCGGGGGAACAATCACCATATAAATTGGCAACCCACCGTTATAGTAGTAAGATTTCGGATAGAAACAAGGGTGTTTTTTTTTCCTATGATAGAGAGAATACAAAAGGAGCGCAAGGGTCAGTCTATTCTATTACTTCAGAATTTTAACCACAGCAAAATCTGCAAATTATATGCACATAACATATCTCTAAAGTCAAAGGCCATTATGAAGGAAGAATACTCTGTTTCTTAGACATTCTTGAATGTTCTATCGTTGGGCAGTCCCTTTTTATTCTCCAACAGTAATCAGCCATCATATTCACACCCATCTACATTGATATCTCTCCTCTATTACCCTCATATTTTGGTGGAAACTTTCTCCCTGTTCATCGCTGATGTTTCCCAGCTCATTTTGCAGTCGATGAAAAGACCAGAGCATTTTTTCGACAATTTCCTTGAAATTGGCTGCTTTGTTGTTGCCAAGAAAGTTTTTTAGGGATAAATAAAAAGGAGTGGGTGACTTAATTTGGCTTAACCTGCCATGTTGCAAACATGTAGAAACAAAGATACTAAAGAACTCACTTGCGATTTTCAGCAAATGAACCAGGAAATATTCACCACAAACAACGTATAAATTAAGGAAACTATTATACGAAAACATAACCAAACACAGTGAACATCATAAAAGATGATATCAAATGCAATTGAAAGATCCCAAGAAAGATTGACTGAAGGCACTGAAAAACATCTCAGCCAGATTCCTTTGATAAAATCTGTTCGAGAGCCGTTACTGACGACATTCTACATCTTTGTGAACGTAATAGCTTTATCCGAATATAGCTTATCTTCTGCTTTTTCAGTCATTGGATCACGGCTATACTGGAACAGGCCGTGAAAGATTCAGTCGAGCAAATCGCACCCCCATATTTTCTTTTCGAAGCTGGTACTTATTATGTTGCCTCGTCTACTGCTTGGTTACGAGGACGTAAACAAACCAATACCATTTTTCAATCGATGTGTGTGTCTGGGGAACAAACACAAACACACACACACATACGGTGAGCTTTCATCCAGTTTCTGTCAACCAAATTATTTCACAAGTCATTGGTCGGCAAAAAGAAACTTGCCCAAATTGCCACGCAATGGAATTGAACTTGAAACTGTGTGGTTGCTAAGCAAGCTTGTTAACTACACAGCCATAAATTGTCCGTATATTAAAAAAAGGCAGCAACATTATAAACATCGAATGAGCAACTATAGAATCCGTTAAACTCGTCCAGGGATGCATGAGTATACAACCTATTTCTGATAGGAAAAATCATATATGAACCTGTGCCTATGAGACCGTCAACAAAAGATAGGAACTAGTTTCTAAGCACCCCCGCCCCACACACACACCGAATCAAGCACAAAAACGAAAATTGAAACCAACTGACTAAAACTTCTTAATCACTGCAAGAGATTGCTTTTCTCTACATTTATATAATTTCCTCAGACCCACCAAATTCTCAAAACATTAATCAGTGTCAAGCATCATAGACTGACCAAAACCACTTAGTCTTAAAACCAATCATCTACCACACAAAAGAACTGAAAAACCATTCAGTATTCAGGTACAACTCGCTGATGATTGAAAAAAAAACAACACAAAAACACACAAAATAGCAAACAAAAACAAGCACGTTGCTGCCTGGAAACTAGATTATTGAAGTTGGAAAATATCAAATTTAACACCCCCCCTCTTTCTCTGTCTTTCCTCATATATACACTTATATATCTATGTGTATGATAACCAATTTTTCACATTTTTCTGTCAGGATCAATGTGACGAGCAAGCAGATTCGTTAGCGTGTCGGGTAAAATACACCGCGGTATTTCTTTCGGCGTTTTACATTCTAAGTGCAAATTTCTACCCAAATCGACTTTTACCTTTTATTCTTTCGGGGTTTATGATATAATTACCAATTGAGCATTGAGGTCGATGTACTCAACAATCCCCTTCTCCTAAATTTCTAGCCTAGTCCTTATATTACAAACAATTTTAGAGTCAGAATACTATATGATGTTGATGGTCTGGACTATATCTAGTAAGAGCACCGGATAAAACGACCTCGACCTTCTTTGGAGCAGGTGAGGAGGGGTGTTCCTACTGCATGGATTATTTCTTAGTTTCTGGCTCAAAGTGACGAAGCCAACACTCATCCTGAGTTAAGAAACGTTCAAGGTAACCAGCTGGATTACTCTTATATAAAACTCTATTGTATAAAAACAATTCTGTACGCGTGCATGTATTTGTTTATACTTGATTAATTTTGATAAAATGGCTGTTATACAGCACAGAGTTTAACATGGATGACTGATTCACTGTATTGCTGTATCACATTACTTACTACGAAATATAGTATCAGTGACCAGGTCATAATTATACGATGAAAGAAATTCATGTGAAAATTACATCTATAATTGATAAGACGAGTTAACGAGGGAGCCTTTGTGGGAGCCAAATTAAAGTCGTTACGTGGTCAACTGATCTGCTAAACATAACAGCCAAATATTCTTCAAATCTACCGTCTTTAAAAAAGAAAGGCATATTAAGTAATGTACGGATTTGTTCTTAGATTTCTTTTTCGATCAAGACTGACCGGAAGATAAACAACTACCAGCAGCAGCAGCACACCACCACCATCACCACCACCACCACCACCACCACAACAACAACAACTGAAACAGTAATAAAACCGGGGCGAATACAATGCACGCGTATTCCAAACTGTCAATAAGACACCACACCATCATATAAACTGTTTTAGTTTCAACATTACAGTCTCAGATCAAATCCGTTGCCGAACAATTAATATAGAAGCCGAAAATAAAGATGACAAAATGTATAAATATATATTCAACTCACGAACTAGTTTGATAACGGGCTCAAATGATTGACCTTTTCGTGATAAAAGATATTCAGTTGTTGATTAGACTTCACTATTGATTTCAGGAGGTGGAGAAAAAGGAAATGGGAATTGCGACTTTTATAGCTTTATAGAATGTACCTATTATTCTATTGCACTTTCTGCTGAAGCAAATAACTGTTGCTAAATAATGCACTGCGGAAAAAAAATACTATGAAAAAATAATTAAATACGAGCTTCCAAACCACAACAAAGTGATATTAAATTGCAGCCACATGAATGAAGGAAGGAAATCACATTTCATCTTATCGTAAAAAGAAAAAAAAAAGTTGAGTGAATCAGTTGTATTTTGGTACAAGAGTACGTGGTATGAGCTTGGCAACAGACGCGAAAATACGTCTAAAGGAACGGTACAAGACGGGCAGAATATACTTTGAACTTCAACCTCATGCTCTGTAACTCTTTACAAGGCTGTGACAACAGTGTTAGCAATTTGATTGCTTTCTTTGAAGCATGTCATTATAAAAAAGGAACTTACAAATCAAAGAGTGAAAGTCCAGCAAATGTAACAAAAATAATAAAAAAAGAGAAAGGAAGAAAAATTGCCTATTTCCGTTCCATATGACATCCAATGGAAATGAAGCAATAAATAAAGCAAATATTGATTACAATCTGGCGGTTAAAACGTATTCTATTTACAATTTCATTTAGCCAGATGATGTATAGTTGCCAACGTCATAATAGACATAGGTATAATAATCGTCATGTATCACTATCGTTGTCATCACAATACTGTTCCTCCTCCTCCTTCGCAGTTGTTAAACCAAAGTCGAAGACATCATCTTCGCCTGAGTACACATAAAAGCACACAATGTATGTATGTATGTATTATGTATGTATGTATGTATTATGTATGTATGTATGTTGTATGTATGTATGTATGTATGTATGTATGTATGTATGTATGATGTATGTATGTATGTATGTATGTATGTATGTATGTATGTATGTATGTATGTATGTATGTAATGTATGTATGTATGTATGTATGTATTATGTATGTATGTATGTTGTATGTATGTATGTATGTATGTATGTATGTATGCATGCATGCATGTATGTATGTATGTATGTATGTATGTATGTATGTATGTATGTATGTATGTATGTATGTATGCATGTATGTATGTATACGAAGGTCGACTCAAAAGTATACCCATGGAATGTGATCAAATGAGGTTTATTTTTGAACGTAATCCTCCTTGCGGTTCAAGCACCTTTTTTATCGGTGCTGCAGTGCTTGGCTGCCAGTGGTGGAGAAGCTTTCATTCTGTTAGTAAAAAAAGTCATCAACAGCAGATATGACGTCATCATTTACTGCGATACTGCTTCTCAGCCATGTGTTTTTTTTTCCTGTTGGTCAAATCACGAGAATAGGGAAGGTGATCAACCAGTTCAAAGCCAGTCATGCACAGCAGCCAGCCGTTGAAACAAAGATGTGTGCTGGAACATTGCCCTGATGACATAAAACCCCTTTAATAAGTTTTCCTAGGCGTTCGGTCTTGATAACCTTTTGCAACTGCCTCAGCAAGTTGGCCCAGTCCTCTCCACCGACAGTGTGGCACTTTTGAAAATAGTCAATAAATGCAATGCCATTTGCCTCCTAAAAAACTGAGGCCATCACATTCCTTGCAGATGTAACAACATCGACCTTCTTTGGAGTAGGTGAGGAGTGTTCCTACTGCATGGATTATCTCTTAGTATCTGGCTCAAAGTGATAAAGCCAATACTCATCATGGCTTAGGAAATGTTCAAGGAAACCAACTGGATCTGCCTCAAACAATGTCAGATGTTCCCGGGATGTGATCAGTCTGGAGTGCTTTTGATCCAAATATTTACCCAGCTAGATAAATTTTCGGATATCGATTATACGCAAAATATGCATTAGAGTCACATGCTGGAATCCTTGACTATACGGATACATATTACACGCATAGTATATTCTTGATATCACACGATTCAGAGAAAATATATGTATATGAGATAATAAACATTTTTACGAACTTACAACTTCATGGAATAATTTTGCGTCGAAACCAATGAAATCTCAAACCTTAACAAAACGCATAATGTATGTATGTAAGTATGTATGTATGTATGTATATACCCTAAATTATTAAAAATTATCATAAATGACTTGAGATACTCGTCCTGTCTTGTTTTTTTGCTGTCCTTTTCTGCTAATATATATCTGCTAACACGGAAGCCTAATACGGATCCCTATCTCCAGCCTCAGCTGTGAACTTGGGTCCTAAAGGATGACCAATTATAGCACTTACTCAGCGTACCTGTTCATTTAGATCACCAGTGAACTAAACCCTCATAATTTTCTTCTACACATCACTTGTACTCAATCAAATATATAAATACAATGGTAACATGAAATACTAATAACAGAACATTTTCTTACATTTTATAATTTTTTTCTTCGTTCATGAGCGAAATAATAACGCTCTGCTATACAGAAATCTCTTAACACCCAGATAAATGAATCTACGGTAATTTGATAAATCTGATTACTTCTTCCACACACAATGGTTCCTTTTCAGAAACTCATAAAAGGGAAATATTTTTATTTCTTTTATTCTTTTTTTTTTCCCATGAACTCAGAAGTTACAGAATTAGAAGAAAATACTTATCAGCATTTTGCCCAGCGCAGAAAGGATTCTGCCAAGTTGCCACCAGAATGATGACGATGTTGATGAGAATAGTAACAATCTTTTTATTGGCTACAAGAACTGAAAAAACTGTAAACGTGTTATGTAAATTTAAAAGTAAACACATGACAAAGCAAGTGGGGATGTACACATGCATACATATGCAAGCCTTAGGAATGAACATATAAAGATCTCACATCTCATTGCCTGAAGAATCATATTTATGGGGCAACTAGGAGTTGTATTATAAAACCGGAATATCTAGCCAGTGTTGTTGGTTCGTTATCAAATATGGCAATCTTTTGCGCATGTATATATACATAACTGCATACATACATACAAACATACATACACACATAAATATATACATTCATACAAGCATACATACATGCATGCACACATACATACAAGCATAAATGCAGGTACGCATGCATAAGTGCAAAAATAAACGCGCGTGATACATTGCATTAAAACAAGTTATAACTTTAGTGTACAAAACATTTAAGCACCTGCTTACATAGAAATGAGAAATTACCACTTATGTGGTGTGTACCACTGTATTCTATCATACTGACTACCTTTCGCTCTCGTCAGTTCTTGGAATTTTGGACATATCGGTAAACATATTGCTCTTGACCAAGGTATGAAATCTTCCACATCCTCTGAGCAACTAAAGTTTAGCTATGTAACCATCGATCACTACAGCATTCCTCTTATTCTGCTTCAGGTCATTTAGCACTAATCATTAAATTTTCGTTACCATTTCAGACATTATGAATTTTTGGTTCTCCGGTATATGGTATGTGAGTAGGTGGGGGGAGGTTGGTGGTCTTTTGCAAGAAAGACTTCAAACATCCGACTGGCGACCTGTCTGCACCATTTTTTTATCGCTGCTTGTAATGGTTTTCTACATTACTACTAGATCCATATGTCCACATTGCTCCCAGACAAAGGTGAAGGAACTGTTGTTTGGAATATCTATCCTGTTTTGAACTCCAAGATAAGACTCCTCATCACACGCTTCCATATGCCCTGCCCTTATCAAACGAGCGTATATCATGCCATAAAAAGGATCATATGGAAACTCATTACATTTATGGCAAAACAGGGGTATGTCCTTTTCATTCTTGTCCCCTCATGGATAAATTCCTAGAACTAGTAGACACATCCACTCTTTCTTTTTTGCCTGGGGCTAATTCATGACTAACACTTGTTTTTTTGTGGTGTTTATGTTATTGTTTTTTTTTTCATTTTTACTCAAATTAATTGCTTCTGTTCGTAATTGTGGTTTGTTGATTTAACTGTTGAATTTTGTTTTCGTATTTATTTTTATCTACTTTTTGTGTTTGCAGAAATTTGGAGGCGTATTTACTGCTACCACCATTGTAGCTAGCACTTCCAATATTGCCACGGAGGTGGCCATATTGGACTTTAATAAACAAAACAAATGGGTGTTTGCAGAAATGTATGTACACAATAAAAATGCCGTAGGTAAAATCTTTTTTTTTTTTACTTTACCCGAAGATAAGGGGTTGAACGTTTAAATATTCCGAAGCACTTTTTGTTGGTGAAATGAACCAAAAATATCAAATATTACTGGAATAAATTACCTTCTCGGCGGAACTCTGTGAAACGCAACCTTTCATGGCATACAACAACATCATCATCATCATCAACAACAACATTAACATTAAACAATGAAGAAAAAAAAAAGAAGGGGAAAGAAAAGTATACTTTCCAAGCCATTTGCTGTTTCTGTCAAAGTGTCATTCCTCGCCGATAACAGACGTTTCAGCAATAAAGCCTACGTGATTGATTGGTATTTTTTTAATACACTACAATCACTTAGAAAGTGTGGGACGCACCAATACATTATTTAATTTCTTTGTTTTGTTTCATTTGGTTTTGTTATTTCTCTCTACTTCCCCGTTCAACCCTGCCACATTTTCTCGGTATTTATTGTTACTTACAGGTAATTCTATCAGTTACCATTATCATAAAAAATTTCGTTCTTGAATCCGCCATTTTCCGTCGCTTTTGTTAACAACAGCTCGTCGAAATTTGTTTGGTATTTGACTTCTGTCGTCTTTTCTCAGCAAGCAGACGATAAAAATGAGCGAATTTGTTGTAGTACTTGAAATAATAGCATTCTTTCACTCTTACTTGGCTCGTTAGCTTTTGCTTTATTCCGTTTCTTAACAGAAATGACAAGAAGAATAATACAATAAATAAAACAAAAATAATAAAAAATATTAAGATTTGGAAGTATGTAAAATTTTATTGAATGCTGATAAGAGTGTAGAACCTGATTTTGATTTTAGGAGTGAAAAAAAAAAAAGAGAAGAAAACTCTCCCGAGGTTACATGAAAAATTACAAGCATATGTAAAGAGGAATTAAACACGAATGAATACATTGCTATTGTTGATAAACCATAAAAGAAAAATACGATGCAGAAAAAAATTCCGAATTTGTTCACCCGTCGAATTTAACAACTTATGGTGCAGTTTTAACATGTATAACCGCTTAACTAATATAAATATTTAATCAATGAGAAGCATGTCTGAAGTAGCACGAAATTTTATATATTTTTTTATTGGCTTCAGTCACTGGACAGTGGTCATACTGGGATAACACCTTCAAGAATTTTAGTCGATCACGTCGAAACCAGTACATGTTTTTAGTGTGATATTTATTTTATCGATTTCTATTTATTCAACCGCTAATTTACAAATTTGATATAAGCAGATGCAACTCAATGGCGGAATCTAACTATTTTAGATCCTACGATGTTGATACCTTTCAAGATATATGGTGGGACAGATTAGTATTCATTATTCAATTCATTACCGTTACAAGGGAAAATTAGCTGGTGATGCTGCAGGAATTTGCTGTGCCACAAATTCAGACGAGGAGTGATCTTTCTAATGCCATTTTTCAACAAGACGCATCCCCTCCCCACTTTGCCAGGTTAGTGAGAGGTTTCCTGAACATCAAGTTCCCTGACCGATGGATCGGTCGAAGTGGTCCTCTGGGATGGGCTCCGCGCTCCCCTGACCTCACACCCTGTGGTTTTTTTCTGTGGGGCTATATCAAAAGCAAGGTATATGCCACTAAACTCCGTGACTTGTTACAGTTTGAAGAAAGAATCTGCAAGGCCTGCAGCGAAGTCGGGGAAGTGATGCTGCAAAATGTCGGAGAGGCCGGCATCCGAAGGTGTCTTAAGGTTGTCGAAAATGGATGCGCTCATGCGAAGGTATACAGCTAGTCCTCTAGGCAGTAGAACGTGACGCAAGTCTAACAAGTAAAACAGCAATGATTCCTCTTTTGATACTAAGAATATGAATAAACTCAGTTTCTTATATAATTTTTAGGAATTTATTAAAAGTGTATAGTGACTTCTGGGACACCCTGTATATATATATATATATATGAATGAGAAAATGAAGAAAATAGATAAAATTGACTTACAGATGTTATTTATTTAAAAACATTCAAATTCATATAGAGTAATTTCTGCCTACAGCTGTTTCCACACTCAATTCAATTACAGAAATAAAATTCAATTCAAATTCCCATAAAGTTCCAATGATAAACTAATATACTTAGTTTACACTGAACGCTGGTAAAAACCGGAGAACTAGGATGCTCTCATCCCTTAAGGGAATTTAGTTCCTTGTCTTAATAAAATAATATGTATGTATGTATGTATGTATGTATATATACATACATACATACATACATACATACATACATACATACATACATACATACATACATAAATACATACATACATACATACATACATACATACATACATACATATTAATTTATTAAGACAAGGAACTAAATTCCCTTAAGGGATGAGAGCATCCTAGTTCTCCGGTTTTTACCAGCGTTCAGTGTAAACTAAGTATATTAGTTTATCATTGGAACTTTATGGGAATTTGAATTGAATTTTATTTCTGCAATTGAATTGAGTGTGGAAACAGCTGTAGGCAGAAATTACTCTATATGAATTTGAATGTTTTTAAATAAATAACATCTGTAAGTCAATTTTATCTATTTTCTTCATTTTCTCATTCATATTATATATATACATATATATATAGACGAACTTCTTTCAGTTTCCGCCTACCAAATCCACTCACAAGGCTTGATTGTGGTCGGCCCGAGGCTTTAGTAGAAAATACATGCCCAAGGTACCAAGCAGCGAAACTGAACCCCGAACCATGCGGTTGGAAGCAAGCTTCTTACCATACAGTCACGCCTGTGCCTATATATATATATATATATATATATATATATATATATATATATATATATATGTATGTATGTATATATATATATATATATATATATATATATATATATATATATATATATATGTAGGTCCCGGGTTGAGTCGGGGTTAACCACAGTAAATAAGGTACTCAATACATAGCAGAGTAAATTAATTTATTTTATAGAAGGAGCTTCTACAGGACTAGAACTGTTTCATTCAAAAGAAATCATCAGGAGCTTCCTGATGATTTCTTTTGAATGAAACAGTTCTAGTCCTGTAGAAGGTCCTTCTATAATATATATATATATATATATATATATAGGCACAGGCGTGACTATATGGTAAGAAGCTTGCTTCCCAACCGCATGGTTCGGGGTTCAGTTTCGCTGCTTGGTACCTTGGGCATGTATTTTCTACTAAAGCCTCGGGCCGACCACAATCAAGCCTTGTGAGTGGATTTGGTAGGCGGAAACTGAAAGAAGTTCGTCTATATATATATATATATATATATATATATATATATACAAAGGGGTGGGTTTGTATGATTCTATATAGAAGAATATATTACTCAAAGGAATTCCAACTCTGTTTGTTATGTTTTATTTACATTCTTATATTAATATAGGTTATAGAATATAGAATATATAGTAAGAAAGAAATGAAATGAAGTATTGATTGTCTTATTGAACAAATGAAATATTAAATGTCTATTCTCATTGAACTAGTATACTTTCTTGCATTTAAGCATTCATCAGGTTTAGATTGTAACAGGAACGCTTCGACTGAACGCACAGTCTATTCAATGAGAATAGATATTTAATATTTAATTTTCAATATTTCATTTGTTCAATAAGACAATCAATACTTCATTTCATTTCTTTCTTACTATATATTCTATATTCTATATCCTATATTAATATTATAAGAATATAAACAAAACATAAAAACAGACAGAGTTAGAATTCCTTTGAGTAATATATATATATATATATATATATACATATATTATTACTTAACCACCCGTAATATAAAACTGCAGTTTAGAATATTTTAATGCTTTTATTTTTCACTCTATCTGGAAGGGCTGCAGAGGGTAGAATCTATTCAATGCTGTTGTAGTTGTTTAGACCTGATCTAGTATTTCTATGATTAATGGCATTCCAAGTGTGACCACTCTGTATGTTATATAAATTGTCGAATCTTCCTCCTTTTTTTTTAAGACGGAGAGGTTTTATGTGGTGCAGAATTAGCCGCTATTTCAAAGTTGGTCGAGCATATACCATAAAGGTTCTCTTATTAGATCGATATATATATATATATATAAATCTGTAAAATAATATGTGACAATTATTCAGTAGCCAAGAGTTTCGGATGCCGAGGTGGAAATCCACACCACCATATCTTCGGTTATCTGTTTGTTTTTGAAAAAGGTAGAGAGAGAAAGAAAAGCAAAGCAAAGAGAAGGGGGAATTAGAAGCCCCGAAATACAGAGAGCCATAAATGAGCAGATAATATTTATATATATATATATATATATATATATATATATATATATATATATATATATATATATATATTATATATATATATATATATATATATATATGTATATATATTATATATATATATATATTGCATATATTTTATTTATTACACTATTGTATGACTGAGCGCCTTCGTGTCGATTCGATTCGTTTGGTTTCGTTTCGTTTCTTCTTCTTCTCTAAGCTGGTTTTTATATATAATTATGACGCGAAACTCTATAACTCCTTCTTCTCTCTTTCTTTCACCCTCTTTTGCTTCCTTCCTCTCTATCTCTCTCTCTCTCTCACTCCTCCTCATCTCTCTCACAGCCGGGTCTACGAACTTCCTTTCGCCGATGGCCTTATTCAAGTAAACATGTTTCTTCCTGCGCTCGTGAAAAATTTTTTTGCTCGTCTAGGCTTATAGGCCCTCTTTATTTGTTTTCCTGTCCTGTTTCTATTCTTTCTTGTACTGTATTTTTTGTAATTGTATTTTTATTTTGTATTTGTTTTTATTGTATTGTTTTTACGTCCTGTTTTTGTCACATTTTTTCCCTTGTTTTTACCCCCCTGCAAAGGAATTTTATTTAATTCTTTCGCAGGAAGGATTAGTTCGACGAGACGTGTTCTGTCCTCACCTTCGAAACACGCTGAAGTTGAACTAGGGACAGCTGATGAAGGGGATTTTTCCTTGTGTAGTTGTCTTATACTCTGTTTTTTCGTTGTTAAAAAAATGATCCGTTCTATGCTGTTTTTACGTTTTCGTTTCTCGTTGAGTTCTACGTCTATTTGTGATGTCCTGTACACACGTATATATATTTATATATGCATGTATATATACATGTAGATGTAGGTACGTACATATATGTTTGTATGTATGCATATATTTTATTTATACACTATATATATATATATATATATATATATATATATATATATATATATATATATATATGAAGGCGCGTGGCTTAGTGGTTAGGGCATTCGGCTCACGATTGTAAGGTCGTGAGTTCGATTCCCGGCGACGCATTGTGTCCTTAAGCAAGACACTTTATTTCAAGCTGCTCCAGTCCACTCAGCTGGCAAAAATGAGTTGTACCTGTATTTCTGTGTTACGCTGAATCTCCACGTTAATTTCACGAGCAGGCTGTTCCGTTGATCGTATCAGTTAGGACCCTCGTCGTCGTAATTCCTCTCTCTCTCTCTCTCTATCTATCAGCTTATCTACCTGCGTATACTTCTATCTATCTATCTCCATTGTTTCTCTACTCAGTGTTTGACTACTTCCAGGCCCAAAGTGTAAGGTATATTGATATAAAGGTCGGTGACATCAATGCTTGTAAGTATAGTAGGTGGAATGTACTGGAGGAAATCTATGCCGTCTCGTATATAGTTGGGTATAAATGAGCATAAAAGTTTTAGGGGTATGACAAAAATGACTCAGTTGTTGTGTTGTTGTTTGAGGTCAAGCAACTATTGGTCTCAGTTTGAGGTCAATAGGCTTCAGATTTTTAAGTACTGGTTCCTCTGCTCATTTATGGCTCTCTGTATTTCGGGGCTTCTATTTTCCTCCATTATTTGCTTTTCTTTCTTTCTCTCTCTCTACCTTTTACAAAAACAAGCAAAAAACAAAAACACGAACAATATTCTCCTCTTCTAAATAGAGCAAAAGAGAAAAAAACAACAACATCCGAATCATATAAATGCACAACGAAACGTTTTGTTTTTGCCATTTTGATTTTGATTTTGTTTTTGTTTTGACGAGTTCGAAAAACGAACGAAAGAGCTAATAAAAGATTATCCAAAATTCTGACTGCTTCCTTTTTCTCAATACATACATACATACATACATACATACATACATACATACATACATACATACATACATACATACACACACACATACATACATAGATATTCATATTGACAGATGGGGGGAAATAAAGATAGATAAACGGTCAGGTAGATAGGTAGATAAAAAGATATGAATCAGCTAGATAAAAAGATATGAATATGTATAGATAAATAGAAAGATAGATAAATATGTTGACATTCGCAGAGAGAATGAAGAACTGTTGATTAGACGCATATTGCAAAGCAAAAACTGGAGAGGGAGTGGCAAGATGGATAGAAAGAGTTATAAAGATAAATATATTGACAGGCCTGGCAGACAGTCATGTGTGTGTGTGTGTGTGTGTGTGTGTGCAAGTTTTAAAGCATTTCTGGCAGTGTAACATGAAGTGCCAATAAATGCTATTATACTATTAGCGAACATTAAAAGGGATAAATGAAATGAGGCGTGCAGGAAGGCTGTTTAACGCCTGAGTAAGAAAGTGAAGATGTATCTTTAAGACATGGAGAGGGGCTCACTGTTCAGTTTCAAGTTAACTTCCTTTTTATTGACTTACCCGATTCCTTTTACACAGAGCAATGGGACATAGTTTGCCATATGTAACCCCTTTTTTCTGTCTTAAGCGGCGTACTTCAAATACAAAGTCAAATAAAGGAGAGGCCTCAACATATGTGTTGCAAAAAGGCAATACCTGTTGATCTATCTATCTATCTATCTATCTATCTATCTATCTATCTATCTATCTATCTATCTATCTATCTATCTATCTATCTATCTGTCTGTCTGTCTGTCTGTCTGTCTGTCTGTCTGTCTGTCTGTCTATCTATCTATCTATCTATCTATCTATCTATCTATCTATCTATCTGTCTGTCTGTCTGTCTGTCTGCCTGCCTGTGTCTGTCTGTCTGTCTGTGTCTGTCTGTCTGTCTATCTATCTATCTATCTATCTATCTATCTATCTATCTATCTATCTATCTATCTATCTATCTATCTGTCTGTCTGTCTGTCTGTCTGTCTGTCTGTCTATCTATCTATCTATCTATCTATCTATCTATCTATCTATCTATCTATCTATCTATCTATCTATATATCTAGGCATAAATACATGTATGTATGTTTGTATGTATGTATGGGATAGTTCAACCCAGTCGGCAAGACTTTTTGCGTTAAGAGAGCTCCCTGTATTTGCAAACATGTGGTTGAGTTGGTGTGTTGGTTGAACTGCCTATGCACATACATAAGTGTGTGCATCTATTCACATAAGAATCTCAGATGGAGAATCTTTGGAATGTCTCACAAATCTTCACTGTACCACTAATAGATTGGATTGGGAGAATCCAAGTCAGTTTCTTTTGCTCTTTTACCGTGAAATCAAGTATTTCTAGGTTTTTGTGCAAATTTTTTGGTACATAACCTAATGCACCTATGATGAGCTTCATAGTCAGTATACAAGAGCTGTCAGTTCTGCATTAATTCGCCATAAATGTTCTCTTTTTCCTGAACCTCAGATTGTACATTTACATCTCTTAAGCAGCTGACCTCTACAACAGCGCATGACTTTTGTTCCCCTTCCTATAGAACAATATCAGGTTTATAGATTGTTGGGAGTGTTGAAGTGTCAGACGAGCTGTCTTGCATCACTGTTCTGGCTTAGCGAATTCTGAATTCAAATCCGGCCCCGCCACCAAACGGCGACAGCCAAAAAAAAAAAAAGGGATTATATTTTCCTTGGCTTTATGGGAAAATCAGCTACCACCAGCATCAATGAAAGATCAGGTCTGGTATGGAGGCATGTGTCATTTCAGAGCATTGTTGTATTGTCGGTAAATTCCTGGGGCCTCCCAGGCGACCCGTCGAGTCCAAGTCAGTCCCCATCTCCGCGAGATACCTCCTCATCTGCCATAATCATGTAGCATGTGGTCGATCAACACAAGCCGTCAGCCCAGCCGGATCTTCAGTGAAGAGAACATGGTAAGCAAAATCTAACTCGGAAAATCGCGCAGTATAGCACTCCCAAATCATACAAGGAACAGGATGCGGCCCAGTTTCAGAGTAGAGTATTTTTGGGGGTACAAAATCCGACCAATGGTTATGGATTATCACTAGTGGGATCAACGAAAGGATAGTCAATAAAAAGGGTACTTCGAACAAAAGTTATTTACCTCCCTTTAAGCCGAAGCAAATGTAGCCAATTGATAAATATAGCTCAATAAATTGGTATGGTTAATAATCCTTTACTTGAAATTCTGAAATATGACACCTTCCAAAATGGAAAAAATCCACATACTTCTCTTTTTAAACATTTTATAACACCTAACTGGCTTTTTAAAACTACCAAACAGTGAGGAATATCTTTCATAAGCGTACAACGTAGCAGTTCCATTTTCGTAAAAGTGGTTTTCAAATGGATTTGCTTCTCTATAATATAAAAGTACTTTGGTTTATGATAAAACTACACATATGAGTCTAAAGCTGCTCGAGCATTGACTATGAATTATTACATCTTTACATGAACATTATTTTCTTTATTGTAATTTCTATACCAATGGTGTTTTCGTTTGTTTCAGTTTTATTGTTGGAGTATTATTATTATTTTTATCATCGATATGGGAAACTGAAAAGAAAATATTTTAGTCCAACATCGCCTTTCTTTATAAATGTCTAATACAAAAAGAGGCGGGCGAGAAGTAAGCGATTTTAACCATGTGATCAGGGAAAGGCGGTGAGCTGGCCCAACTGTTAAAGCGTTGATGAAAATGCTTAATAGCATCTCTTATGGTTCATTATGTTCTGAGCTGAAATTCCTCCGAGGTCGAGTTCGCTTTTCATCCCTTTAAGTACTGGGGCCAATTTAATTGACCCTTCTCCTCCGCTAAAACTGTTGCCTTTAGCCAATATTTGAAACTGCATTAATCCCTCGCCATATCGCGGTTCACCTATCGCAGTTTATTATTTAAGCTTAAGTCGATTCCTCCGTGGTGTTGTTTTGCCATTTACAATAAAATAAATATATACAAATCATAAAAATAATACTAAAAAAATATACAGTACAGTACTGTTTCTACTTCGCGGATTTTCACCTATCGCGGGGTTTTTGGAACGTAGCACCCGCGATAGTCGAGAGATTACTGTATTTGCTTAGGAAGATTTGATTATCTTTGGCCAATCGAGGAACTACTCTTTCGAGAAACAAATATTAAACGAAAAAAAAAAATGATTTACGAGAATTATTTTCCTATTTTATAACTCCTCATCCCATACATTTTTAGAAGTTATTTCATTCTACTATAAATGTTAAAATGTATATATTGAAAAAAAAAAATTAGGAAAAGGTAAGCAACTCCGTCTATTTCACTATTTATTTAACATGGGTAAATTTTGGCCATCGTTAGCTCAGTCCACATATAACTTAATAGTTACACCTGTTTTAAGACATCATAACCCACCCAAGTTGGGAGTTTTTGTTTGCTGAATGTACCTGGGTAATTTCGTATGGTATTTTTTTTTGAGGAATTTGTCCAGGCACCGTTTGAATGTTATGGGGATTTTGGAAGAGTTAAAAAAGGACGGACTTATAGATGTGCTTAAAACAGAAAGTGTGAAAGGCAAAACTTACGAGTAGCTGTTATATTTCACTGGCAAGAAGCGAAAATGAAACAGGCTGGGGCACTATCTTGAAAGATTTAGCCGACCAAATCGCAGGCACTTATTTTGAGACTGATACGTTTTCTATTGAGTCTTCTTATTTCTTTACTGCCCACAAGGGGCTAAACATAGAGGGGACAAACAAGGACAGACGAAGGGATTAAGTCGATTACATCGACCCAAGTGCGTAATTGGTACTTAATTTATCGACCCCGGAAGGATCAAAGGTAAAGTCGACCTCGGCGGATACGTTTTCTATTGAGTCTTCTGCCGTACATTGTATCAATACAGTGTCTTCAGCATAGTTTTCACCTACCATATTCACTCACAATACATTGGTCAGCCTGAGCTATAGTGAGAGGCACTCGCTCAAAATGTTGCGCTGTGCAACAAAACCCTATATGTAACACATATTAAAGTACATATGCACATAATGTATACATTCATACAGACACAAATGCATACAAACCTACATACATTCATGCATACATACGCAGACAAACATACAAACATACATATACACACGCACATACAAACATGCACATAGAACACACGCACATGGGATTCAAACCTCTTCTCCTTATCTCCTCAAAGACATGCAACATCTCGAAAGAGTCCAGAAGCTGGCTACCCGCATGGTTCTTGGTCTCAAGAATTTGTCTTATGAAGAAAGGCTGAAGACGCTCGACCTTTATTCTCTAGAAAAACGACGACGCCGTGGTGATCTCATTCTTGCTCACAATATCATAAGCGGAAAGTGTAACCTCTCGAAAGAGATGTTCTTCACTCCTGCTCCAGAGCGTCGGCTGCGGGGTCACTCCGAAAAGCTCTATCTGCGACGATTTCATCTCAATCGAAGGAGAGGGGCTTTCTCCGTCCGGGTTGCGGATCCGTGGAATAAGCTGCCGGACGAGATAGTGAAGATGCCGACGTCTGCTCGGTTCAAAGTCTCCCTTGACAACAAGTGGCCTGAACTCTTTACATGAACACCACCCTGTACATAACTCCATGTCCCCCTACATGGCCTTGCTTTTTGCTTTTTGAGCCAAAAAATTAACTAAGTAACTAACTAACTAACATCTATCACAATAAACAGACGCAATTCCACACAATATTTTCACCGGTATGCATACATATAGATGTATATACCGGTGTAAAATGGTGCGTCCATTTATTGTTAATAGATAAGTAATCAATGTGATACATTGATTAATTGACTACCATACTCAAATAAGTTTGCTGTAATCAACTGAAATACATGAAAGTGATGCTGCAGCATGAGCGCAGTCAAAATCCTACAACCTTTAAAAGAATGAATAAGTTGATATTACATAAAAAAATAAAAATGCAGATGAACAGATGTTTCCAGCCAGTGAAAACATGAAGCCGTGAAGTACTCATATTAAGGGAGATGTAGATTTCTTTTCTCCCTCTCTATCTCTCTCCTTCCCTCTCTCCCTCTCTCTCTCTCCTTTTCTTCCTCTCTCCACTCCCTCTTCCCCTCTCTTTCACACACAGACGCGCGTACATACATACAAACACACATGCACGCACATGCACATAGATACAGAGAGCGATTCAGAGAGAGAGAGAGAAATGTATATAAATACAGAGAGAGAGAGAGAGAGAGAGAGAGAGAGAGAGAGAGAGGGAAAGAAAGAGAACGGGTGAGATACATATATAGATAGAAATATGTAAGCATAATAAAGAGAGAGGGGAGAGAGAGAGTGAAATACACACACACACACACAGAAATATACATACACACAGTTACACACACACACACACACACACATACACACACACACGTACACTCCAAGTAATTGTTATGTTGGTTTCATACATACCTACTTAGATGCACGTATCAGTGCAATCGCTTCATTTCATTCATCTACTACACCAAAATTCGCAGGTGTGATCTTTTACTAAACCACGAACCAAATTTCGCCGAAGTGCTCAATTAAGGAATTAAATACTCGGCTCCAAGAACCAGTGAAATGAACACGAATTGTATCAGAGGTGCTGCTCTGTGAAAGAGTTAATAGTTTAAGAGCATTTCTACTCCCACATGTGTTTAAACATCATTGAACCAGGACATATATATATATATATATATATATATGTATTCTACCCCATTCCTGCCTCTTTCCGATTGAAGAGTCATGAATTAATTAATTTGGTATGTTAATGGCAGCTGTGTCGCTGATCACTGTCTTCATTGGTGGTAGTAGTTTGCAGTTCGCTGACTCAAAAGGGCACCTGTCTTATCTAAACGCCTTCACCCCAGCATAATATTGGCGAAATCTTTACAACGCTGTTAAATTAATTCCCTTACTGCTCTACCATAACCTCTAACCTCAAGAGCATCTGTATCATTTGAGTGGATTCACCTAGTGCGCGTGCGTGCGTGTGTGTGTGTTTGTGTGTGTGTGTGTGTGTGTGTGTGTGTGTGTGTGTGTGTGTGTGTGTTTGTGCTCGTGTGTGTTCGTGTGTGTGTGGCTAGAAATCAAGCTTAATATTAATGGCTGATAAGTAAATTTGTTAGACCGGTGATAGAGTAATTTGGTTCAAAATTACTTCAGTTCACTAACTACACGTCTTTTATTACGCACATAACTTGAGACGGAATAGCATCTGTATTCTATAAGCACTTTTAACCTCATATGATTACTAACCGAGCTCTCAGTTAGCAAATTTTAAAATTCGCTTGGACAGTCAGGACAATGAAATATTCGATTGATACTTGACAGACAGATCGATATATCGATAAAATAAGTATCAGTAACATAGTAATGTTGATTAGTCTTCAGACATTAAACTCCCACTTTACAATTGATCGTTTTCTTCTGCTTTACTGAAAGCATTCGCTAATACTGCGCTTCAGAGATTGCTTTGTAGACTGCCGAATCGGATGGTTTGGGTAGTTTATTTAGTTCGGTACTGTAGTGCACTGAGTTCAAATCCTGTCACAGTTTGTATTTTTATTAAATTTGATATAATAAATTGTGAACAACGGCGACTTTAGTTCAAGTTGCCAAAGGACCATTCATTTGATTCACTGCATTTCCAACAGTGAAAAGAGTGACAAGAGAGTGTTTAATTAAATGCAGAACAAATATACAAAGAGATTTCGTTTCAGTTTTGTTACGATGTTTGTATCCATCATCGATGTATATTGATGACAGACACACAAAAACAGACACACGCACCCCCCACACTCACAGAGAAACATCCCCATATGCCCATAAAAATATATATGTATGCATGTGTATGAATGTATGTGTGTGTGTGTGCGTGTATACACGACAACTTTCATTCAGTATACTATCGACCAGGTTTTATTTACAGGTACTGCAGTTTCCGAAGCTACGATAGAAGATACCTGCTCAAGGTGCCGCGCAGTAGTATCGAACCTGGAGTCATGTTATGGAGAAGCGAATCTCCTAACTATATAGCAATGCCCGCGCATTTGGTAGGGAGCAGGTATTAAGTAAGCATTACTAATAAACTAGAGTCGATTCAGCAGATTATATTGTAACGTAATATAATCGGCCCAGTATTCAAAATATTGACACAAATAATATAAACGAATTTCTTCGGCTGACTAATAAATTATTTTGTACATTGAGGAAACTAGTATTTTAATTCAAAGTCTGAGGTATTACTCATACAAATAATCTTAATTTAGTTAAACTACATATCAGATTTCGTTTATCGTAATAGAATCATTTGTTAATCTTCGCTAATACCAATGATTTGTGATAGAAAAATATCTTTGAATGGAATAATTCTCAAACAATTGGTGGGTCTTTTGTTCGTAACTGAAGCCTTCATTTAGTGTGTCGGAGGTCAGAGTCACAGAGAGAAATATTTGTACGCAGGGGTCTTTAACCATTAATTATTAAAACTAAAATTGGCAAACTTTTAATTATTTGTTACTATAGATCAACCATTCTTTACCTATGGACTACCTTTGATTCCTATTCTACTCTACTGGACCTCCATAGCCATTCAATGCTTAAAAAAAAATCCAATTATATTTTTAGAATTAAATATTATTGGGAATTGTATACAACAATTTAAAAATATTTTGTGTATTGTAGAAGTACACCCAGTTTATTGCACATAATTTTTAACAAAATCTTATATGGGCCCCCAATAGTTATGTGAACCTCGGTTGAGAACCATTACCATAAATCGTAGAGTGACTAAGATTTCATTTTTATTTTTGCAGAAGTACTTTACACGCCCTCTTGAGTGCAAAGTTTTACGTACATCTAAAAATCAATATCTCGATCGAGTTTTGATTCAAAAGTGAGTCCACCAGACAACCTTGTGACATGTTTGTTCTGAGATACTGTATTATCAGTTTAAGCTTCTTGAATAAACGAACGTTCTGTCTGAATACTGGCTGAATAAAAGATGGAATGAGGACAACTGGAACGTACGTGATCAGAGGTTTGCACGATTTAGATTGATCTGGAGCCAGACAGCAACATCAATAACGAAGACTGCAGAACTCCGGAACTGTTTACTCTAAGAAATTTAGTTTTGTGTCTCTTCTCATTTCTGAGGTCAAAACCTGCAGCAGACGATTCAATCAGAACATCGAGAAGAAAATAAGTAAATACCAGTAATATACGAAGGCATATGCATACTATAACATTGTTCACTGCCCACGTAAAAAAAAAAAAAATTATATTAGGCACGTTCCCAGAATATTTCGAAGGAAGGGCACAAGGTTAGAAGGGTGTACAATTCCAGGAGAAAAGGGCGTAATAAGATTATTTAGAAGGGCACACTTCTTTTCTTGGAGTAGGGTGTGGGTGGGGGGATAGTGGCACGTGCCCCTCAATACCCTATCCCTTGGGTCCGCACCTGAGTATATAAATTTTTAATTTTCAATATTGTTGATGTTTTCTTCATTGTCTTCGTTTTTGGAATGCCTTCAGTTTGTTAGACAATTTTTGGTTCAAGTAATTTACCCCAATACCCACCAATGAAATAGCCCTACAAAAAAAAAAAGGAAAACAGCAAATAACAAAAGAAAACGAAAAAAAAAAACGGCGCCAGTTTGCTTTTCAAACACGTGTTTAAGGTTCAATCCCACTGCGCTGCACCTTACACGTCTTCGACTATAATCGCTGTTCGACTATAATCGCTGTTCGACTAATGCCTTACGAATGGATTTGGAAGACGGAAACTGTGTAGAAGCTCATCGCATATATACATATATATATATATATATGTGTGTGTGTGTGTGTGTGTATGTGTGTGTGTTTCTGCTTGTTTACGACCGCGTAGACAAATATAACTACTGGGGGTTCAATTTACTTGACTAAACCGTTCAAGGCAGTGCCTTAGTATGGCCGCAGATCAATGACTAAGACAAGCAAAAGATAAAAAGATAACAAATTATAAAATCAGAGAAACAATATCGTAATCATCGTCTTTATCATCATCGTCATCGTCGTTGTCGTCGTTGGCCATCCGCCATTGCTGCCATTGTCGCCATCACCTCCGCGGTAGTCGTGGTCGACGTCATCGTCGTCGTCGTTGTCGTTGTCGTCGTCGTCGTCGT
>NC_042998.1:134054225-134059225 GCF_006345805.1 Octopus sinensis | reverse complement strand
TCACTACAATTGTTTAGACCAGTGGTTTTCAACCAGGGTTCCACGGAACCTTAGGGTTCCGCCAGTACAGTCCAGGGGTTCTGCAAGAAGTTACAAAACTGCTAAAATCGGCAGTAATTTTTAATTCTCCTGTGCAGATATGTGTGCATAAGACTATTAAATTATTGCACAGGGATTCCTCGAGCCAGTGGAATGCTTCCTTGGGGTTCCGCTCCAGCAAAAACTTTGAAAAGCACTGGTTTAGACCCATCTAGCATCGATTCCTCACGGGTGGGATACTGAATATCTGTATCACTTAATTTGATGCTTTTGTATACATATACCAAGAAGAAATCTTCCGGAACAGACGTTATTTTAACGATATACGTTTTGTTACCCGAGGAGACATATCTACACCGACGGATACACCTAAACCAGATGTTCAGTATCCTACCTGTGAGGAATCGATGTTAGATGGGGCGAAACAATTGTATTGATCAATAAACATCCCCGTATCTTCCATCTTCCGTCTCTCTGTCTGTCCTTCCTTCCGTCCGTCCGTCCGCCTGTCGGTCTTTCTGTATGTCTTTCTGTCTGTCTATCTACCTGCCTGCCTGTTTGTCTGCCTGTCTGACTGTCTGTCTATCTATCTATCTATCTATCTATCTATCTATCTATCTATCTATCTATCTATCTATCTATCTATCTATCTATCTATGCTCTACATTTGTATTTGTCCCCTCTGTGTCTAGCCCTGTGTGGCCAATAAAGAAAGTTATCTATCTATCTATCTATCTATCTATCTATCTATCTATCTATCTATCTATCTATCTATCTATCTATCTATCTATCTATCTATCTATCTATCTTATGTAGCTCAAGCCTTCTCGGATTTATACTGTTAATGAGCTATCTAAAAACATGTCTCAATTGCTCGACCCACGAATAGTCAAGAAGGAAAGTGAAAAGATAGATAGATACAATCCTCTTAAGTACGAAATAGCCCGGTTATGGAAAATGCAGAAGGTGAAGATAGTGCCAATTATTGTTGGGTCCTTGGGAACAGTATCAGAATGCATCAAGAGGAATATCAAGGAAATTGGAATAGAATGCCCAGTAGAACTGTTACAAAAGTTTTGCTTCCTTGGTACGGCCAGAATAATCAGGAAAATATTAGATAGCTGAAAAGAGCGAATAGCGTGGTACCGTAAACTGCAGGTAGTAAACCCGCTACGCATGCAAGACTCCAGAAGCTCCAACAAAACCTGTGATAAAGAGATGATAATAATAATAATATAATAATAATAATAATAATAATAATAATAATAATAATAATAATAATAATAATGATAATAAATCGTGCGCAGTCGCAGAAGTTTGGTATGGCGATGGTATCCTGAAGTAGACAGAGGAGGAGTTAAAGGTGTTGGACAGGAAGATAAGAAAGCTCCTAACGATACATGGAGCCCATCATCCACGTGCAGAAACTGATCGCCTATACATGAAGAAAGCAAATGGAGGAAGGGGACTGATAATTATGGAAGACTGCCTACGTATCGATCTCGAGAGCTTAATTAGATACCTAACCCAAAGTAAGGAAACCTTTTTAGCGTTAGTTAGGAATGAGAGAGTATTGAAAGCCGAGAAAAAACGAAAAACAGAGGAAGAAGTACAAAAAAGGACATGAATAATCATTACGCAACAAAGAACTACTCAATCAATTCAATGTAGTCACAACAGATGTGGATGGAAAACATTGGTGGGACTGGTTGAAGAACTGAACACTGAAAAAAGAGAGCACTATACTGGCAGCGCAAGACCAAGATTTGACTACGAATTGGAGGGTCAACGTTAGGAATGAGCCAGTGTCTCCACTGTGCCGCATCTGTAACAGGGTGACGAAACTATTCCCCATATCACAAACGAATATACTAGACTTGCCCAAAACCACTACAAGCTGTGGCGACACAGTAAGGTAGCGAAAGGGCTACACTGGAAACTGCGAAAAGTAGGAGCTAGGGATAGGCAAGATGTAGTATGAGCACAAGCCACAGAGAGTGGCGGAGTCGGACACTTGCAAAATCTTCCGGGATTTCCCAGTTTAATCAGGTGTTAGAGAGCATAATAGACCAGACCTAATGGTGGTCGACAAGATGCACCATCTGTGCTATATAGTTGATGTTGCGTGCCCCTTTGAACCACGAACAGTCAAGAAAGAAGACGAAAAAATAATTGATAAATACAACTCTCTTAAGTATGAAATAGCCCGGCTATGGGAAATTAAGGTGAGGGTAGTGCCAATTATTGTTGAGTTCTTGGGGATAGTATCAGAAGGCATCAAGAAGAATATAAAGGAAATCGGATGAGCATGCCCAGTAGAACTGTTGCAAAAGAGTTGCCTTCTTGGTACGGCCAGAATAATTAGGAAAGTTTTAGATAGTTGGAAAAAACAGGTAGCATGGTACTGTAGGCTGCAGATAGCAAGCCTGCTACGCATGTAAGACTCCAGGAGTTCCAGAAAAATCTGAAATAAAAAAATAATAATAATAATAATAATAATAATAATAATAATAATAATAATAATAATAAAAAGATGATGATGATGATGATGATGATGTGATGATGATGATGATGATGATGACGACGACGGCGATGATGGTGAAAAGCAGAAGAAGAAGAAAAAGAAGAAGAAATGGCTAGTACTTGTAAGAGGGATTCTGCCACTGGAGATTTAAGAATTGGGGATAATATGCAACCTAATCGACGGAAAATTCTATGTGAATACCCATTCAGGAAAGTAGTACTCGGTGAACCAAGTAGCATTCGACATTAGTAAAGTAAAACCTAGCATCTGCTAATATTTACTGTACGTACATACATATACACACATGGGTATGCGTGTGTGTATATATATATATATGTATATATATGTATGTATATATGTTATGTGTGTATAAACGTATATATATATGTGTGTGTGTGTTTGCATGTGTGTGTGTATGTGTGTGTGTGTGTATGTATAATTTTATACGCTTATATGTTTAGAGAGAGGTTTTTAAAGACTTTCTTCTGTTGTGAATAGCAATCTAGCGAAACTATTAAATTTGCCGTGAATAAATTCATAATGTATTTCAATACATGCATAGACGTACACACACACACACGCACACACACACACACACACACACACACACACACACACACACACACACGCACACACACTCAGACGATATTTGCATTTTCAATGTTATGTTACATAAGAGAGTAAGAAAAAAATGATGAGGGTCAAACAGAAAATGCTATTCTCATTAAACGATTTCATAATGAATTCTTCGCTGATCTGGTGATGATAATCGCTGTGTGAACAAGAAGTAAATACTTGTTGAGACTTGCCAGCAATTTGGTTTCGATTCCTTGTTTAAAATCGAGAGACTTATGACTACATTCTCCCCCGCTTCCTGTATATATACCATGTAGAATGAAAACTGTACTAAGCTCTCTGTAGTTGAATCTGCGACCATTGTTAATTCTTAGTAAATAAGTAAATGAATAATGTGCTTCTCTTCCTACAACTATATATAATAATATATTTGTTTCCCAGTTATTTTTCTCTCAGACCTCACGTCATATTTTCTGTACTTGCCCGGTTGATTTTTCGAAGTTTCACCGATGATTGTCTGGGATGTTATACGTTTTTATCCCTTGCACACACAAAATACCCCTTAGTCATCCATGCATTCTTATTTTGAACGCGAAATCAGGAGTAAACCCTAAAAGCTCTTGAATAGTCGGTGTGATACATGTGTATCACCAGTAGCATTTACTCCCAAAAGAAGCGTCGGACAATTTTTAGAAGCTTTAATACTAGCGTTGCTTTTTCTTTTCAAGAGATAAAAGTTCTAAAGAGCATGAGCTCTCAGGAAAGTAACTCACTTTAGTAATCGCTTTTTAAATCTGTTCAGAATAATTAGTAGCAACCTCTGTATCGCCACTAGCAGCTTAACTACTTACTTTCATGTAGTGCAAATTCAAGCGCTTTTTAAACCTTTCCAACCAGCGTTTACTAATCAGAAAAGATTCTTCTGGAGTTTCACCTTCGTTTTCTTGTAAATTATCATATAAACCGATATTATCATATAAACCTATATTATCATATAAACCTGTTTCACAGCAGACGTGGCAAACTTTAACGTTTTGGTAATTTGAAAAGGAGCCGTACTAAAAAGTTACACTGGATATTAAACATAATGATTTAAAAGGGCTTGATACTGGAGGAAAAATAATCCAGTCGCATTACCAAAATTACCAGGAAAGAACTGTTTTGTGAGGGCACACAAATAATGTCTTATTCGTACGGATGGCCAAATGGAAATGAGATGAAAGGGTGAAAGAGTAAGGTCGGAGGAAGATTGTGTAATTACAGATAGTTGAAGGGTTACCAGGATCATGGGTACATTGCTTTGAGCTATTAAAAAGATTTTCACTGAACTCTTTCTTACACACACACAAAATCACGCACGCACGCACACACACACATACACACCCATACACGTACGCATGTACACGCACATGCACACACACAAACGAATCTATGTACTGTGATTATAGTTTTTCAAAATGTTAATTAATTTAATGTTACAAAACACCGAAACTTTTGGCTAACACGAAAGGGTAACTTTTAAGTTCTTAAAGTTTTTTCAACCTTTCGTAAGAGCAAACTTTCAGATCGCATCCCGAAATTAGTGGTCATACTTTTATAATCTCGTAAACGCGAAATCCCGTAACTCGAGAAAGTCACAACGCATGGATAACTTTAACTACAATCTTGTATATATATCTATCTATCTATCTATCTATCTATCTATCTATCTATCTATCTATCTATCTATCTATCTATCTATCTATCTATCTATCTATCTATCTATCTATCTATCTATCTATCTATCTATCTATCTATCTATCTATCTATCTATCTATCTATCTATCTATCTATGTGTGTATTCGTGCGTCTGTGTTTGTCC
>NC_042998.1:134046725-134049225 GCF_006345805.1 Octopus sinensis | reverse complement strand
AATCGATGTTCTTCAATCTTGGTAGTAGCCCACGTACATGGTGATGAAATGCAATCATTATCTTGATGATTGATTTTAGTGAGCATGCCAAGTGAGACAGTACCGAGCTTTAGATTAAATAAAATTAATTGAATATAAAATCGTGTGGGGATTTTTGGCAGTACATTGAAAGTGCTGAACATATTTCGGTCTTAGTACATCATGAAAGCATAGTCTAACCATATTACTAGATCTTTGAGCGATCACTGAGGAGACAGGTATTTCGTATACAAACACTGAGTAGTATTATAACTAGAAATAATGAGGGTGAAAATGCCAAGGAATCCTTGCTGCATGAAACTCATACGGTAAAGTGGTCGCTAACGTTTGATGTAGTGAGACTTTCTTTGTTATTAAGATAATGAGGCCAAAACATATCCCGAGTCATCCTCACATTACAGAAGATCAGCTTCACTCCTTAATGCATTCGATATTGAATTAATTAATTTAAATCCCAGAGTTATCCCCCTCCCCTTTCTTGGCCCAAACTAAACATAGATTAATGATTATTTGTCATCGTTATAGGTATAATTTTAATTGATATCTTCTCTCTCCCCATCGCTCACTTTAATTTATATATAATATTATATATATATATATATATATATATATATAATATATATATATATATGATATGTATATAATATATATGTATATATATATATATATATATACACACACACAACACACACATATATATTATATATACATAACCATTCAGCTGTTCTTCGTAGATGACAAATATTGATTTCTTCCATTCGCACAATATACATTTTCAGGAACAATATTGCCAAATATATCCTCTATAGTGCTTAACTGATACCTCATCGTACCAATTTCCGGAAGAATGTCAAGCAAAATTGATGTTGGTAGGATTTGAACTCAGAACATAAAGTGATACACACAAATACCGCAACACATTTTGTTTGTTTCTCTACAGATGCTGCTATTACAACACCGCCCTCTGGGGGGAAAATATTAATGAATCTGTCAGTCTTTGGTATTCTATTTCATACTTGTTTAAATAACAATTCGAGAAAGTCGTTTAACAGAAAACAAAAGCATCTGAATTCTTGAGATATTTTCCATAATTGTACTTGCTTTTCTTCTTTTTTTGTTATTCTTTGAAGTAATCAACGTAAAAAGATATGGCTGAGTGTCGGGTCTTCGTCTCAGTTAAGTACTTACTAATTCTTCTTTATGTAAGTCTCGCTTTATTTCTCTATCACTCCCTTTTCTTTCCCACAACAAAAACGCACGCAGAAATGTACTTATATACAGATTCTCGACGAAAACACACGCATAAAATATACTCATAAACTCATAAGCAAACACAAATTTTCACTGTCACGTTTACGGGAAGAAAATTCCTTCAAACAACAAATATATTTAAGTGTCCACATTACACAAAATGTATGCCTTCGAATATCTACATAAACACATACGCACATACATTCGTACACACATACTATACATATGTATTTATGTCCATATAGGTATTTGAGTGCATTTATTTTGTGTAGGTAAACACACATAGCGCGTACATGCATACACTCTCAAATATATAACAGCGTAGTACCCATAAAAAAAATGTCATCTATTTCAGTATGGATAACCTATGTAAATATGTGTATGGAAAAGTAAGATAGAGACAGAGAAAGTGACTTATAGAAATAGAGTTTAGTTGATGCTAGAAGTAATTAGAGGAGAGAGAGAGGTGAGAGAGAAAGGGAGAAGGAGACAGAGAGAGAGAGGATATGGGTTTCCTTCTGTGCGTGTAAGGTCAGTTAGTAGGATGGATTTTTCTCTGGATTACCTAAATCGCTGACTGACTGACTGACTCCTCACTCACTCACTCACTCACTCACGTAGGAGCGAGATTTGCCTGGAATGCTGTCACCGGATGTCTACCACTGAAGAAGTCCAGTACACTGAAATCACGTGATCTAGCAGTTCTGACGCCCATAAAAGACGGTTCTCGCCTTCTACGATATATGACTCTGCTTTTATGCACGATACATCTATATGAGAGGAATTCTCAGGGCTAACACTGCGATATTTGGCGTGCTAACGAGTCATTCACGTTAAGTTGTATATATATATATATTAATATATATATATATATATATTGGGACAATTCACGAAAAAAAGCAAAAGACGAAAACAGGTGGTGTAGACAACAAACAGATGTATTAGTTTAACGCTCAAGAAGTGAAAAAGTCTTTAACATTTCGAGCCTACGCTCTTCCACAGAAAGGAACACAGAAAGAAACAATGAGAGAAAACAAAGAATGTGTAGTGGCTAGCGATCTATCATGGCGAATGCCGGACAGAGGAGTAAAAAGCAGAAAGTACAAAAAGTTTAGGAAGTACAAAGAAGTTAAGAAAAGTTCAAAAGTTTCAAAAGCTCTGAACGTCATGGTGTATTGGAGCGATTTCTCATCAACAGAGGAGTCCAGCG
>NC_042998.1:134026725-134041725 GCF_006345805.1 Octopus sinensis | reverse complement strand
TCACACACGGACGAACAACAATTCAATCACCACATTATATAACATCACGGTAGCGCATAGACGCTAATACTACACTATAATTTAGCTCAACGTATTGTATCATATGATAAATAGATACTATATGACATCATCGCAGTACAATGCTCTGCATCAGACTATCCAAACTTCAGCACAAACCCGAAAGACACACCACTGTATACGACATCACAATACAGTACATCACAAACACAGATAGAATGAATTTCCAAGAATATATTTTCTACTAAAGGCACAAGGCCTGAAATTTGACCGCAGGTGACTATATATTAAACCATACCTTACAACTATATTAAACTAGACCACATTGCAATTCACTACTGTACATCATGCTACCTCATTCGATACAATTTCATATACCACAAAATACCTTATGACACCAAACAGCACCATACTATACAGTAAACCCCATCATATTCACGGCTCCAAACAGCATTGTACTGTATGCAGCAGAATCAAGTGTAATGCATAACCACAACATGCCAGCGCCAGTACCACTTTACAACATACAACAGCACACCCACACAGTACTCTACACTCAGCCATCCCATACCATACCATACTCCACCGAAATACCCAGTAAAAAATATCGTAAAAATAATCAAACCTTACAACAATGATACATTGTCAATCTTAAATGAAAACACTGTACATCATAAAAAAGACTTTTTTTTTAAAAACAGAAACAAAAAAAGGTGAATAAAAACAATATAAACAAAAGAAATGTTTTAACATAAACAAAATAAAACCAGTATTGTGAGATTAAATGCCACATTTCAACGCACCCCGCCCTCACTGCGACATCAAACATTGTGAAATACCTGGTATTCTTTCAGAAATGTAACTGGTTGTAACTGACTTCTTTTCTTGTTTATCTAGCTATCTGTCTATTTATCAGCCTATGTCTCTACATTTATCTTTCTTTCTTTCTATTTTGCTTTCCTTCTTTCTTTCTTTTACTTCTTTTCTGTCTTTCTTCCATATCCTTCTGTCCTTTCTTCCTTCCGCCCTTCCATTGTTCTTTAACTAACTACCAGCCATTTTAAAGAGCATTACTGGTTTATTACTATAATAACTCGTTAGTCTAGGGTATTGTGAAAAATATCTAAGTAAAGTCACAATGCCACATTCTATTCATATATATACATGTGTGTGTGTGTGTGTGTGTGCGCGTATTATTATTATGTGTATATACATATGTATGTATGTATGTACGTATATATATATATATATATATAATATATATATACATATGTATGTATTTATATATATACATATATATATATATATATATGTATGAATGTATATATACATATGTATATATATATATATATATATATATATATATACATATATATATATATATATACATATATATATATATAATATATATATATATCTATATATATATATAGTATATATATATATATATAATATATATATACATATGTATATATATATATATAATATATATATATATATAGTATGAATGTATATATACATATGTATATATATATATATATATATATATATATATATATACATACGTATGTATATATATATATATATATATATATATATATATATATATATATATATATATATATACATACGTATGTATATATATATATAATATATATATATATATATATATATATATTGTGTGTGTGTGTGTGTGTGTGTGTGTGTGTGTATGTATGTATATGTAATAATTTCAAACTGAAACATAGAAATACACATTTGAATGGATGAGGCTTTATATTCCATGGAATCATCTTCCAGTATGTTACTTATACTTATGTCGACACCAAAGACAAGAAACGTAAAGTCGATACCGACAGGATCTGAACTCAAAACATAATGGGATGTAACTACAGATTTCAGAGAATTTTTATCTGGTTTGTCCGATATTATATCAATTGACCTATTTGTGATACATATAACGAGTGCGCACTTTGGGCAAAGGGTGTAAAGCAATTGATTATAACAAATACTTGGATGATACCTGTTTTACCAACTATGGAAGAATGATAGGCGAAGAGGGCTTGGGTGGAATTTGAACTTAGAATCACAATTAAATACCGTGAGGCCTTTTTTGCTGCACTGCCGATTTTATCTCACCAGCCATAATAATCCTTTCTACTATAGGCAATAGGCCTGAAATTTTCAGGTAGGGTGTTCAGTCGATTACATCGACCTCAGTGATCAGCTGGTACTTATTTTATCGACCTCGGAAGGATGAAGGGCTAAGTCGGCGTCGGCAGAATTTTATCTCAGAACGTAAACCTACCAGCCATAATAATAATAATTCTCTCTATTATAGGTACAAGGCCTGAAGTTTTTTTGTGGGAGGGGACTAGTCGATTACATCGATCCTAGAATTTCACAGGTATTTAATTTATCGACCCTGAAAGGATGAAAGGCAAAGTCGACCACAGCGTAATTTTAATCAGAACGTAAATCTGTCATCCATAATCCTTTCTACTATAGGCACAAGGCCTGGATTTTCTGGGGAGGGGCACAGTCGTTCACATCGATTCCATTACTGAACTGGCACTTAATTTATCGACCCTGAAAGGATGAAAGGCAAAGTCGACCTCGGCGATAACAATAACAATAACAATTGACAAGAGGATTATAACAAAATTCCTCAATAGGAGGAACACTACTTAGGTGACTAAAGAATCCGACAGATCCCGAGTCATCCTGCTCATCAGGAAGTCTACAGTTAGTGCTCTTCCCTGCTCTGTACCGTTTAGTCTACAAGATCATACTTAGTATGATTAATTCACTCGGGACGTTGTCGCTACATTTACAAATTTACTGAAGGTAGCTCCTCTCATCCCACCCTCACTTTCCTTTCCAAGTGAATTTTAAAAAACCGATGACAGCTTCGCTGTAAATGAAAGTGTCTCCCTTCAGTATTTTCTGTCACGTTCATTACTTAACCATTCGCCGTAGCCATCAGCCAGGAAAACTGCCGGATCTTCACGGCCAATGGAAGGCAGCAGGACAATTTTCACGATAGAGTGGTTGATAGCCGGGTCTATCATATACATGATAGCAGGTGGTAGACATCACTCTATCAAGCCAGCAATAATCGCGTGCAGGACGGATTTTTGACCCCGCCGAACTGCGTTGCCGTAGGATGACAAATTTTTAATCACACACAACAGTTGCAACAAGAGTTTTAGGAGGGCGCGAAAACTCTGCTCTTTTCCCTTAAATCTTCTTAAATCGAGTGACGTCTAATTTCTCCCATTTCTCTCGTAGTAAAAAAAAAACTGTATGGTTCCCTTATGGAGACTATAGTCCAGCGAAGGCAGCCTTGCTAGTATTGATGTTGTTGTTGTATGTGGTGTTATTAGTTTAAGGCGGCGAGCTGGCAGATACGTTAGCACGCTGGCGAAATGCTTAGCAGTATTTCGTCTGCCGCTACGTTCTGAGTTCAAATTCCACCGAGGTCGACTTTGCTTTTCATCCTTTCGGGGTCGATTAAATAAGTACTTATTTCTTTATTACCCACAAGGGGCTAAACATAGAGGGGACAAACAAGGACAGACATAGGTATTAAGTCGATTACATCGACCCCAGTGCGTAACTGGTACTTATTTAATCGACCCCGAAAGGATGAAAGGCAAAGTCGACATCGGCGGAATTTGAACTCAGAACATAAAGACAGACGAAATACGGCTACGCATTTCGCCCGGCGTGCTAACGATTCTGCCAGCTCGCCGCCCTTACTGCCAGCTCACCGCCCGATTAAATAAGTACCAGTTACGCACTGGGGTTGATATAATCGACTTAACCCATTTGTCAGTCCTTGCTTGTCCTCTCTGTGTTTAGCCCCTTGTGGGTACTAAAGAAATAGGTGTTATTAGTTTGCGTTCTGCTGGTGTTATTACTTTTGTAGTTGCTGTCGTTGTTGTTAGCTACTGCTACTGATGTCTCTGCTGCTATTAATATTTTTTATTGCAGTTGATACTAGTGCTGCCGCAGCTGTCATTGCTGCTTTTCTTATTTTTGCCGTTGCTGCCACCGCTGGTGTCTTTGCTATCCTTGCTGTTGCTGATGTTGTTACTTTTGTTAATGTTGTTACTGATCTTATTGTCTTGCTTTTCACCGCTACTGTCGTTTGCCGTTTATAGCAGTAGTACAATTTTTTGAAATTTGAACTTTCAACACGGAACTTCCCACTCCACTTCGATGAGCAGAATGCTACCATAGCTGCTAATGTCGTTGTTCTTGTTGCTTTTGTTAGTGCTGTTGTTGGTATTATTGTATTAGTATTGTTGTTGATGCTACTGTCGTTTGCCGCTATATCAATTGGACTTTGAACTTAGAACGCTTGACAAACGATCTCTTTCTCTTCTATGAACCTGGTGAAGTACTTTGACACTTGCTGCACCTGTCTTTGTGAGTCACCTCCAATCTCCCCCTTCCGTTTACTGGCTGTGGAGGTTGGCAAGTGTTTGTCAAAAATATGCATTTTCAAAATAAAATTTGAAAATGTTTGCAACAACTTTGAGCCTCAAAGAGGCGGTAAACAGAGAAATCTAACTAACCCTATGTTCTGTTTGCTTTAAGAAATTTTATACGATAATATTTCAAGAAGTATTAGCTTTTGAACGCATAAACAGACGAACAAAATTACGAGCGACTCGAAGCAATGTATTGCTGCTATTAACACAACAACAAGAACAACAATAATAATCCTTTCTACTATAGGCAGAAGGCCTGAAATTTCTTTGGGAAGAGGGTTAGTTGATTACATTGATCCCAGTGTATTACTGGTACTTATTTCATCGACTCCGAAAGTCGACCTCGGCAGAATTTGAACTCATGTGGAATTTTTACTCTAGGCACAAGGACCGAAATTTTGGGGGAGTGGGTCATTCGACTAGATCGACTCCAGTACGCAACTGGTACTTAATTTATCAACCCCGAAAGGATGAAAAGCACAGACGGCAAAGTTACCTCGGTAGCATTTGAACAAATAACTTTTATCATAGCCGTTAGGTTTCAATTGAAAACAGAAAAAAACATTTCAATAACTACGGTAAATATTTCGTTTGTTTGTTACAACGACAAAAGATGATGAAACATTGCAAACAGCGGATTTACAAGGTAACGGCGTGGTAAACATAGTATTTAAAAGACATAAGTGAGGATGATGTGGCAACATATTAGAGAAGACCATGATCACCCACCACCACCACCACCACCACCAGTCTGAGGTATGTTGACAGGCGCAAATTAAAAGCAGAAACCCAAAAGATAGATTTTGTTTTTGGACTCTTTCAGACGGTAAAATTAACTGAAGCCTACAACATTATCAAGGCTGCAGCTAAGGTTGCCGGTAAAAGAGTTGGATACAGAAGAAGAGAACAGATAGTATGTAAAGATCCATACCGGTGGAGACGAATTGGTGAGAAACGAACAGAGTTAAAAAAGACATTTGGGACAAATTGATAGATTAAAAAGAGGAGAATTGCTAAACGAAAGTATAAGAATAAGACTAGAAAGAACATAGAGATTAAGACATAACGATAATGATGTAATATTGGAAGAATTGAAACAAAGGGCAGTAGCAATCAAAGGCAAAACTGTAATGGTATGACAATAGAACAAAACAAATCAAACAGAACAGATTGTTCGAAGCCAATAATATAAAGAAACTGTTTGAGGAACTAGATAGGCAAGTGCACCTAACATTGATATCTGATGCAGACGAAAGCAGAGAATTCTGGGGAGAAATTTGGGATCAGCCGGTAGCGGAGTGGCTGCATGAAATCCAAAATAAATTAAGAAATATACAAGGTCAAGACAGCATAAAAATAAATACAGAAAAGATAAAAAGACAGATAAAGTTCCAAGTTGTAAGAGCCCAAGTCTGGATGCTGTCCAAAGTTATTGGATGAAAAATCTGAGAGGTCCCCATGAAAGAATAGCAGAACAGCTGGATAAATATTTGTAGAAGGTTCAATGCTCGACTGGATTACAAAAGGAGCGTTATGTATCAAGGAGCTTGCAAAAGGTATCATTGTATCCAACTTTCGAGCAATAACGTGATTTCTGTTAATATGGAGACTATTGTCAGGTCTTTTGGCTGCTGAACTGTATGAATACTTCGAAACATTTGGGCTACTACCTATTGAACAGAAAGGTTGCCGAAAGAGGGGTCAGGGAACGAAAGATCAGCTGTTAATTGATAAACTAATGCTCCAAAATTGCAAGAGAAGACAAATCTAAGCATGGCATGGGTTGATTATCGTAAGGCATACGGTATGATACCACAATCTTGGGTAAGAAGAACTATGGAATTGTAAGGAGTAGCATAAAACATGAAATGCCTTTTATGGAATAGTATGACATTTTGGAGAACTAAATAGACAGCAGGGAATCAGGAATAAGAAGTGAAAATTAGGAGAGGAATCATCACGGGGGGTAGTGTATTCCCACTAATCTTTGTGGTATCAATGATTTCTTTGAGTGAAATACTGGAGAAGACAAACTTGAGGTACGATCTGGGCAAAGGTAAAGGAAAGCTTAATCACCTGCTATTCATGGATAATTTGAAGTTGTTCACAAAAAAGTGTATGTGTGTGTCTGTGTGTGTGTGTGTGTGTGAGGGAGAGAGAGAGAGAGAGAGAGAGAGAGAGAGAGAGAGAGAGAGAGAAAGAAATGAGGGGGGATTGAAATCAGGAAAAAAAAGAAAAGGACAAAACAAGAAGTAAAAGAAAGACATGAAGAAGCACTACGCAACAAGGGACTGTGCAATCATATCTATGTAACCACAACTGAAGTTGCTGGAAAACGTAGGTGGGACTGGTTGAAGAAGGGAACACTGAAAAGAGAGACCGAGTGCACAACACTGGCCGCTCAAGACCAAGCTTTGGCCACAAATTGGAGGATCAACCTTAGCAATGAGCATGTGTCTCCGTTATGTCGAATCTGCAAAAAAGTTGACGGAACTATTCTCCATATCGTGAATGAATGCCCTCGATTTACCCCAAACCAAGTTGTGGCGACACGCTGACGTTGCGAAAGTGCTACATTGGAAACTTTGTGAAAAGTGGGAGTTAGAGAGAGAAGCAAGAAGTGGTATGAGAACAAAGTACAGAGAATCACGGAGTCGGAGACCTGCAAAATCCAGTAGGATTTCCCAATCTAAACAGACCAGGTGCTTAAGCACAACAAGCCGGACCTGGTGGTGGTGAACAAGGTAAACTACATGTGCTCTATAATTGATCTTGTGTGCCTCTTGGACACACAAATAGTCAAGAAAGAAGACGAAAATATAGACATATACAACCTCCTAAATACGAGATAGCTCGATTGTGGAAAATGAAGAAGGTAAAGAGAGAGCCAATTATTGTTGGGTCCTTGAGGGCAGTATTACAAACCATCAAGAGAAATATAAAGGAAATCGGAAGAGAGTGTCCAGTAGAGCCGTTACAAAAGGTTTCCGTACTTGGCACAGCCACAATCATCAGAAAAATATTAGATAGTTGAAAAGAACAGATAGCATGGTATCATAGGCTGAAAGTTAGCAAGCTCGCTACGCATGCAATACTCTAGGAGTTCCAAAAAAATCTGAGTTAAAATGATAATAATAGTAATAATAATGATAATAATAATTGTTTAGATAAGGTAAAACGGCAGCATCAAAAGAAAGCACTAATCACATTAATCATAACAATAAAAACTGTTTTAGTACAAGGTATATCTACGTACACAGAAAAGAAAATTAGATGCGTCAAGGAAGTTATATGACCTCAGTAGGAGCAGTGCTAACAGCATAAGTAACAAGTAACAACAATAGAATTTGCTCAAGGAACAACAATTATAATGATTTCAGCAAACATTAGTTTAGTACGTAACTTTCAAACATGAAAAACGAGAGGAAATTAAAATTCAAAAGGCAAAGAACATTTTATATGAATGATGAATATAAATTACAAGAGAAAGTAAGCTGTGAATACCATTGTTTTGTTTTTCCGTGTAAAAATCATGACTTTGAAGTTGTTTTCGCATATCTAGATATTGTGGTGAGATCACCTGATATCGTGATGTCATACTTCTGTACATATTCACATACATTTTCCCAACCGAAAATATAACACATACATACATACATACATACATACATACATGCATGCATGCATGCATACATGCATAGATGCATACATGCATACATACATACATACATACATACATACATACATACATACATACATACATACATACATACATACAAACGTACATATATTCACACATACTCATGCATACAAACGCACACACATACATAGATAGGTATGGTGATGCAAACAGTAAGATATAAAACGAAAAAAAAAGTAAAAGAAAACGTGAGTATATCTTTTATCTTTTATCTGTTTCAGTCATTAAACTTCGGCCATGCTGGGGCACTGCCTTGAAGAACGTTTTGTCAAATGAATCGACCTCAGTATTTATTTTGTTCTTTAAGACTGGTACTTATTATATCGGTCTCTTTTTGCCGGGTTGTCAAGCGGAGTCAGGGGACAAACACAGACAAAATGACACGACCGCGTGTGTACCGTTGGCGATTTTTCCCCCTGTCTTCCCTTCTCTGGATCTTTCCTTCTCCTATGTTTCCGATGAAGAGCTCCGCTCGAAACGTTAAACCCTCCTTCTTTCCTTCTTTCCTGAGCGGCCAATAATACTATATTTGTTCCACGTCCTAGCGTTGTTGTGTTTTCTCTTTGTGTTTTCATGTTTCGATTAACTATAATATATATATATATATATATATATATATATATATATATATATATATATATATATATACGACGGGCTTCTTCCCGTTTCCGTCTTCTAAGACCACTCACAAAGCTTTGGTAGAAGGCATTTACTCAAAGTACCACGCTGTGAAAATGAACACGGAACCATGTGGTTGGGAAGTAAGATTCTTCCCACACAGCCACGCCCGCGCCCAACTAGTTGGAAGCGCACAGTAAGTTGTTCATATATATGCTGTTTTTATTAATGATCGCCAATAGCGACAGAGTGATTCAAGGGCTGAGAGCCACTTTGTTGCTTGTGCCAATTAATTAAAAACGTAAACGTATGTATATAAATATACATGCAACATAAACACACTTGTGCGTATGTATATATATATATATATTATATAATATATATATATATATTATATATATATATATATATGTGTGTGTGTGTGGTGTGTGTGTGTGTGTGTGTGTGTGTATGTATACATATACGTTTATGTACATACATACATGCACACATACATAATATATGATGACTGTTGTCTCCTTGTGCTTTCTCGTTATGAATGGTATTTCTGACTTTCTGTCCATGACCTGTCAAACGACTATTCATACTCTCTGCAAATCTGCATGTTTTGAAGCATAGATGGCAGATGGAAGTTTTAACCTTATTGTCCGCATCACCATTCGTACCCAACATCCATCGCCACAAGAATTTTTATAGATGGATGGAATGACAAAAGAGGTCACCATAAAAGGACATTTGTCCGTTATTGGATTATAGTAATAAACGCTTGTGCAACACGAGTACTATCCCCTGAATCACTTTGATTAATATCTATTAACAGGCTGACGCGAAATGACCAATAATCACATGGAACCGCGGGTTTGACACTAGTGTCCCTCTCGTAGAAGGATATTGTGACAACAGCTAGTGGGGTTTTACAGCTCACCCTCATACCAACTAAATGTATTTCTGCGTCCTCGTGCTCAGAGGGATTGTTATCACGTGTTAGTTAACGCACATTTTGGATCCTGATAGCAGTGGGAACAGCAGTGGCTAAGAGGTGTTTCAACACTTCTCGATAGCCTGGAACTTATGAACCAGAGACCCACCATCAGATGCAGTTTAAAGCCATGACCGTATATACATACATACATACATACATACATACATACATACATACATACATACATACATAGGAGCACTCCAGAAAAGCCAAAAATCAAAACTTGTCCAGACAGCATTTATAATTAGAACTTATATAAACGAAATTAAATATGACAAGGCACTCTTTCCTATTCTCTATCGGTGGAGTTCTCAGTAGAACTAAGTATTCTGAAAGAAAAACAAATGAGGCGGATCGATTGAAATTACACATTTTTGACATGTGGCTACCTGAGCATGTTAATTTCAACAATAGATGATTGGGTGCATTCAAATCATTACATGAAATAGACCATGAATCCTCTAGCTAATCTCTTGATTAGGTAAAATTAATAGACAAATTTTGGCTCCGCAAAACATCTTTCAGTCTTAGAAAAAAAGACATATTGGATATTTCAATTCTGATAAAAAAAAATTAAAAAAATACAGCTCTGCCTAATTAGGGTTGATATGGGCTTAAATAACGACACAAACAAACAGACAGTCAAACAAACAAACAACAATAATAGTTTATATCGAGAACTAAGATCAGATGCAGCACCAAAGCGAACACATTTGATTAGTCGCTAACTTCTCTCCAAGATTTAGTATTATATCTTCTTCCTTTAGCCTACGTCGTAGCTTTCATTGGACTCAGTTCTAGAGGCTAATAAAATATTCCTTAATTATGTAGTAATCATACTGCTTGCAGTTGTAAAATACTCTATCAATGGGCTACCAAGAGTTAAATATATGCCTTAGTGATGGACAAGGCACGGTGCAGCGACAGAAAACGAACTGAGGATCGACCATGCTGATAGTTGGACCGATTGTAATTTTTCATAACTGATGACATAATGGAAAAAAACAAAAAGAGATGATGAATAATGTAGGATATCAAATTTAAATCCCTATGATTATTTTTTCAAAATCTGTTTTAATTAACAATAGCATTTAAATTGTTTTCTGTTCAGTATATTTTTATGACGCCTTCATATTTTTTTTTTTACATCCAAACTCGAATTACAATGGAACCTGATCAATAATTAGCTGCTAAAAGCGCAGGTGTTACCGACTAAATCAATACAGGAATATTTTGTAAGCATTAATTAGTTTACATTAGGGTTTTATATCAGTGTCGCAGCTGGGCCTAGGTTATGTGATGCTCAACTTCCGGCTGAAGAATTATCAGTTCATATTATGTCACCGGTGCTACTGTTTCTCTATAACCAAGATTTTTCACTCTCAAAGGCTGAGTACATCTAGTAATATTTAGATATCACATGATAGATATAATTTACCGTTTCAGGCTGCAGGAACATTGTGAAATTTACGACTGTTTCATTGGCTTCCATTACGGAAGTCAATCCCTCTGACAGGTAGTGAAACTTGCTATAGAAAAGCATCTTATCCAACAGATGGTGATTAACTTCTTGTCAACTTAGCGCTACAGAAACCACAAATAACCACCGGCATCATGGAACCCTGTGATCCAGGAAAGAATTGCACTTGTAATGAGTTTATAACAATGTTCATATCTCTTGCTTTTGCAGTGCTGCACAATATTAATGATCCTGACAGTGCACTGCCAAATGCTCCGAGCCAACCACTAAGCTCTCACTAAGTTTGACTTAAAGATGAGGCTAAACGAATGAAGCAAACACTTGTTCACACACTCATACAAACACTTACACACATAAAAAGGGAGAGAGAAAGAAAAAGAGAGAAGAGAGAGAGCGAGAGAGAGAGAGAGAAAGAGAGAGAGAGAAAGAGAGAGAGAGAAAGAGAGAGAGAGAAGCCTAATCAAACAAGCATTCATCATACAACGTTTCAGATTTGTAATTTATTGTTAATTCCTTCCAATTTTGAGCCAATGCTCATAAATTTTCAAAGGAAGAATATAGCTGATGAAATCAATCTCACTATATAACGGCAAAGTATGAGAGTCAACAAGTGAATACAAAGAGAAAAGATATTGTATTACCTTACATTAGATTACTTAATGACCCTATAATTCATAACACATTAGACTGCCCCTGCGTTAACGATACATTTCTCCGAACTCTTTGATTATTTTCTTTCGTCTGTTTGAAAAGGGAGTCTTACCCCGAAATGTTATAGGATCATTAAATAATCTATTTAAGATAAAACAACATCTTTTCTCTTTCTTTTCATTTATTAACATTGCTTTACACATTTTTCCTAATTTCTCAGCTGCATTGCTTAAAAGATTTTTCAAACGTTTATATTATTCACTCACATACAATGCTTCAAGCAAATTATAATACTCCTTTATCACTAAACTACGTTTTATCAACTTTTGTTCTAAAAATTCTGCTAATCTACTGCCATGACACTCGATTAAATATTTAAATTGAACTTAGTTCAGTAAAGTAATAAAACACTCATGGAATTCTCTTAGAGAAGAAAGTTTGAAGAATAAGATGAGCTTCAAACTATAAGTCTTATATAATTTGATTATTATCTGTCTAAGTTCAAACATCACTGTGGCCGGATTTGTGTTTCATACCTCTATGTTGGATAAAATAAACACCAGTAATATCCTGACATTTATTTTATACAATCAAATGTATTCTTCATCAACAGTCTTTTTCATATGCTTCCATAAGAAATTTATTATTTTTTTTAACTCCTTTATTTTTCTGTGAAATGCCGAAGGTAAACTTAATGTCTATATAAAAACTAGATTGAGTGGGTTCGGGAATGTTAAGTGCTTTGTCCATGACAAAAGAAAACAATGACCTTTTTGCTGAGAGTGCGTTAAGTGATCGACTTTGCAATGTATAGCTTTTGTTACTCATTACGCAAAGCAATAACGCTGTCATGAGGAACATTAGAGTTATTTTCTTCTTCTCGAAACATTCTTTGATTTGATCAAAGCTTTAAATCTGGAGCCGTAGCCATAAAAAAGAAACCTCGAAAACCTGCTAGATTACTGAAGATTTTCTAGCAGACTTGGTACTACTTCAAAATTTGGTGAATATTGTAAGTCGAAGCGACAGTTGCAAAATGTCAAATTGCTCTTCTACACATTCACAGAGTAAATTTTCCCAATGCAGACTGTGACCATTTCCGCAGACTTTGATTGTCCTTTACTGCTGTCAAATACTGAATATTTTTTATTCAGAGTCACAACAAATACCTGTCACAAAATCTATGATACGGAATAGAACTGTCAATTTAAGTAGACAATATATACAGTGTTGTTTAAAGAAAAAAAAAACATGCGAATTCCTATTTACAAAAGAGGAGAAATAGGGTGTTGTGGCACTAATGCCTTTTCGCATCAGTATTAGCGGTGAAATGAAGAGAAGCTATAAACAAAACCGACGATTCGGTTCCTTTCATTGAAAAATAAAATATATTTTCTTTTGAATTGTGTATTTGACTTCATTATCATAATTCATTAATTCACCGTCAGGGATTTCTTTCTTTCTTTCTTTCTTTCTTTCTTTCTTTCTTTCTTTCTTTCTTTCTTTCTTTCTTTCTTTATACGCACATGTAATAAACATGTACATATATACACAACAAAAGCATATATGTAATACATGTATGATACATACATAATCTATCTATCTATCTATCTATCTATCTATCTATCTATCTATCTATCTATCTATCTATCTATCCTGTCTGTCTGTCTGTCTGTCTATCTATCTATCTATCTATCTATCTATCTATCTATCTGTCTATCTGTCTGTCTGCCTGTCTGTCTATCTATTCATCAATCTATCTATTTATCAATCTATCTATTTATCAATCAATCTATCTATCTATCTATCTATCTATCTATCTATCTATCTATCTATCTATCTATCTATCTATCTATCTATCTATCTATCTATCTATCTATCTATCTGTTAAAAGGAGGCTGGGCATGCCGTGGTTGATGATGCGCAGACACGACGCGCTGAGACTGCGCATCTCCGGCTCTATGTGGACGACGGTGAACAGGTTGTGGTCGCCGTTTGTGAGGCACGCATTCCGAAACTCGTCTCCATGACCGAACTACAGTCGTGGATCAAAAAGAGGCCGAAGAAGGGCGAATGGCACCGCGCGAGTGTCGTTGCTCTCAAGCAACTCTGCCGTCCCGGTCGACCTTGAGTGACTTCAACACAACCAAAGCATTCTATAGGGATTAGTGGAGGGGAGGTACGACGACGAGCTCGGGGCAAACCTGGGCGTCGACGAGGAATACCTGACCCGCCTGTTTCAAACGACTTTCGGCCCGGGACCTATGGACAACTTCCAGAGATCCCTGGCCTGGCGGTGCTACCGAGAAGCGCTACCCGTTCGGATAAGCTCTATAGGCATGGCTCGAGAAAAACCGGGGCCGACCTGCCCGAGATGCGGGCAGAGCGACGAAACCGCTCTGCACGCAATCGTGCAGTGTCCAGCAATTTCCCACTGTGGGCTTATGTCGAACGACTGCTGTCACGTGTGGGACGTGTCGGTTTATCAGCCGAGTCTATCGTTAATTCGTCACGCCTCCTTCCTCAAACGGGAAAGAAGAGCTATTTTTATCATACTGTGGCTATGGCGAAAGAATGTATCTGGTGGACGCGTCTGAAGGATTAGAGACAAACACTTTCCTCTCTGGTCCAATCTCTCATCAACTTCTTCAAGTATCACTGAAGAAAAAAGTGAGAGTAGAGAGGCAAGTTTTGTCTAGTGAATGTTTTAAAAAAGGGGGGGTGAATGTAGCAAGGATGGCACGTATGAATGACGAAGCCACCTTGACTATGATTCTATGAACCGTAAAATTATACAGAGAGTTGCTTATTTGCAAAAAAAAAAAAAAAAAAAAAAAGAAATATAACATGTGACTTCATTGACCGAGGTTACCGTGGTCTTTTCCGTAGGCTTTTCTTTCCACGGGTAAACCTCACCTGTCCCCCCCTTTACACTTCATATTGACATTTCTGTGATAACGATCCCTATTGATCAATTTTTTTCCTCTCCCCCTTTTTTTAACCCCCCCTTTTTTTTTGTCCTCTTTCTCTCCTTTCACGATCCCTTTTGATC
>NC_042998.1:134019225-134024225 GCF_006345805.1 Octopus sinensis | reverse complement strand
CGCACTCGGTATTTTCACTTCTTGTTCCTGGTGGCTTTAATTGGATTCGATAATCTATAGGTTGTACAATAACAGGTTCGTACTGAATCCCCATGCTAGAAGGTTGACTGAAATGAAAAGGGGTGGGGAATAAGATTAAAATATTACTGCCTTCTAGTTTGTTGTTTCGTTGTTTTTTAGTCCCTCATCAACTGCGGCTGAGTGGATCTGTAATCAAAAGCATTACAGACATGTTCAGTTTTCTTTCTCTCAGACATAAGCTTTCTAGGACTGCATTATTCAACGTGTTCCTCATTTTTCATGACATGCAATTTAGGGTGTAACTTGAAAAATATTTGGCTGTTCGTTATTAGAGGAGGTGGTCAGAGTAGCGACCTGGCAGAATCGTTACCGCGCCGGACAAAATGCTTAGCGGCATTTCATCCGTCTTAATGTTCTGAGTTCAAATTCCGCAGAAGTCGACTTTGCCTTTCATCGTTTCGGGCCGATAAAATAAGTACCAGTTGATCACTGGGGTCGATGTAATCGGCTTACCCCTCCTTGAAAATTGCTGGTCTTGTACTAAAATTTGAAACCATTATTAGAGGAGGTGGCGAATTAGCAGAATTGTCAGAGTGTCGGAAAAATACTTCACAGTATTTCTTCTCGTTCTTTGAGTTCAGATTTCAAATACCACCGAAATCAACTTAGCCTTCAGATTCGCTAAGAGATTTAACAGCCGCTTCGTTGTCAGCTGAACGCTTTCTATCACACATTGCCCGAGACATTAAAGCAATGCTGATCCTTGAAACGCTTCAACCAACCGTCACTGTAAACTCTTCACAGCCTTACCTTTAATGGAAAATATCAAAAATCTGCGCCTTACATATCGAGAAGCATTTACTCTACTCACTGGAATCGTAGCTGTCCTAAAGTGGACTGGTTATAATAACATATGGAATAAAACAACACCGATTGGAATACCTTGCCTGTGTAAGTAATGCCGACAATGTGCTTATGCAGCAATTAACACCATCAAACATTAGCGGCAGGCTGATACGGTAACCCGGAAAATAAGAAATCATAATTAGGTCAGCTGAATTTTGTGCCGGATTTCTGGCCGTGCCAGAATAGCGGTTGCCGGATTTGTAATCTGTGTGTGTGTGGTGTGTGTGTGTGTATGTGTGTGCTTGTGTGTGTGTAGTTGCTCGTTACAACCTTGAAACAATTATTTAGAAAATGAAACACTATTAAGTATACTGTTTTCAGTATAGTTGCTTAACTACTATAACGAAAACACACTGGACTTTGAAAATTTAAGTGAAGTTCTAATTTTAACAGAAACAATCGTACATCTATTTACACACACACACACATACACACACACACACACACACACACACACACACACACACACAAGCACACACACACACACACACACACACACATACACACACAAACTGGTACCCCATCGGTTATGACGAAGACTTCCAGTTGATTGGATCAACGGAATGGCCTGTTCGTAAATTTAACGTGCAAGTGGCCGAGCACTTCACAGACATGCGTACCCTTAACGTAGTTCTCAGAGAGATTAAACACGATGAAAAACGTGACAAGACTGGCTCTTTGAAACGCTAGTACAACTAACTCTTGACATCTGAGTGGAATGGAGCAACGTGAGATACGACCTTGAGCAGAATGCCCTTAACACTAAACCATGCAACTTCTCTCTTTCTCTTTGTATCTCCCCATATATATATATTATATATATATATATATATATATATATATATAATTTTTTTCGTAAAAAACTCGATAGCGTAGAAGTGCTCTAGTCGAACCCGAGGCGCTAGACAAGTATAACAGATACAATAGAAAATGTTCAAATCAGGCAGGCTACGATTACTAGATACATATACGGGTTTAATTAGGATAAAATAAGAATTGTCCAATCAGAAGCATATATTGATAAATTAGAAATATAAAAATATATGAATTCTAAAAGTATATATGAAAATATAGATATATAGATATGTAAACATCATCATAATAATAGTAATAATAATAATAATAATAATAATAATAATAATAATAATAATAATAATAATAATAATAATAATAATAATAACAGAATAATAATAACAGAAACAATTCCTATCATAGTAGGTGCATTAGGCATGATAAAAAAATATTCAGACAAATACATAACAAAAACACCAGGACTTACAAACACATATAACATACAGAAAATTGCACTACTAGGCACTGCACACATCCTACGCAGAACACTTTCCATACAATAACCATCAGAGCATCACAACAAATCACAGCACATACCCAAGGCACACAGAGCTGCGCTCGGTAGTGAAGTGAAAGCACGCTATAAAAATAAAACTACTGAATAATAATAATAATATTAATAATAATAATAATAGAATATAGATAAAAATATTGAAATGTAGAAAAGAAACGTTTAAAAAAATTTTAAATATAATATAGAGAAAGTAATAGGCATTAAAAAGAGTTTTGGGTAACATGTTAGAGGAAAATAATATGTTCCAACGATCGTTTTAGGGATACATTCATGCAGATTACATATGAATCTTAAGATTAATTTCCATAGAATGCCCCCATCATCAGGGGAAAATAGTGTTTACGCTAGAAATAGAACACCTTATTTTTCCTCTAGCATGTTATCCAAAACTCTTTTTAATACATATTACTTTCTCTATATTATATTTTGAATTTTTAGAAACGTCTTTTTTCTACATTTCATTATTTTTATCTATATTCTTTTATTATTGTGTATACATATCTATATATCTATATGTCCATGTATATTTTCAGTATTCATATATTTTTATATTTCTAATTTATCAATACATGCTTCAGATTGGACAATTTTTATTTTATCTTAATTAAACCCGTATATGTATATGTTAATCGTAGCTTGCCTGATTTGAACCTTTTCTATCGCATACATACATACATACATACATACATACATACATACATACATACATACATACATACATACATACATGCACACACACACACACACACACACAGAGACACACACACACACATATATATATATGTGACCGCGTGTGTACCGTTGGCGATTTTTTTCCTTCCGTCTTCCCTTCTTTGGATCTTTCCTTTTCCTATGTTTCTGACGAAGAGCTCCGCTCGAAACGTTAAACCCTCCTTCTTTCCTTCTTTTCCTGAGCGTCCAATAATACTATACTTGTTCCACATCCTCGCGTTGTTGTGTTTTCTCTTTGTGTTTTCATGTTTGGATTAACTATAATATATATTATATATATATATATATATATATATATATATATATATATATAATAATAAATATTAGGGAATAAATCCAAATTTACAGGGAAAAAATCAGATTTAGGATTAAATCCAATTTTATAGTAAAATATTATATAATATTAATTAGAGACAAAACCACTATTTTGCAAAACAAACAAGGAAAGACTTAATCAATACATAAAATTTTAATAAAAAGTAAAAAAAAACCGCCACTACAATTGTTTCTTGTCCTGATCGACAATCTTCAGGTGGATTTCCAATAAGTCAGTTTCAAATTATGAAGTCATAATTTGAAACTGACTTATTGGAAATCCACCTGAAGATTGTCGATCAGGACAAGAAACAATTGTAGAGGCGGTTTTTTTTTTACTTTTTATTAAAATTTTATGTATTGATTAAGTCTTTCCTTGTTTGTTTTGCAAAATAGTGGTTTTGTCTCTAATTAATATTATATATATATATATATATATATATATATATATATATAAGTACAAAGTGAGATAGGGGTTATGAGTGTAATCCACTATGGGATATCATTTATCCAATATACTGCCAGTAAAGTACCCAGAAGCCTAATACATAAATGCTAAGAATTGCAATGCAATTATTTCATTTATTGTATTATATGGGCGAAGGTAAAATGTTTTACCTCAAATTCATAATACAAAATAAGAAAATGGAGGAATAGATTTCTTTCAATCATCAACTTCCAGATAATACCAATTCATATAATTTATTAACTAATTATTATATAAGAACATCCAAATCCAACAGAATAATACAGAATAAAACAATATACATCAATAAGTAAGATAATACCATAAGGATAATACATATAAAATGGATCTTACAGCTGTTTCAGCCCGAAACAGCTGTAAGATACATTTTATATGTATTATCCTTATGGTATTATCTTACTTATTGATGTATATTGTTTTATTCTGTATTATTCTGTTGGATTTGGATGTTCTTATTTAATAATTAGTTAATACATTATATGAATTGGTATTATCTGGAAGTTGATGATTGAAAGAAATCTATTCCTCCATTTTCTTATTTTGTATATATATATATACATACACAAACGCACACACACACTCTCTCTCTCTCTCTCTCACACACACACACACACACACACACACACACACACACACACACATATATATATATATACATACACATATTTAGGCAATTATGTGGATAAACAAATTGAATATTTTAAATATAACAGCCTGTTATATTTAATACATTTAATTTGTTTATTTGCATAATTGCCTCCATTTTTCCTCAACTTGATCCCTCTTATAGCCATTCTTTACCCTGCGGAGTTGATCCCCTGTAAAGACACTGGAGTCTAAATTTGAATCATTTGAGCACTATTAAGTGTCTTCTATACTGAGAATCTCTGGATCTCATAAGCATATATAAACATACATACGCACGCGAACGCATGCACGCACACACGCACGCACACACACACGCACACGCACACGCATGTAAGGACTAATGAGCAGGTGTATTTTGTGTGGTTGAAAATTTGGTCACAGAAACATTGCATTCATATTTTCATAGCTGAAATATTGTTAGAAATGTGTGTACCCCCAGCCACATCTATATACTGACCTGTTGGAAGAAATGCTTGGTTCAGATGTTCGCGTTACAACCACGTGAGGTCTGATCTCACTGTACAA
>NC_042998.1:133944225-134014225 GCF_006345805.1 Octopus sinensis | reverse complement strand
CCAAAAATCTAATTTCACTTCACTGCGAGAGAGTGTTCCTTTTTTGTCTTCTCTCTCGCTCTCTCTCTCTCTCTCTCTCTCTCTCTCTCTCTCTCTCTCTCTCTCTCTCTCATCCATTTTATAAGTTTCTCTCAGCTTCTAGAAGAAAGAAAAATATATCGACTCATGTCTTAAATATTTATATTTGGAGTGGCTATTTCGTGGAAAGATGGTTTCAACGTGACTGGCTTTTCCTCATCGGCCTAGTGTTTCAAAGAAAAGTCAGCATATGTTAACATTTGGCTCTTGTTGTTTAAGTAATGTTTCGTAACCCATGAAGACATTAGTTTTCAACTGTCAGTAGTTTGATTGTTGTATTGTTATTCAAAATAATTAAAGAAGTGGGATGAGAACAATGTCAATACTGATTACAGAAACAGACTCGCTTGATATTTTAGCACAAAAAATCTCTAAAACTGCAAATGCATGTGATGGCTTTTATTAATTCTTTAAATATAAGGTCAAGCATGCATTCATTAGGAACTTATACACACACACACACACACACATTTTTTCTTAAAGTTCAAAAAGCATATTACTAATGCTAACTAAATCTAAGGATAGAGGAGTAATGTGGTTAAGATGCTATTTTTGCATCTACTCAGTTTTGTATTTGGTATATCTTCTACTATGGACATTGGTATAATATCTTCTACCAAAACCTTAGAATGAGCAACGCATCGTAAATAAAGTAGATGGACAGAACCTAAGTAGAAGCCCTTTCGGTGAAAGACTTAATACGTTGACGGATTTAGCTTTACCACCTTTGGTGATTTTAAAATAAACCAGTCTGTTGCAGGTGTTTGATCTGAAGTTAACTTTCTCCCCCCCCCCCCACTAGTGTCCGAGAGTCTGGTAAAGGTAATGAGCGCTGCTCTTTCTCTCTGACTAATTAATAAAAAAAGATGGTTTAAAACTACATGGTAATCTCGACTTTCTGGGAGTATATCTCTTGCTCTAAAGCTTTTGCTGTAGATATGAATAATATTTTCGTTCTGGTCAAGTTGCTAAAGCCCAGCGAAAGGCAGACATTTCGTATTCCGTTACCAGTGAAACACTTTATCTCTAGTCAAAACATGGCAAACAAGCACTTGATACTCTTAGTTTTATTTCTCTCTATATAGAAATCTAAACTAATGCTGGTAACATTCACCCTCCCCGCCGACCAAATATTTGTTCTTAATACCTTTTATACGTACAACGGGTATTAACTCACTACCTTTAATATTGTAGTTAACTAGATTATCCATTCTGCCATTTCACTTTTTCATTTAGCGAAATCAAGACGAAATATTTAGGAGAAGAGAAATTAAAGAAATAAATAGGTGCTCTTTAAGTTTGTGCGGAAATTCAAATGAGCTCTTTTGTCTCTCATCTTGATAAATGGGCAAATGTATCAGCTACACACTTAAAGAAATATCGTTATTAATGAGATAATTAGAATAAGTTAGTTAATTCAGAAATTATATTTTGGGAATAATATTATTTAAAGCTTCGATTGAAACATTAAAAGGGAAATGATAACATGGCTGTAGCACGGAAATTTATAAATTTTGTTCTTAGTGCAAGTAGTAATTCAAAACAGGAAACGGAAAATATTAACGTTTTATTTTTTAAAAATAATTTTCAATATGAATAGTTGTTAAAATTCATTTCAATACATTTTTTCAGCACTGCTTGAAAAGTTATAAAAAAAAAAAAAGAACAGTACTATTAACATTATAGTCTTCTTGCTGGACTCAAAGTTTCTTTCTTGCTTTTCTTGAAGCAATATTTTAAAATCTTTATATTTCTTGAGGCTGGAATTTGAAGGATTGTGAATCCAAAACTTATTTGCAAGGTACTTGATGGTATAGTAATTATATACTGACCGCTATATTTTACAGGTTGTGTTATTACCGATCTTGAAGAATTTGTGTTCTGAACATACATTTATCTTTGTATGCGTGAATCTATATAGCTATCATATGAGAAGTGAAATGTTGCCCATCATCATCATCATCAGCAGCAGCAGCAGCAGCCGTTCAAGAATTTGGACCTGGACATCTCCATTTCCAGCGACTTCGAGGGCCACCTCCCAGTGGTGTCAGGCGTCAACGAAGAGCCCTCGACTACAACAAGACGACCAAATATATTTTTTTCCAAGGTCTGGGGTCTCCCGCCCCTAAGCCCTAGACATCACCTAATCACCCATAACCGTCTTGTTGCTTAACAACAACAACAAAAAATCATCAGCAGCAAAGTATATCCATCATTATTTCATTCCGATGCAAAAGGCAGAAGGCTTGTCTACGCACCTACTTCAACTTGAAGTCTGACGGGTTTTTCGCTATTTTTTTATTTTTATTATTAGTGGTAGACAAATGAGCTGTCTTATATGCAACAGTTTGCTGTGATTACGATGCCACTACGCTTATCATCACCATCTACATTCATAAGACAAACAATAAGAACAATAACTGCTAGGACTAAAAATAGTAGCTGTACCACCACCACTACCACCACCATTACTGTAACGATAAGGATTTCTTCGAAACAAGGACCAGGCATTTAGAGGGAAGGTTATAATTGATTAAATGGAAATGAATATATAATATTTGTTTGAATATAATTATATCGATTGTGGAATGATGGAGAATCTGAACGTAAAGGGGCGGAAGCCAAAAGTTTAAGGCAAGCCAAAATCCTTACTACATCTATGACGTTTTCTTATAATCCCTTATACAACAATAATAATTTCTATCATAGGAACAAAGCTGCTCATATTCAAAAGTAGTAATTTTTGATTCCGACGGGATTTGAATTTAGAATTTAAGGAGACATTATTAAATATCATAAGAGATATCGCTCTATCGATTTGGCCATCTACCATCGTTTTTATTATAACAATCATAAAAATATTTACAACTGCAAATAAACATTAATTATTTAACGGAAAAATTCGAAAGAAAGATATTTTCAATAGTCAAGGCAAATAGAATGAATGTAAAATATGTAACGCCTGCAGAGGATTATGAACTCATAATCTTGTGTTTATAGTTGGAGAGAATCAATGAGTACAAAGTCATCCGTACGATTCCATTGCACGTCTGCACAAAGTTGTCCGACAGTGTGTCTTCCAATATAAGCAAATATTGAATTTACATTGGCATATGGTGTGTAAAACATTAATTTCTAACAGAGGTACACGACCCTATATTCTTGTGGGAATGGCGGGAGTAGATTACTTCGATACCGGAACCCGAATGGAACTTAATTAATCCCAAAGGAGCAAAAAACTATTTCTTTTAAGTTTGAAGGATCGAAACTCAGAACATAAAGTGACATAGCTAAATACTGCAAAGCATTTATTCTAATGCTGTCATTCTTGCATCTCTATCGATTTTAAGGTCGAGATAAAATTGATTTCTGAAACAGAAACAAAATAATACGTCTCATTGAATAAGAGACGGGACAGTCAGAATAGTTTTGATCATATGCTGGAGCCATCATGGCCAACCTAGGGTTAAACAACAACAGCAAAAACAACAATTTCAGGCGGAAGAAAGACAAACATCTAAATAACTCGAGACATTTGGTTTCACGTTCTACTGATTCTGTCATCAAATGAACCAAGCTATCACAAGATCCTGTGTATGTATATTTAGTCGCCCATACTGTGTACGACCCAAATTCGAGAATAATGCTAATGCACCTATTTAATCTTTTATTTACAATGATTAAAAGTTATTGCCAATTACTTTAGAATATTTTAAAACGTTACAACACCAAAGAAATGTTATTGATGCAGGCACGGCGATCGCGCCTTTTGTTTACAATTACTATCGAAAATATCACAGGCCGACCGGTTCGCTGGTTTGATCTCACTCGATCACTTTGAAGTGTTAAAATAATACATAAAAGACGGATATACTGAAAGATTTTAAGGTGGAAAAATCAGTGGAGTTTTCATTTAATCTAAGATTTTGTTCAGAGTTTGTATCCGTTACAGAAAATAAAGTTTGCTGTCTTTAGCATGTCGGTCAAAAAGACCGGTCACCGTCAACAATCAAACAGAAAAACTAGATTTTACAGCATCTGGATCGTAATGAAAAAGTATAGAATATCGCAAATTTTATCGACTGAATAAGATGAAAATTTTGTAACCATGTTTTTGTATGTAATTATATTCTATATGGGCTCATTTGTTTACAATTATATCAGGTAGCTGAACAGTCAGTTATCCAAAGAAAATATTCTTCGACCGTTTCGTTCAAATAATCAAGGTCTAAATGTATTGATTTCTAGTAAATGCATATTCCCTTTAATCTGGGGGATGAATATAGTCAATTTGAGGGACCCTAGTACACAAATGGTTTTATTTTTAGCGACTCCGGAAAGATGAACGACAAAATGAAATTCAGCGAGAAAGTAAAGGTATGCACTGCAAGATAATTTATCTATCACAATTACGATGCTTTTAATCTACCACCGCTGGAAGGTTCTTATAATCAAATCAGGAAAATGATGTAGTAGAAGATGGACATAACAAAGTGTCAAATTAGATACATTGAAACAAATCAGTTCCCACCGAGATTTTTATATCCTGCTGGAATCAATTTAGCTTTTGTTATACATGCAAGTCATTGTTGAATGATGTAGACTTTTTCCTTTTCGGTAATTTCATTTGTGCTTTGTAAGAAATCGATGTCAAATGCTGTATTCGGTGTACTTTATCAAGTTTGAATGCACTAAATGCAGTGAATGCTATATCAGAAGCACCACCCGACACCTACACACCTCAGATGAAGAGCATCTTCACAGACATGCCTCATCGGTCAAAAAACACCTAAAGAAATGCTGCAAGCAGATCATCACTGTTACCATTAGGGCCATAATTCGAAATGTTAGTGACTTACGGAAAAAGAAGTCAATGCTTAACAGTCTAAACCCAACACTTGACAATATTTCCATCAAGAAAGGCAGCGAGTTGGCAGAATCTTTAGCGTGGCGGGCAAAATGCTTAGCGGTATTTCGTCCATCTTTACGTTCTGAGTTTAAATTCCGCCGGAGTTGAATCTGCATTTTGGGGTCAATAAAATAAGTGCCAATTAAACACTGGGGTCGATGTAATCGACTTACCCCTACTTCGAACTTTCTGGCCTAGTACCAAAATTTGAAAACAATATTTCCGTCAAGCGCATAGATTAGTCTACCCATTAAAATCTGCTCCTATTACAGCACGAACCACGATCTCAAATATCTTCACGTGCCACACACCCGTGGGTCAAAAACCAACACAAACACAAACGCTGATATTTGATGAACTTACCCCTTACTCCCTCTCTCTTTACTTGATCTTTTAGGTTGAATTCTCAAGATTATTAAGTAATTTAAGACGAAAATTTAATTTTTCTTTTTGCTCTTAGTTGTGTTGAATTTATTCTCCATTGCATTACTGTGGCTTTCCAATCTCTCTTTCTCTCCCCCCTCTCTCTCTGCGTGCACATCACTTAAATGCAATGTGCTTATTGTCACTACGGTGCACATTTGAAAATAAAACATGAGTCAAGGTCTTGTTACATTAATCGCGATCACTTCACATTCTGTTTACTCACTTCAAAGTGAAGCAGGGTTCGGCGGCGATCTATTATCTACTGACACAAGGTATATTAGGAGCTGAAATCCACCACAAGCTTAAACTGTTTAGAAAACATTTCGTGGCTACAGTCTATCTAGAAATAGTTAGAAGCGGTGCATACATGGATCAACTATCAGCTAAACAAATATTGTTTACGGAAGGAATAAAGAGGCTTGTGCAAAAATAAATAAAATGTGTTAAAGAGCAAAGGGATTCATTTTGAAATATGATGTAAGATTGCTATTCCTAATAAATTAATATATTAAAAAACAATTAATGAAAAAATACCCTTCTCCTCAAGGATAATTCAACTCTTCTCTCCGGAAAGTATAGTAGATATCTCGACGTAATAACGACAAATTATTAAACATTTCAAGTCCAAACCTACAACATATTATCTAGAAGGAAACTATATTTTGTGCTACGCGAGTGACAAATTTTGCTACAAACAGAAACAAAAATCTGTAAGTGCATTGTAGATACCTTATACACACACACGCGCACATGCACACACACACACACACACGCGCGCGCGCGCGCACACACACACACACACTCTGCAAATCATGAAGAAAGTGTCAACAAGCGTCTGGCACATTGCTTTTGGATACCCAATCTTGGTACAAAGTTTTGTATACACAGAAATGACAAATTCAGATGCTAAACATATTGAAATCTCTGAATGTCTTATAGAATCCTCTTATAACAAACATAAACTGCAAAAACTTAACTTTATACCCATATTCTAAGACATCGCCTCTCACTGATACAAAAAACAAAGAAAATCATTCAGTTAGATATTATTGATGAAGACACTCGCATAAATATCGTCTTTTACTAATATGTATATCAAACTCAAAAGATTATCTAAAAATATGATCTGAAAATAGAGTGAAACAAAATGCAAAGGGATTGAAAACAGAAGCGGCTTTATAATGAGATCACTGGAAGTGATATAGTAAGTAATATGTTAACAGGATATCGTACATATTATGTACATAGCACACAAATTATGGCATTACTAGGTACTGGACACATTACATTGAATATTATAAATACAATGAAAGCACACACAGACACACACACACACATATGCACGTACACACACACATATGCACGTACACACATACATGTAAGGATACACATACACTACTACAACAATAACAACAACAACAACAACAACTACTAATACTACTACTACTACTACTACTACTACTACTACTACTACTAGTAGTAGTAGTAGTAGAACTGCTGCTGGTGTTGATGATGGTGATGATAGCGCCGATTTAATTGCCATAAGGGACACGTTTTTACAAGGGTTTTAACAACAATAATATAATAATGAGATCGATAATAACAATAATTACAATAATTGGAGGAATAACAACAGCAACAACAAAAATAATGAAATTGACAACAATAGAAATATTAGCCTACTCTGTTAATATTATGTGACATATTTGCTCTTATATATAAGCGTAGGCTTCGATTTGCGCTAATGTTTAAGGAATGAAGGGGCAAGAGGAAGAAACAAAACAAATAAAAGGCAAATGTACAGAAAGTGAATAATAATAATAATAATAATAATAATAATAATAATAATAATGATAATAATGATAATAATAATAATATAATAATAATAATAATAATAATAATAATAATAATAATAATAATAATAATAATAATAATAATGATAATAATAATAATAAGAATAAGAAGAAGAAGAGAGAGAGTATGGGAAAGAAAGAAGAAAAGGATGAAAGAGGGAGAGAGAGAGAGAGAGAGAGAGAGAGAGAGAGAGAGAGTTAAGCAGAGGAAGCTGGATTCATGACTTCCTTCAGAATATTTGCTTCCTTTAAGCCTCCACCACCCGAGACCTGACTATATTAGCGAAACAGAAATGTGATAAGATTGCTAGCACTTTACATTTAGAATTATCTTTGCTTGTCCATACATTTTTGGAAAGAACCCAATTACTGCTTCTGGAAATACCTTAATCGATTCCACTTAAGCATTGTAGGAGATAATCCTAGGATTTACTTTCTAAATAAATATTTGGATCAAGATGGGATTCTATGGTTATTTAGCTATTTATTCCAATCACTTAATGTGTCCATTGCCTGCAAAAGGCAGAGGAGAAAAAAAGGTAAGGTTTTATTAAAAGTAAATTAGCTCGAGCCATTTAACGTGATATAGTTGATTGGCTGTATTGTTTTTATTCTTGTTCTCCTGGTTCTTGTTGTTATGGTGATCTTTCTCTTCTTACTTTTACTGTGCTTGTTCTTATTGTTTTTGAATATATTGTTTGGTGGTGGAAATGGAGGCAATTAAAGATGTGAGGATGTGAAGAAGATGGGTTAGGAGGTAATGAAAATAGTTGTAATGGTAGAGTGTTATACTAGAATACTTCAAATTATTTGGTTCGTGATCTATACATTCTGCGTTCAAATTCTGCCGAGTGCTACGTTGTCGTTCAATATTCAAGAGTCAATAAAATAACATTTATTTGCATACTGTACCAATCCAAGCAAAATATCCCTCTCGCCAACTCCTACAATAATTGGTACTTAGTTTGAGATAGGTAACCACTGCTGTGTATGTTATCATTGTAGTTGTTTAGTTGTTAAGGCAACTCGGTTTCTTTACAGTTTAAGCACCTCAGATAATCTAAACTACTACCCTCGATGCACATGATTAACAGAGCCGTATCAGTCCAGAAAGGTTCCACAAGTAAGTGGTCATCCACACTACAGCCTCAAACTATAGAAGTCCCTTTTTACATGCTTCTATCGCAAAACCTTTTTTTTTTCCAGAATGGTTTCTATCAACCAGAAGCTCCGAGACTCAGCAATGTATGCTCACAAACTTCTTTCTGAAATAAGCCTTGGTAATTCTAAAGTACAGCGATACCTCACTTTACGGGGACCCGCTTTACGAGACCCCGGGCTTACGAGTTTTTATTTTATAATAAATATAAAAAGGTTAAACAGCTAAGATCCATATTTTGAACGAAAGCAAAAGTTTCTACTACCATAAGAAATGCTTCTGCGTGTAACCGAGAAATTTATGGAGAACGAAAAAAAGCTTCTTCTAAGCAAACAACTCTACAAGTCCGTCTACGAGAGCTTATGAATCGGTGATCACGTCTACAAATGTGTGCAAGTCTAGTGTGATTGAAAGTGATTCAGAAAGCGACTATAATAACATTTTTTATTATAAATGATCTTGACATTCTTTTTACTTTACATAAAATATTCTTTACATTCTACTGTTGTTTTTTTGCCATTTATTTACGAGTATTATAAATTTTATCAGTAAAATATTTTTCTAGGAACGGATTACGATTTATAGCATTGCTACTATGGGAAATTATTGCTCCACTTTTTGAGGTTTTGCTTTACGAGCGGTTTCCAGGAACAAATTAACTCGTATATCGAGGCATTAATTTAATTCTTGAGATTTAATCCTTTTCGCACGCATTAAGGAAAAGACCCAAATAATTGGTTTGCTGTTGTTATGGTGTCATTATTTTAAACTGTACGTGGAAGAAGATATATAGATATAATGAGACAGGTATAAGTAATTCTTGTATTCCTCCCGCCACACATATTTGTAATGTAACGTAGCGTACAGTGTAATCTAAATGTAAAGTGTAGCTAGTGTATGTAGTCTATCGTAGTGTAGATAGTATAGTATAGGGTAGTATTTTGAATGTATAGTGAAGTGCAGCCTTAAGTAATAATATAGTTTTGTAGTTAAATAGTGAAAAATAACTTTTAAGTGTAGTGTTTTAAAAAAATTATTGCTCAGAATAGTCGCCATATTACTCTACTCTGACTTCACATTCCTATTAATATAAAATTTGAAGTGGTAATATTTTTATACTCATGACTATACACCGTTAGTAATATGATGTTTAAAGCGGTCGAAATAGTTTTATACTCCGAGTACAGCTTCCAAGTAATATGTTAATTGGAATGGTCGCAGTATGTTTAAATTGCACAAGTTTATATTAATGTTTCAAAATATCAATCCACACCGAAGTTCTAATATTTCTGTATCAAATATGTTCATGTGATCACGTGACCGACCAGGCTATCAGATGTTCTTACACATCGCTGGCCACAATGCGTTTTGCATTGTTTTGACCTTCACATGACGTCACCTCACTGGCTAGGCAAGCAAGCCAACATTCCTCACCGATTGTGTTTCATTTTTGGCAAATCATTCGAAGTGCACTTTCTTTGACAATGTTTCACATTCTTGGCCAAAACGCTTAATTCTCAGTGTCTGAGTCCACTCAGAGTGGAATGGTTCTTCGGTGCAATCCTCATAATTCTCAGCAGCAAACGAGTAACAATGACAAAACGACAGATATTCGCAAAGCGTTGTATGTTGGGTTCGTTTACTGTGAAAAATAGAGAAATGCTTTCTTGAGAACTCCCTTTTGTTATACAATAAGCCTCATCCAAAACGACGATATCTTTTCTTCTGAAAGAATACCTTCGTATATTATACATTTATTAACTTAAGAAACAAGAGAGCTTCTATACAATCGCTCTATTTGTTAGAAACAGCCGCCTTCAATTCACACTCTACTATCAATAGGGCAGGGACTCCGTGAAAAATGTGATACACTACGCACACTTTCTGTGAAAGAAACAAAATATAACAGAAAGAATGATAATTTCTTGAACACCTTTGATCGAAGATCTGATGGATAAGGGCTGTTTTGGGACTTAAAAATTGGTTTTAAGCTTGAGGTAAGAAGTGAAGACCGTTAAGAATGTGAAGCTGTAAAGTGAAGTGCAGTAACAAAAAATAGGGATCTTTGCTTTTTGACCTACATATTTAAAAAACATTTTTTTTAAACTAAACACTTTCAAACTTCGGACACGGGTAGAATGTGTCATATAAAACATTTTTTACTCTTAGCATTTTTGAAAAAAAAAACTGATATTTACGAAGTTATTTCACGTTAAAGTTCTCGTATTTCGGTAATTTCAACCAATCAATGACTTGTATTCAGCCGAATAAAATTACTGCCGTTGTTTGTCAACAACAACTATCCGCGGTGTATTTTTCGTTTATCACTGTTATTCATGACATCGTTCGTGCCTTTGTACTGGTTTTAAGGTTTTGGGTTTAGGGTTTTAGGGTTAGGATTAGGGTTAGGGTTGTCATAAATAACAGTGACAAACGAATATACACCGCTGGAAGTTCTTGTTAACAACAGCAGTAATTTTATTCAGCTGAATACACGTCATTGATTGGTTGAAATTACTGAAATACGAGAACTTTAACGTGAAATAACTTCGTAAATATAAGTTTTTCTCAAAAATGCTAAAAGTAAAAGATGTTTTATATGACACATTCTACCAGTGTCCGAAGTTTGAAAGTGCTTAGTTACAAAAAATTATTTTTTAAATCTGTAGGTCAAAAGGTAAAGATCCAAAAATTGTTATAACGAACGTTAATATTGGTAGTGTCAAGCTAAAAGGTTCCGATTTGTTTTTTGGATCTCTTGATTCCGTTTTCAAATCTTCCCAAGCTATACTTCGTCGCTCAACACTCCAGGGCCAATAAAACAACTTTCATTTGTTTACTGCATCGATTCTATTCATTTCACTCTATTTTTCTCCTCTCACATTACCACAACATTTTATTTAGTGGTTGAGGCAGTGAGTCACTATCGTATGGGAATTGAAACCTAGTCTCGATATCTACTTGCTGACAGCTCACGAAATCGTGACTTAAATACAAACATAGTAACAAAAGGAAAGCGTGTGTCAGTGTGTATGTGTGAATGTGTATGTACATCTTTACATATGTGCATATCTGTGTTTGTGTGTGTATGTGCATGTTTGCATGTGCGCATATCTGTGATTGTGAGTGTATGTATGTGCACGTTTGCGTGTGTGCATATCTGTGTTCGTGTGTGCTTGTATTAATCGGACTTCTATGCACAGTTTGAGACACTTGATCGTCTGCTAAACTAACCTGATTGCTTCGTAGCGACTCTAAACTGTTGAATAGATTCAAACTTATCAAGTTACTAGTGACTAATTAGAAAAAATTATTAGTTCTCTTGTTATCTTTCACTTTTATGTCACCGTTGGTCATGTTCAGCCATTTATGTTAGGACAGACATGGAACACACACACAAACACAAACTGATACGCTTTTAAAGAGAACACATCCATCATTCATTCTTCTCCACACAATTTGCTATATTTATCCATATAGTAGTAGTTGTTATTAACATCATCGCCGTCGACGTCGTTATTATTATTATTATTATTATTATTATTATTATTATATTATTATTATTATTATTATTATTATTATTGTTGTTGTTGTTGTTGTTCTTGATGTCATTATTATTATTGTTGTTATTATTATTATTATTATTGTTGTTATTATTATTATTATTATTATTATCATTATTATCATTATTATTATTATTATTATTATTATTATTATTATTATTATTATTATTATTATTGTTATTATTATCATGTGTGAGTGAAATTGAATAGCGTAGTCTTGGTGACAGCTCTCTCTTTTAAACTGTGTGACACATTCGAAGCAAAGAAGATATGAAATCAGAAATAGTAGACTGTTGGATAAGCAACATGATGTCTAATTGAGTGATACATACATACATACATACATACATACATACATACATACATACATACATGCATACATACATACATACATACATACATACATACATACATACATACATACATTACATACATACATACATACATACATACATACATACATACATACATACATACATTACATACATATATACGTACGTACATACACACATACATATATATATATACATACGTAGTATGTACATACATACGTATATATACATACGTAGGTACGTATATACATACATACGTACGTACGTACATATATACATACTTATCCACATATACGGATATTCTCGTATCCGAGAATTTAATTTCATCTTTGCTGAACGCTTTCTTTATTTCCTTTATGAAGATAGCGTTGATGACTGTAGACCAATTCTTGCACGAAAGAGTCGATGGCATTGATTGTATGGTAATTGTATGGTCGATTTGCCGAGCCCTTCTTTCATGTTGTTTGATGTCCTCCTTTTCTCTTCTGGTGGCTTCGAAGTTTTTGGTTATGTTGGTGATGGAACACCGCCGGTGGCACGGTCTGGGACTTATGTTTCAAGCGATTTATGCTCAAGTCCAGTGGCTTTCGGTGTTGTTTTGAGTTGGTCCTTGTACCTTCGAAGAGGGCTACCCATGGAAGTGAGCTTGCTGAAAAGGACTTGGCGTAGCAGCCTTGTCTCTTCCATTGTTGCTACATGTCCTGACCATTGAAAACGGTGTTTTATGGCCAGCGATTCGATGCTTTGACTGTTGGCTCTTTCCAGGTCTTTGTTGTTGGTTACATAGTATTCCTATTTTTATATTCAAGACTGAAGAAAGTTTTTGCTGGTGAAAAGCGTTCTAATTTATATATATTAATATTAATTCAGAAATATATATAAAATTACTAATTTTCTTGGACGTTGTTTGGGAGCCGTCGTTAAGCCGAAAAATATATCCATGTTGGATTGAAATTTTATAAAATGCAGTTTTCTAAATGAATAATACACACACGCACGCATGCACGCGCGCACACACACACTAACATCCATACACATGCACACGAACATACGCACACACACGCACACACACACACACACCACACACACACACACACACACACACAATACTCACATAGAAATACTCGCGCACATACACACATGCATACGTACGTACGCGTGTGTATTTCTGTGTGTGTACCGAAAAATAATTTGTTTACCACGTAAGTAGAAGTATAAAAAAGGAAAATTGAAATGCGTCAAGAGGCTTTAAGATGTATTTAAATTAACTTGACCTGTTTCATAATTTCATGAATTTTAGAAGTAGTGTTTGATTGAGGAATCTGGGGCGCAACGGCATTTATCTCGTCTCTGACCAGAGTTTGAAAGTTAGTTTCCTGTTATGGAGAAATTATGACTCAAATGGTTATTACTAGAGATACAGTTTGATTAGTTGAAATCAGTTAAAGAATTACGTTACCTCATCGTAATGTCTGTGCATTAGATTCATGTAACTGTTTGAATAATAACTGCATCCAGGGAGTTATGTTCGCGTGATAAAAGAGCACAAAGGAAAAGGTACAAGGATTCTGTCAAGGAATCCCTCGGCGCCTGCTACATTGATCACCACCAGTAGTCTAATGTTGTCGCTGGCTGTGAAGCCTGACATCTCACTATTCACCGAGCCACAGCCTTCCCTGAAGATACCTGCAGCCAAGAGAAAAGAGAGTGAAAACAAGAACACTATGATCAGCCTTGACCAACCCACGTTGGTATCTGTGGACGTGCCTGCTTGTCTCGAATCAGACATGTCGAGCATGAGCAATAGACGCCCGTAAGTCTTCGTTCGTGAAGCGAAGCCAAGAAGATATATGTATAATATATATATATATATATATATATATATATATACTTGCTAAGTAGCCTGTCGTTGCCGGGCAATTTTTACAATAGAATGTCTTATATAAATTTTTATTTATTCCATGTCAGAGCATCCCTTCCTCGAGAGATAGGCAGATTTGTGCAATTTTTCACCAAAAACCTTCGTTGAGGATTTTTTTTTTACCTTTTTAGATTATTTACATGACTGTTCGACCTTTTCACATGGCTTTATTCATTAAAACTTCAGTTCTTACAGCTTTGGCCGTCGTAATGCTTTGCTTTCGTTTGTTTAATAAAAATCCTTCTTTCTCATATTTTGCTTTCATTTAGTGATAGATAGCTATCATGCAGGTATCACGCAGAAAATGGCAGCTATCGCGCAGCTATTATACAGAAAATGCCAGCTTCCAAATCCTGTTTTCTGATTAGGTAAAATTGATTAAACTTTAAACTTCAGTAACATTTTCGTGCACTTTTCTGGAACAAATAAATAACAAAATAGGATTTAACGTAGAAAATGATTTCACTTTACCAAATTTGAAAATTTTGACGTAAGCTTAAAATCTCACAATGTAACAGCAACAGGGAAGACACTACAAAAGTAGAGACAGACAGTCATAGGCCGTCCAACACACACATACACACACACACACATGCACGTACATTTACAAACGTACACAGATAATCACAAATTTAAAATGGTGTATAGAAGACATATATATATATATATATATATATATATATAAATATATATGTACGTATGTATGTATGCATGCACGTGCGTATGTATGCAGCGTCGCGTGTATATAACAGCTGTATTAACGTCATATCCCATTGCCACCGTTGTTCTACCTTCACCGTTATAAGTTACCCTGTAGCTACCTCTCCTTCTGATTAATACTTTTTGCAATTTTCTCATTTCATCATATAATTCGCCCAACGTCCCTGGGGGATACATAATAGATTTTTATTGAATCCAATTAGTCTATTATTGAACTGGATGATAGTGTAACATGTACGCAAACTTTCATGAATATTGGTTTGCCGGTTTTAGCACTAAGATGATAACAGCCAGCCAGCCATAAATTGGCGTTTATATGTTAATATACATACATACATATATATATATATATATATATATGTGTGTGTGTATGTGTGTGTGCCGGAATATATATATATATATATATATATATATATATACTGCATATTTTAGTGTTTTGTTATCAATCGTAAACGGAGTAAAATTTACATTCTTCAAAATATACGTTTGTTAGTTATTTGGATATCACACATACAATCGCACTAGGTACCATGTTATGCATTAGGAGAATTACAGTGAGTTAAAGGAAAAAGAATATTAAAATACACAAACACAATAGAAATATATTCACATAGATAAGTACAATAACATCGTAAATTTTTTTCAGATACCGACTACATACATTGGAAAAAATATCTTTTGTTTGCAATCGCTAACGTTTTATTTAACAGCAGATCAGATACAATGTTTTGAAAACTTAATAGAATACAAGGGGGTTTCAGATCCGATGGAGATTCTTTGTTTTTCATTTTTAAGCCACCGCATTTTTTTGTGACATGCCCGTCTCTATGTATTCCAAGTACTTTCCGCGTTATTCAGAAACCACCACGTAATTTATATAGCTTGTTAAATAACACTTGATATACTTGAAAAATACCAGACCTGCTTGAAGGTACAAAAGCATATACTATTACACATTAAACTGCTGTACTTAGGCATATTTTAAAATATCTTAATCCTCTTGTAAAATGGCCTGTGAACCTATAATGAAGGTTATTTAGAAAATACTTCTCTAACAGCTACAGAACAGTTATTTTCCATCTGATTGATGATTTGAGGTTTGTGATCTATAGTATACCTCGTCTATCCGGTCTTTATTAAACTTTGCCTAATAAAATATATTGGATTTATGTTTATAGTAAATACCGATATAGAAATATAAAAATGGATAATTTTAGATGAAAGCAGACTACGTATTGAAATTTGAAATAACTTGCGATAAAGCACTTAATAACATCATAGTCAATTAAAGGCTAAACAATATATTCAGATTTACACCGGATATGTGTGTGTGTGTGTGTGTGTATGTGTGTGTGTAATATCAAACGGTGATATCTAAGACTATTGACAAACCACAAGAAATGGAAGGTTCAGGTGACATTCGATTTTACTTCAATCTACTTTGCAGGTAGAATCGAACAATAATACGTACAACACGATCACGAGACCTTGGGTTATGTATATCCGTGTGTGCATAAATGTGAAAGTGTCTCTATGTAAATATATACATTAATACATACATACGTACGTACATTCATACATACATATCTACATTTACATATTTACATAAACGTACATACACACACACACACACACCACACACCACACACACACACACACACACACACACACATATATATATAATATATAATATATATATATATATATATACATATGCATATCTATGTATATATACATATTTATATATAGATTCACACACACATACACACATACTTGTTTATAAATATTATATATAAATTCATATTTATAAATATATATATAAATTCATATATATGCATATATATATATGAACGTATTTATAATTATATATATATATATATATATAATATATATACAAATATATATGTATATGCATATATACATATATATTTATATACATGCAAATATATTTATATATGCAATATATATATATATATATATGAATTTATGTATATATTTATAAATATGAATGTATGTATATATATATATATATATGTTTATATTTATAAATATGTATATATATATATTATATATATATATATATATATATATATATACATATATATATATTATATATATATATATGTGTGTGTGTGTGTGTGTGTGTGTGTATGCACATTTATAGGGAGAAAGGGGGACAGAGAGACAGACAGAGAGATAGTATTTGGCACCACTTTGTTTTCATTATATCATTTGACACTGAGTTTCACAACAGTAATTTTGACAGAGCCATTGACACTCTGTTATGGTGAAAACAGTGGAACAAACATTTAATATTGTGCGTGACAGTTGACTGTGTGTGACGTCAAATTTGTTAAAGAAATTTTGAAATTCTAACTTGTCCAGCTGAAAAGATAAATTACTGTAGGACATAAAAAAATGTTGATTGCTATGTTGAATAACGAGATGGTAAAATTTTTTCTGCTGTTTATGTTGTTTCACAAAATGCAACAATTATTATTGCGTCTTAAAATATGCTATGGTCTCGATAGGAATGAAACACAATGATGTTCTCGATGCATTTAACACTTCGCATATGTCTTGATCGAGCAGTACTATGATCAAAGACATACCAGTTGTCACCAAATCATCTTCTTGTATTGAAGACTACATTTTTAATGCAACATTTCCCCTAATTTTTTACACTTGGGGACTCTTCAAATACATTTCAAGGCTAAGTGAACTTCTACATAAAAGTTATCATTTTTCCTTTCTTTTTCATAAAGTTTAATTTCATAAGAGATTAAACACCCCATAAAATTGTTTCTGGAAAGTTTGGTAGTGCTAAAATCAATCAAACGCCACAAAGAGGATTTAAGAAAAATTATTAAGACAATGTTTAGAATAAATTCCCGTACAATTCTCTACTTAGAAGTAATTTTCCTGCTGGTTTTCTAACTACGGGCAGGAGCCAGCACTTTCCTGTCTCAGGGAATATATCGAGACAAAAGTATAGCTCGAAGATTCATATAATCAGCCTACTTATTACTATTTCTTGCGGAACTTCTACCGTTGTGGAGGATCCGATTGGGAGACACCGAATTAACGTATCTTTTTTTCTTGTAAGACAGTAGTTTCATTTCAGGGAGAATTTGATGCTATTTATAACAAGTTATGATCATGTAGAAGAATATTGTGGATGGTCGAGTCATCTAAAGAGACAAACCCAATGACTACGTTGTAACCAGAAACATAATGACGTTTTTAATACTAAAGTTATTTGCAGAAATTGTTTATAATAATATAGGTGAGGTGTTTTAAAATTACTTTTGAGCAATGCAATTAAGGGGTTAAACAAAATATGTAATGTGATTTCAGTGACTGAAAACAAAGGGGAAAAATATTGCTTTACATTAATATTTCGGGAAAAATCGCTTTACAACACACTTGAATGACCTACCGAAAACAATCCATTTCTTTGAACTTTTGGATTCTCTTTCTTATATTTGAAAAGGAGAATTTTACCCGAAATATTTTAGGATCATTAAACAACCTATGTAAGATAATGCAACATCCTTTACGTTATTTTCATTCATTAACCCCACTTTACTTTTTTTGCCTAATTTTTCTAGTGCATTGCTCAAATGCTCTTTTAGACATATAGTGCTTGAAGCAAATTACAATATTTTACTTTTGTATGGCGAAATTGATTGTGATGTATTGTAGTTTCAGTGATGGTATTTATAGTGAAGTAGATGTGATTGTTTGGTGTTGTAAAGAAAATGCAAAATGTCTTCCAGTGATACTTCATGCTGGTTTCATTACGCAGATCAAAGAAATATACTTCTCCATTCAAATTGGAAAGCATTCCAAATTAATCAGGTGAATATTTCTGATAGTTTAATGAACTAAACCAATGTAAAGTAAAGTACAATGTGTTCAGATAAAAACAATAAACGCTTGCAGAAGAAACTAACTCATGACCCTTGATAGTTCGATAACGTATCTGTTTGGTTCGTCACTGCCTTTGTTACTACTGCTGTTGTTTCGTCTTGGGTTAGCCCTCTCAATGTGTAGATGTATAGTAAAAAGCATTTAAGCCGTCTCTTCCGTATTTTTTCAGCAGTATGAAAACTAGGTAATGTATGACTTCCTTATCTAATAGTATATTGTACTATAGAGTGTGTCTACACATTTCGGCCAATACTATATATAACAGACCGGTGTAAAACCTGGTTCATATCTACGGTATCTATGTGTACAGAAAAAAGAAGGGATAAACAGACTGTATTGTGATTTCATCGGTGACTGAGTACCCTGTTTAACAGTCCGTGGAGGAATTGCTTTTAAACAAATAATACAAAAAGATTAAATTGTATAGAGCAATTTGTCTATCTATAGCTTTGTGAGCAGAACAAGAAGGATCAACTGGATTGATTTCAGTCTTGCATTAGGACTTCATCAGTGACTAACTTCTCTCTCCACCGGGACACTGCTTATGAATTTATTACTGTATAAAGCTTCAGGAAATGTGTATCTGGGATGACATTAGCGAATATATCGTTGCCTTTTTTAAGATGGTTGGGTTTAATTTGAAGGAAATTTGAGTGTTATTCGTATCATGTCGATTGACTACGGGGAGGCTTGCTCGTTGGCTCGTCAAAAATGCTGTTCTTGATGTAGTTGCCGTTGTTGTTTTTGGGGGTGTTGGTGGTTGGAATTGGAGATGGAATTGAATATTTGGTCATAACATGTTGAGTCTCGTACGTGTGAGTAGTTTGTATACACATTCATACGCGTACAGGCCCACGCATACATGTATTTATGCATGTATATATGTATAAATGTCTGTACGTATCTGTTTATCTGTTTGCTATATTCATCGTTCTCTTTCTTTCTTTCTTCTTTCTTTCTTTCTTTCTTTCTTTCTTTCTTTCTTTCTCTTTCTATCTCTCTCTCTCCCTCCCCCTCTCTCTCTTATATATATATATATATATATATATATATATATATATATATACACACATATATATGTACTATACACATATATATGTACAGATATATATGTGCATACATGTGTATATATATATATATATATATATATATACATACGTATATATATATGCGCGTGTATACACACACACTCTCACTCACCCACATACACGTATGTGCGCATGCGTCTATGAGTCTACGTCGCTGGATGTATGCTCTTGCGTCGATTAGTTTGACGTTAAGTGTTCGTTTGTATCGTGAACTCCAGTTTAATATTATCCGTTTAGTTTTGCATATACCTGATTCTATCATATACGTTTGTATGCGAATGTGAGTGTGCATTTGTGCATGTGTGTGAGTGTGTGTGTATTGTGTAAGTTTGTGTGTGTGTGTGTGTGTGCATTGTTGTACACCATATATATGTGTGTGTGTGTGTGTGTTTGTCTGAATGTATCTATGTATATCTATGCACATGTATGTTTAGATGCATGCATGTGATTGCAGTTGCATGCGTGTACGCGTATATTTGAGAGAGAGAGAAGATGGGTATCGTGAGATAACCTTACCAACATTGTCGTTAGCTGTGCTGGTAGACTTAGCACCTGCTTCCACTACATCAGCAACAGCAGCTGCATGCAACTGTAATTAGTACCCGATTGGTATGGATGCTCTTAGCAGCCTCAGCAAATACAGTCACGAACATACAGTACTCTCAGCAACAACAACAACAACTACTACTACTACTACTACTACTGCTGCTGCTACTACTACTACTACTACTACTGCTACTACTACTACTACTACTGCTACTACTACTACAACAACTACTACTAACTACTACTACTACTACTACTACTACTACTACTACTACTACTACCACAACCACCACCACCACCACCACCACCACCACTGAAGCAATATTGAATCAATAAGTGAGCGTTTGCAAAATTGCTTGACCTATAGGAATTAGCAGTTAGAACCCCCCCTCTCATATTACACCCCATTGTTTTAGAAAAGAATGGGACATTGATTAGTTTGGTCCTGGGTGGTCTGTATCTTGGGAAATGATGGAATAGAAACGGTTGAAATGTCTGACCTTAGGTCCACTCAATCAGAATTGACTGATATACTGACTAGAGATAATTGCCTCTGGTGAATAATAGCATTGCAGTTGGAAACATCCAACCATTCATCTTTGATATCAGTTCGTAACAGGCGGTAACAGCAAAAAGATAAGATTAATTTTCGCGCCTAAAGGCTTGCTAGAACATCCTAGGAAGTTGTGGTGGACATATAAAAAGCCCTGAAGTTCAGTTTTCTCGAGGGATATTTCTCATTGTGGACGGAGACTACGTGTCTTTAGGACCACGTTTAATACGATAAATTTTCATCCCTCAACTTTATTATTCTTTTATAATCATATTCTAATGTATAGGAAGTATTTTAGCTCTGATCTTTTGACAATATCATTACATCTTGATTCACACGCATAACGTGCATAGAACAAAGTATACATTATGTATTGAACATGTTTAGCGTTATTAACAAACGTTGTTGAAAGTGATTATTTTTCTTATTAATTATTTGACATATAACACAACTAAAAATAATGTCATTGTAATATTTATAATGTCAGACAAAACACCCAGCAATATTTAGTTATGCACGAAGGCGACGAGCTGGCAGACTCATTAGCGCGCCGAGCAAAATACTTAGCAGCATTTCGTCTGTCTTCATGTTCTGCGTTCAAATTCCGCCGAGGTCGACTTTACCTGTTATCCTTTCGGGGTCGATAAAATAAGTACAAGTTGAACACTGGGATCGGTGTAATCGACCCATCCCTTCCTCTGAAATTGCTGGCCTTGCTCAATATTTGATACCAATATTTAGTTATGCATCTTTGCGTTCTGAATTCAAATCTCAGATTTATTCGTTCAGGGTTAATAAAATATTATTCAATGAAATACGGGTAGATATAATGGACGGTAACTTTTCCCTACATTTGAAGCCTTGTGACTGTGTTACAAATTAGTATTTATATAATAAAAATGTTCTCTTCCTTCTTCTCAAGGCCTAGTCATATATAGGGTGTCCATATATTATCTTTACAACTTCCACTATTAACCGTATCTATTACGGTTGAGATCCATCAATCAACTTCTTTGCACCACTGGCAATCGACTATTTCTTTTCATCGAGATGGTACGTCATCCCTAAAACTCTGATTAGTTATCTTTATTTTTCAATTTTTCCCTTGAATTTTTCAAATTGTAAAGGTCATTTATGGACACCCTGTATATTGAGAAGCTGGTTTGCACATGTGCCGTCGACCCTGAGAGAAATGTGTATCTAGTATAAATAAGAAGAATACATATTCCTTAAGCATGTATGTTTCTTTTAAATTTTTATCAGGAAGGAGAGTAGTGTCCATGATCCTTCACAGGGCCTTCTAGGTTGACGGAACTGAGGAAGTTGTCCTCAAACCGGTGAAGAGGCCTGAAACGTTGCAATAGAGTGGGCTCTACTGAAAGCAACTGAGATTTTAGGTGGTGGTTTATGCCGGACTTCAGAATAACTCTACCACAACATTAACTCTACCAATTCTCTATTTCTGAGATGAAAAATTTATATCATGTACACTGTTTAAGCACAAGCCCGAAATTTTTTGGGAGGGGACCAGTCGATTAGATTGATCCCAGTACGCAACTGGTACTTAATTTAACGTAACGATAGATGAAATGCCTATTTTTTTACTAAACACAGAGAGGACAAACAAGGACAGACTTAATCAGTCGACTATATCGACCCAGTGCGTAACTGGTACTTATTTAATCACCCCGAAAGGATGAAAGGAAAAGTCGACCTCGGCGGAATTTGAACTCAGAACGTAACGGCAGACGAAATACCTATTTCTATACTACCCACAAGGGGCTAAACACAGAGGGAACAAACAAGGACAGACAAAGGGATTAAGTCGATTATATCGACTCCAGTGCGTAACTGGTACTTATTTAATCGATCCCGAAAGGATGAAAGGCAAAGTCGACCTCGGCGGAATTTGAACTCAGAACGTAACGGCAGACGAAATGCCTATTTCTTTACTACTCACAAGGGGCTAAACACAGAGAGGACAAACAAGGATAGACAAAGGGATTAAGTCGATTATATCAATCCCAGTGCGTAACTGGTACTTATTTAATCGACTCCGAAAGGATGAAAGGCAAAGTCGACCTCGGCGGAATTTGAACTCAGAACACAAAGACAGACGAAATACTGCTAAGCATTTCGCCCGGCTTGCTAACGTTTCTGCCAGCTCGCCGCCATGTACGCAGTTTATATTAATTTATATTATATTAATGGTACTGGTGTCTTCATCTTGATTGTTGCTTTCACTATGTTTCGGCTCTTGTTCGCTCCAACCTACTTCAGGTGTTTTGTGATTCACGTTAACATTTTTTATTTTACCTTAATCACCCAACATTAAGTCCACCATCCTAGTGTACAATGAAAAATGTGCATGCATGATGTGTGTGTGTGTATGTCTTACAAATGAAAAAAGTTTCGAATGAGTTTATGTGGTGTAGATATGAATGGTAGAAAGGGTGATTTGCTCGTTTTAAGCTGGGATAGTGCGATTCGTTTGCATTGATATCTGTGAAATTAGGGGATAATATTTTAGTATTTCGTTGTATGAGAGGGATATGAGATACATGGAAAAGACATTTCCAAAATATTCAGCTTCTATAAACTTTTCCCCTCGCCAGGCTAGTGGCAGTACTGCTGTGTTCATTGTCGTCATCGTCGTCGTTATCATCACCGTCACCACCGCCACCGCCGCCGCCATCCCCCCTCCTCCTCCTCCTCATCATCATCATCATCCTCATTCATTAGAAACTATGATAAACGAATTTATTAAAACGAACAATAACAAAGTCTACTCCCCCCACTACTACTACTATCACCATAAGCGTTGCCATTACCAACAGAAACATCAGAAGCCACTATATCCTTTCATACCCAACAACTATCACCATGAAAAATCAACATCAACACCATCCTGATCATGATCATCATCATCGTCATCATCATCATCATCATCATCATTATCATCATAATCATCATCATCATCATCATCGTAGTCGTCGTCATTGTAGTCGTCGTCATTGTAGTCGTCGTCATTGTAGTCGTCGTCATTGTAGTCGTCGTCATTGTAGTCGTCGTCATTGTAGTCGTCGTCGTCATCATCATCACCAATATCTCACTATAACCACCACCACCACCACCACCAGCCGCAGTGGCAGTATGAAATTCATTGTTATCATCAATATGAACAATTACATTCATGTAATAAAATAATGTAAAAAAAAAAAACACAGCTAATTACATCAAATACACCTTATTGCAACCATTATTTCCACTACCGAAATCTACAGCAAACACTATTAAGCAACCAACAAAACAGCAGCAGCAGCAGCAAAAACAACAACAACAAAAACCAACAGTGTACTACTATATAAAACCAAACCACAGTGTCAACAGTGGAAGTATCGTTATACTCGACAAATGATTAACGAATATAATAACAATAGGGACGCCATTATTTATTGGTTATGACGTCAGAGCCGTTCTCGGCTTCCACCTTCCTTACCGTCTCTCGCCAACTTCACAATAAGGATATCCACCTCAACTACTGCTGCTGCTTCTACTACTACTACTACTACTACTACTACTACTACTAGAACCACTGCTACCACATCCGCCGCCGCCACCACTACCACCACCACCACCACCACCACGACCACCACCACCACCACCACCACGACCACCACGACCGCCACGATGACCACGACCACGACAACCACGACCACGACAACCACGACCACGACAACCACCGCCATCACCAACACCACTACTACCAACACCACAGCAACCGCGTATACCAACAACACCGCTGCCATCATCCACATCTGTCAATAGTTATCATCACTACGAATGCCCCCGACACATCTTCCTCATTACTGCATTGACCACCATTAATTGCCAACATGTCAATTGACAGGGTCAACAATAGTAAGCAACACGAAAATCACGACAACGACGACGACGACGACGATCACCACCACCACCACCACCACCACCACCACCACATAGTTACTGCAAGTACTACAACTGAATAGTTATATAACCATTTTCCAACCACTATCACAACCACTAACATTGCAACCACTATCAACATCACCAGTATCATCAATACCACCACCACCACCACAACCACCACAGAAAAAAATTGCTTAACATGGAAAATTTGTTGACTTGCGTGGTGCAGCTGCAACAACAACAGCAACAACAACACAACAACAACAACAACAGCAACAACAGCAATTACAACAACTACAACAGCAACAATAGCAGTTACAACAACATCTACAACAGCAACAACAACAATACCAACAGTTACTGGAAGTGATGTTGAAGAAAATTCAATTGGAGAACTTATTTATAATCCAGGACAATGTACTACTTTTTCTGCATATTTAGAAAATTCGAAGAAATCTTCAAAGAAGAATGTAAAAATTGGAATGACGAGAAGGTGTGTCTACTTTCAAGAAAGTTAACCCCTGTCAAACACGAAAAATACTGTAAGTATAGTCTGCCGAAGAAACCAAGTGAAATTTGTTTCTATAAAACAGTTAATTTGTTATCGAGAATTTTCAGTGAAGGAAGTTCCCTGTTCAATACTCGTTGGCAATGTTTAGATTTAGTTAAAGATGATGAAGATTTCGTCCCCTATGCTGGGATGGTTAACAGAGAGGGTGAAAATTCAAATTAAAGGAATTAACCATGGATTTGCTCAAATGTCTAACTTCTGTTCAAGGGTTAATAGCAAGAAAAGATGCTGATATACGTTCTCGTATATTAACAAAATTAGAACAGGACTAAAAATTAACTCTACAGGCAGTGGCTGAAGAATGCCAGAGGATTATAAATTTAAGGCATGTCGCAGATAAAATTGAAGAAAAAGATTACTCTCAGATACACGCGTATCGTCCTGAAACAGATAAGGAAAAAAAAAGAACGAATCCATGGTATGGGTACGGAAGTTTACATTTTAAAAGTAATTGTCCTTTTAAAAATTGTAAATGTATTGATTGTGGAAAATTCGGACATAAGAGTTCGCATTGTATAGCGAAAAAAAAATGGGTGAAACAAAAACATATTCTAGAAAGAATGTATAGTTTAAAAAATCCAAACCTGAAGCTCAGAAAAGGAAATTTGTGTCCATAAAAATGAATAATGTGAATATCAAGTTACAATTGGATACAGGAAGCGATATCTCAATAATTAATACAGATATATGGAGAAAAATAGGGAACCCTAGATTAAAGGAAACTTCGAAAATTGTGCGAGGTGTTTCAGGAAAAAAATTGCATTTTATGGGCGAAATGATAAGTGATGTTACATTTCGTGGAAATCCTTGAAAGCCAAAGTTTTTGTATTGAAAACTACGACAAATTTATTTGGAACAGACTGGATGGAACTATTTAACTTATGGGACCTCCCTATAAATATTTTTAGTAAAAATGTGAATGGTTCTTCTGCCAGTAAAAAATAAGGCGTTGGAGGATTTAAAAAAAGAATTTAAAAAATTTCCTGGAGTTTTTCTGAGGAATTAGATCTTTGCACCAAAACAGAGACGAAATTTCAAGAGAAAGAAAACGCTATACCAGTATTTAAACCTAAACGAACGGTACCTTTCGCAGCGTTGAAATAAGTCAACGAAGAATTTGATAGACTTGAAAAGCTTGGCGTTATTAAAAATATTGATTACTTCAAATAGGCGTCCCCAAAAATTTATGTAAAAGAAAACAAAACAATCGCTGATTTCTCAGCGGGATTAAACGAATGTTTGATGCCATATAATTATCCGTTACTTAGTCCGGGAGAAATGTTCGCGAAGTTGAACGGAAGAAAATCTTTTTCAAAAGAATATTTGCTGGTAAAAATAGATGAGGAATGTTAAAAATTATTGACAATAAATACTCGTAAGGGTTGTATAAATTTAATCAGCTCCCCTTTGGTATAAAGGTAGCACCTGGCATTTTTCCAACAAATTATGGACATTATACTCGCAGGTTTGGATTTCGCTGTAGCTTACCTTGACGACATACTCATAAAAAGTGAATCCCGAGGCCAGCATGCTGAGCATGTTAAAAAGGTTTTCGAAAGAATAAAAGAGTATGGTTTTAAGCTCAGCGAGGAAAAGTGTGACATTTTTATGCCAAGAATAAAATACCTTGGGCAGATTATTGATGAAAATAGCCGCATACCAAACCCGTCGAGGGCGAGTGAAATAAAAAATATGCTTCTCCCAACAAACATTATAACGTTACAAGCATTTTTGGGGTTTGCAAATTACTACCAGGTATACATACTGAATATGCACGATTGAAGGACATCCCTGAATAACTTGTTAAAAAAAGACGTTAAGTGGAAATGGTCGGGAAAATGCCCAAAATCTTTTGAAAAGATTAAAAACCTCTTAACGTCGGAATTGTCGTTATCACATTTTGAACCGAACTTAGAAAGAGTACTGGCAGCAGATGCTAGTGAAAGTGGTATCGGAACTGTGATTTTACATGAGTATGAAGATGGTAGCCTGAAAGCCTCGTGGTCTTTATTGCTGGCTGAGAAAAGTTACAGTCAAATAGAAAAGGAGGAAAAAAATCCATAAATTCTTACATGGAGGAAGGTTTCATTTGCAGACAGATCACCGCCCATTGTCGATCTATGAATCAAAAAAGGGTATCCTCACTCATACAGCCAACATATTGTAGTACTGGGGAACGATCCTACTGAATTACGACTTTAAGATGGAGCATTTGCCATCGAAAAAATTGGGATATGGAGTTAAGATTAATACCAAAATACAGTGAACCACTAGAAGACACAGTGATAGTGGCGTAAAAGCCGAAAGTGAAATAAAAAACATATATTGTACAATGTTGTGCACGAATTGCTTGTGAAATTGGAGGAAATAAAAATTAAGGCAGAAAACGGACGAGTTTGTCATAAAAATAAAAATATAGTAAGATCAGAAGAAACAAATAAGAAAAATACGTGTGGCTGGATGTAACACAGTTTCGAATCTGTATTCGATATGTGATAATGTTCTTATGCATGCACAGAGGGTCGTAATGCCTACCTCACTACAAAGTCGAATGTTAAAGGAATTCCGCACTGGACATCTAGGAATTTCTAGAATGAAGTCACTTATGACGAGTTACATTTACTAGTTAAAAATAGATCTAGTTATTGAGAAGTTGGTAAAATCCTACAGAGCGTGTGCCTTTGCCGAGAAATCACCACCTATAAAATTTCAACCCTAGCCCAAGACCGATATTCCATGATCCAGACTACACATAGACTTCGCAGGACCGTTAAACCGTTCATATTATCTCACAGGGGTCAGAAATGTGTAAATGTAGCAAACCGACATCCACGATAACAGTCAAATTTCTACACGAACTTTTTGCTAGGTATGGTGTCCCGGATACCATAATCTCCGATAACAGCACACAATTCATGGCGACTGAATTTAAGAATTTTTGCAAGATGTACTCAATTGAACATATTACTACTTCTCCATATCACCAAAGATCTAACGGGAAAGTGGAAAGGTTCGTGGATACATTTAAAAGAACATTAAAGAAATCAAGAAAGGTACTAGTCGATGACGCAGCATTGGCACACTTCTTGAGGGTTTATAGGATAACACCAAACCCAGATGCTTTTTCAGGCAAGTCGTCTGCTAAACTAAGGTTTGCTCGAAAAATAAAGTCAGATTTTGACAAGCTGCTACCAGTAAGAAAAACAAATAGGGAAAACGCTAAAAATACGACAAAGTTTTTTAATATCGATGACAAGGCGTTTTTCAAAATATATAAAAGTGAAAGACAAGGTTGGGCAGACGAAGTAGTAACAAAAAGAATAGGCAAAATGACATATATGATAATAAGAGGCGAAAATGGGAACAAAGGCATTTAAACCAGGCAAAAACTAGATATATGGAAAAAAGAAAAGTGATGCCCATGGAAGTGTTCTATGACATCTTACATGTTCCAACGCCATAAGAAATCGAACCTAGTCGTAGCAGCACAAGAAAGAGGAAACAAACAGAACGGCTGGAAGTAGTGTCTAAACGGAAGAAATATTAAACTTCCCTAGGAGAAAAATCTCAAAAAGGGAGATGTGATGAAAGAAAAATAAACAAATAAAAATGATAATATTAACTTCCAAAGAAAGACAATCTCAAAGGTGGAAGTGTTGTGGCTAGAGTCATTGACACCCCTGGGAGATTGGAAGAATGGACTAGCCGAACTCTTATAAAGAGTAGAGGTCGGGAGTAGTCGTGACAGGGCGTTTTGGTAGTCTTGTGAAGTACGTCGTGTAAACACATTGATTAACCTCCGCTTCATTAATTTATATATCCAACGTATGTCAATGATATAAAATATACTGACTGGATTATTAAAGGCTCTAGTCATTTATTGACTTCAACCAGAGATTAAGTGTATGTGGTATAAGAGGGGAAACAATTATGAATTGAATCCTACTGGCAGACATATTAGGAGCTTAAGACACCTTTACAGTAGTTTTTGAGTATTCTTCCTCTCTCTTTCTCTCCTTCTCTCTTTCTCTCTTTCTCTCCTTCTCTCTTTCTCTCCTTCTCTCTGTCTCTCCCACTCTCTCTCACTTTCCCTCTCTTTCATACACATACTAAACATTTATGTACACATACAGAAACACAAACACTCAAAAATGTGCATATAAATACGCAAACACACACACACGCGCACTCACATACACACATACATTCATGAAAAAAGAAAAATGCGTACATACACATCTTTGTATTGTGTTTGTGTGTGTGCGAGTGCATACGTATGTGTGCGTGTATATATGTACGTAGAAGTATACAGCCACGTATAGACAGCGCTACAAGCATGCATACTGTCCACACATAATGTGTATAATGAAAAATAAAAGCATTACGAGGCAACGTTGACATTGGCAACTGGAACAAATTTCAAGAGTAAAGACGACGAAGGTAAAAACAACAGCTATAAAAAGAGAGAGAAATCTAATAGCCGGAAGTAGTGCCATTGTGAACAGCAGAAACGTAGCTAGTCACTATGGCAACAATATTTTTTGTGTGTGTTGTTTATTACGTTTATGTTATAAGCGATGACCAACAGTAAACGAAACTATCAGAGCGTATGCATGTGTGTGTGTCTCTGAGAATCACCGGTTGTCTGCCGAGGATATATATATATATACATATACATACATATATCATATATATATATATATATATATATATATATATATATATATATATAGATATATATATATATATGTGTGTGTGTGTGTGTGTGTGTGTGTGGTGTGTGTGTGTGTGTGTGTGTGGAGGCGCAATGGCCCAGTGGTTAGGGCAGCGGACTCGCGGTCGTAGGATCGCGGTTTCGATTCCCAGACCGGGCGTTGTGAGTGTTTATTGAGCAAAAACACCTAAAAGCTCCACGAGGCTCCGGTAGAGGCTGGTGATCCCTGCTGTACTCTTTCACCACTCTTTCTCCCAGTCTTTCTTCTGTTAGCCTGCTCGCTTAGCCAGCGGGGTGGCGTCACTCCAAGGCTAAAACAATGCGAACGCATTGTGACCAGCGATGTGTAACTACATCTGATGGACTGGTCGGTCACGTATATATATGCACATATGTATATACATATATACATAAATATATATACATATATACATATACATACATACACACACACATATATGTATATATATATATATATATATATATATACATATATACACGCACACACACATATATATATATATATATACATATACATACATATATCATATATATATATATATATAAACATACACACACATACCTAAATACATTTATTTAGTTATTTGCATATATACACACTCATATACATACACATATGCATATACAAATATGCATATGCAGAGACACACATGTATGCTTGTACACGAACACTCAGTTACATATAACATAAATTTAACATATGCACATCTAGGCATATCTATCTATCTATCTATCTATCTATCTATCTATCTATCTATCTATCTATCTATCTATCTATCTATCTATCTATCTATCTATCTATGTGTGTATGTGTGTGCGCGTATATACCCATATATTCATTCATACATACATACTAATATATACATATATATATATATTTTATACACTCTTTACTCTTTTACTCGTTTCAGTCATTTGACTGCGGCCATGCTGGGGCACCGCCTTTTAGTCGAGCAGACCGACCCCAGGACTTAGTCTTTGTAAGCCCAGTACTTATTCTATTGGTCTCTTTTGCCTAAAAGCTAAGTTACGGGGACGTAAACACACCAACATCGGCTGTCAAGCGGCAGGGGGTGGTGATCCCTGCTGCACTCTTTCACCACTCTTTCTCCCACTTTCTTCTGTTGGCCTGCTCGCTTAGCCAGCGGGGTGGCGTCGTTCGAAGGCTAAAACAATGCGAACGCATTGTGACCAGCGATGTGTAGCAACATCTGATGGTCTGGTCGGTCACGAGATCACGTGATATATATATATATATATATATATATATATAATATATATATATATATATATATATGCTATATACACACACACACACATATATATATATATATACATATATCATATATATATATATATATATATATATATATATATAATTTCAACAATTGAGGGTAAATTAATTAATTAATCAATTTCACCAAGTATTCAGTATGCAAAGGGACCACTTAAGGCGAATTCAAATTATTACATTATATAAAAGGGCTTAGTAAAATAAATTACTTTGCCGCATACTGAACTCATTAGAAATAGCAGCCAAAAAACTTTTTTAAAACTATTTCTAATACTTAAAGAAAACCTCTCTCATATAGTGTTTGCTCAATTCAACTCACGCAAATATGGGGGTAGAGACATTAAAAAATCAAGTGCAAAGGTTATTTGAGAACGTACGTTTCAAGATTAGTCAACACGACATTTCTATCATCAGCTCAGAACTCCCTGGTTTGGATTTGAAAACACTGAAAGTGGGAGCATACCCTTTCGGCTTCCTCTCGCTTCTGAAGATATAAAATAGTAAAAAGTGAAAAAACTACAGAAGGCTTAATGGTTAAAAAATATATATATTTGCGTCAATATGTCTGAAGAATATTAAAAATGTTTTTCTTACAATAACATAATTTAGAAGAAAGACCGGTTTCGCGTTTAGCTTTTCAAATTTCTTGCGACGTTATGTTTATATTGAACAGAGTTATCTTTATGTTTATGTTTAAAAGAGTTCTAAATAAGGGAGGTAGTGAGTGATTTCTTCCGGTGTAAGGGAGATAATCGCTTAAAATTAAAAAAAAATTTTTTCCTTTCCCTTGGTGTGAATTTCTCTGTATCAGTATGTTGGCATGGTTAAGTCTGGGCTTGTACTTTTCAATGAAGAATGTTTCCTTGTTTAGTCTAATTTGTGTTGATGATCCGATAGCACATTGGTAAAATGGAAAGATTAAAAATTGTGGTAGTAGTTGCTTTGCGCATTTCTCAATGTGCTCACTAAAAGGTATCATTCTGTATTCTGGGAATGCAATCTGTTGTCGATGCAGTGTGCATCTACGTCTGAGTGATAGTCCCGTGGATCCCACGTAGTCTTGGTGGCAGCCCGAGAATTTTATGACATAAATTATGTTTTCAGAGGCACAAGTAAAGTTAGATTTGATCTTGAATTTCTGTCCCTCTTAAAGAGGAATTCTGATCCTTCTAGCAGGTTTGGACATGTTGCACAGTTCGATCTACCACATTTTTTTACTTTTGCATCCGTAATTTCAGAAAACAATTTTGCCTTTTTGAGAATCTTTTTAAGTGATTTAGGTTGTTTGTAGCTTTTAATGATTTGGTGTATGTTTAGAATTTCCTTTAATTTGGGGTCCTTATGAAGTATTGGTAAATTCTGGGTGATGATGGTGAAGGCTTCTTTGTTTCTGGGGTTGTATGTAGATATGTAAGGTAGTATTTTCGGGGAAGGTGTGTTGTTGTGTTGAACTTTTCTTAAAGTTTCTATGTTGATTTCTGTTGCACGTCTGATCCCATCCTCTATGAGTTGAGCTGGGTAGTGTCTGTCAATTAGGGTGTTTTTGAGTTCTTGCAGTCTAAAGTTCCTGGTATTTTGTTCTGACACTATTGTGCATATCCTTCTTGCAAGGTTGAAGGGGATGTTTGTTTTAGTGTGTCTTGGGTGGCATGAATTAAAAAGAAGGTATTGTTTGGCGTCTGTGGCTTTGTAAAAAATGTCTGTTTCTATTTTAAGGTTATTTTTTAAATTAGTATATCCAAGAACGGGAGCTCCTTTTGGTTGTATTCCATTGTGAACTGTATATTTGGGTTTATGCTGTTCAATAGGTTTTTAAATTTTAGGAGTTTATCTGTGTTTTCATTCCAGAGTATAAAACAATCGTCTAAGAATCGTTTCCAATTCTCTTTTATGTATTGAAAAAGGGGGTTTCCAAAGATTGATAAAGATTCCTGGTAAATGATTATTTCCATGTAGCCCATTGTTAGGTTCGCAATGACTGGTGCTGCCCTTGTACCCATAGCAATTCCGGATTTTTGACGGTAAAATGTATTGTTAAACATGAAGTGGTTATTATGTAGGATGAATTCAATTGATTTAGTAATGAATTCTTTACTGATCCTTTTTGGTATTTCTTCCGGAAATTGGTCCAGCCAGAACTGTATTGCCTCTAGTCCATAATTATGAGGTATACTGGTATACAAGTTAACTACATCAAATGAAACCAAGATTGTTTCTTCCTTGGCTTTTTTTGGGAGGTGGTTTAACATATCTAAGTCATCTCTGATATGGCTATCGATATGTTTAAGGAAGGGTTTCAGGAGGATGTCCATGGTTTCGTTAGAGCTTCTCGAAAACATATACTTTTTGTAGAGACGCATCAATCATGAATTGGGTAGAAGACATGAGATTCTGTACCAGTTGCTAAAACAATATTATCCAATGTGTTGGGCCTCAGTAAAATTAGGAGGCTATTTCAAGCTTTTCCATTAGTTTCTCTTGACAATTCAAGGAAAGTTGTGTTTGGAAGTAACATGTTAAAAAGTCTGTTGTTCTCAAACGGTGTATCTACTGTGAATGCTCACAGCACTGCAAACTCTTCAAAAAGCACCCAAGGACCAGGAGACGAGGATAAAGTAGGTGACGTATTCAACCTACCATTTGAAAGCAGCAAGAAAGAAGAGACCGCTGTGTGTTTATCATGGAATGTTTGTTGCTATCAGAAAGAGAGAAGAAAATGTAGAAGATATGAAAAAGGGAAAGGATATTTGGACAGAATGTTAGAAAAGGTTGGTTGATAGATTAGGTAGACAGAGAGGCTATTAACACATATTTTACGGCGTGAATGTCCTTAAGATCAGTGAGAGTCTTTTAGATCTGACAAGAATGATAATAGATCTATGAAAATTTAAAATTATAATGTCCAGGAGGGGAAAAATAGAAAAAAAAAGTAAAATAAGCTAAACTTAGATGTTGCTAGTGTTGTAATTTTTTTTTTTTTTATCAACAGTAGCGAACAGGAAAATTCATTATACGTCGGACAAAACGTTTAGCAGCATTTTTCTGCCTCTGCATTTTAAGCTCAAATACCGCTGAGGTCAATTTTGCTACTCATGCTATTGGATCGATAAAGTAAAGTACTAGTCAAGTGGTGGTGCTGGCGTAATCGATCTGCCCCTAACTAATCGACCTGCCCCTTAATCGACTTGCCCTCTTCCTCTAAAGTAGCTGGCCTTGGGCCAAAATTTGAAACAGTTGTTGTTATTGATGTTGTTTAACTCTCGGAAAACTCCTATCAAGTGAGCATATGATCAAAGGTATTCCAGACATTAATTCTCGCGTCATTTCAAGAGTTTCTAGAACTATGTTAGTCTAATGTGTGCTTCTCTTTATTAAGATGGTAGGATCTGATTTGAGGAACATTTGAAGATTTGGCTGCAAGCTACTTCACTGGTCAGACACTTTGAAATGGTTTCTTATACTAGAATAAATACTTTGAAGGAAATACTTTGTAGTATGCAACAGAAGCATATATTTAAGTGAAACAAATCTACAGACTTGAAAAGGGATTACAGATTTGACTAATCGAGATTCACTCGCTGCTATTCTTTGGCGTTCACCGAAAGGGGTTTAGAAATGTATGTCCTATCATGACGCACGAAGCTTTAGACATTATGAAGAAATGAGAAGTTGTGACGTTCCAATAGTACCAACAACTTAAAGCGGAGAAAAAGTCCAGGTGTGATTGTGTGGTAAGAAATTTGCTTCCAAATCACAGGGTAACGGGTTCAGTCCCACTGCATGTTTCCTTGGCAAGTGTCTTCTACTATCGACGCGGGCTGAGCAGAGTTCCTTGTCAGAAGTGAATTTCATAGATGGAAATTGGAAAAGCCCGTCATATGTGTGTACACAAACACACACACGCATACACACACACACGCACACACACACACACGCACACACACACACACACACACACACACACACACACACACACACACATTGTTATATTTGGGGATGTTCATTTTTGCCAATTAATATATATATATATATGTGTGTGTGTGTGTGTGTGTGCATGTGTGTGTATGCGTGTCTGTTTGTGTATGTCCCCTAGATCCGCTTCACAACTGGTGTTGGCTCGTTTACGTCCCCGTTAGTTAGCTGTTCGGCAAAAATTGACCGACAGAATAAGTACCATACTTAAAAAGAAAAACAGAAATTACTGTGGTCATTTTTTTTCTAACTAAACCTTACCAAGGCAGTGCCCCAACATGGCCGCAGCCCAATGACTAAAGCAAGTAAAGAGATAACTTGTTGGAAATTTCTCCTCCATTGTGATGATGGAAAATGTCTCTTGATCACGTTCACCTAAAACTAGGTATGAATCGGTTAGCCGAATAAATTTGGGTATCTTTTCGGTTTGAACGGCAGTTTTTAAAAATAATTTCCACGTAACTAAACACTTTTAAACTTCGTATACTGGTAGAATGTGTATATAAAACATCTTTTTCTCTTGGCTTTATTGAGAAAATTCTATAGTTTGTAAGTTTAACGTAGTTTAATTTCTCGAATTTCGGCAATTTCAACCAATCAATGGCGTCTATTGAGGTAAAAAACATTCTGTGCCGTATGAATATGTCCCTCGTTTAAGAAATAGATTGGGTTTATTTACATTTCTGAAGAAAAAAGATACCCTTCCCCCCACCCCTAACCCTAACCCTAAAACAGATTGAAATGCAATAGATCGATACTAGGGTCATAATTATGGGTGCCAATTTCATATGACACCGCTAGAAAAAACTGCCGTTCAAACCGAAAAGATCCAAATTTGGTAACAGATAAAGCAATCGAGCAGCCAGTACTTAGTTTCTGGTCACTCGTGCTTTGCTATGTCAAGGGCTGGGACACTTACTTCTCGAAAGCTAATGACCATTTTATTTGTAAGGCGTACAATGTGATATAGTTCATCGCAGCACAACAGCTGCTGGATTGTAAGATTAATAAGTGTTTTTATTTTTCGCATCTTTCCCATGGATATGGCTATTGAATGGAAAGGTGGTTACTTCTGGCCTCATATAACACGTTCAAGTGAAGCCATGCGAAACTAAACTAATAAACCCTCCGACCCCGAGACACTAACATAGAAAATTAAAACTAAATTCTGACACCATTCAACTATTTACAATGGTTTATGTACCCTGTCCACCTCAGTGGATGAAGGTTAACGGTTATCAATGATGATGATGATGATGTTGTCGCTAATGATGATGGTGATGATGGTGATAATGATACTTTTTACCTAGGAACAAATAATGGCCGAGTCCACCTGGAACAGGTTATTGTTCACAGCTGGGGATACTGATGACAATGACGGTGGTCATTTTGACGATAATATTGTTCATGATTAAAATATTAATGATGATGATGACCCATGATGAAAATCATAACTATGATGATGATCACATTGATGATGATGATTATCATCATCATCGTCATCATCATTATTGTCGTCGTCGTCATCATCATGATGATTATCATCATCATTATTTTCGTCGTTGTCAATTTCATTTGTCCTCGTCGTCAAAAGTGGTCACACATCAGACGCCATGTTTGTCATATGCTTTTAACTATTTCTATTCATCTTAAAAACTAACCGGTAACTATGACACTACTACAAATTAAAAACGACGACAACAACAATAACAAGAAGACTATTAATTAACCTGTTGTTATATTGTTATTGTTATAGTACAGTGTTGTATTGTAATTCTTAGTTTCAGGCTTTTTTCTCCTGTGTATTTTGTGTGGTTGTTTTTCTAACCGATGAATAAGAGAAGTCTGGATAGAAAAATGACAAAAGGCAAAGAAGAACAACAATAGCAACAATAATGATAATAATAACAACAACAAAAACAATAATAATCATCTTGATGATAATGATGATGATAATAATTTCTGTAATAGCAAAACTATTTTAAGAGGAATATTTCTCTCAAAGAAACAAAAAAGAAAATAATGATCTTATACTTCTATCAAAGCATCATTTCTGTCATATAACTGGGCTGACCTGAGGGCAAAGAACAATGACGACGATGACGACGACGACAATTATAACAAGAAGAAGAAGAACAACAATAATATCAGTATAATAGGATGGGCAACAAGGAATCTTCTGCGTCGTTGTTCGACCAACTAGAAATACCAGTCAAATCTGCCATAAACCTTACTCTTCAATCGTAAAAAAAACAAAAAAACACGAAGGACACAATATAAATATCATATAATTTGATAGAAGACCACCTCTATAATAGGCCTGCTTGATTAAGACTGGAAGAATTTCTAAGCAACTGCATTATTTCATTTAATCTAAGAACGGAACGGCTTATTAATAAAACACAATATATGCATTCGATTCAGAAATCTGTCGAATGTATAACTAACAATTCTCAATGGAATCTAAGATTCGATACCTGGATATAAAAATAAAACCGGCGAAACTTAGCCTTTTTAATTTCGTTTGAATGTAGTTCCATTTAGATACAGGTTTTGTGATTTGCTTCCCAAATCTACCAGATTAGCAACACATTGTTTAAAGATTTTATTTTACACAGGCACACACACACACACACACACGCGCGCGCACACACGCACGCCCACACGCACTAACGCATGCATGTTAGCATGTATGTATGTATGTATGTATGTATGTATGTATGTATGTATGTATGTATCTACACACATTTCAACCACCTTTACTTATTCGTTTTTAATTTTCCCACCACCTACTCCAGTTCTTTTATTTTTTCTGATGACGGACTTGTGTCCGAAGCGGCAAAGCTATTTCCCCCACTTTTTAAGCATTAAACTAATAAGACGTTGATTAGAACATGTCCTTCCTGTGTGATTTTCTTTTTGTGCTCATTGCTTTTATATGTATATCGATATCTATCTATCTATCTATCTATCTATCTATCTATCTATCTATCTATCTATCTATCTATCTATCTATCTATCTAGCTAGCTATCTGTCTGTCTGTCTGTTTGTCTGTTTGTCTGTCTGTCTGCCTGCCTGCCTGTCTGCTTGTCTGTCTGTCTCTGTCTCTGAATACAGACACACACATACAGACACAGGCACACACACACACACACACCACACACACACACACACACACACTTTTATTCTTTTACTTGTTTCAGTCATTTGAATCCGGCCATGCTGGATGTCTGCTTTGTAGGGCTTTATGTCGAAGAAATCGACCTCAGGACTTATTCTTTCTAATCATAGTACTTATTCTATCGGTCTGAGGGAGAAGGTAAGTCTCTTTTGCCGAACCACTAAGTTACGATGACTTAAACACACCAACATCGGTCGTCAAACGATGGTAGGGGTACAAACAGACAGACAGACACACACACACACACATATATATGTACGACGGGCTTCTTTCAGTTTCTGTCTACTAAATGCACTCACAAGGCTTTGGCCGGCCGAAGCTATAGTAGTAGACATCTGCCGAAGGTGCCACGCAGTGGTACTGAACTGGGAACCATATGACTAGAAAGCAAGCTTCTTACCACAGATATATATAATATATGTGTGTGTGTGTGTATGTATATGTAATATATATATATATATATATATATATATATATATATTTGTATATATGTATATATATGTAGGATTTTATGTATTCGGATAAATATGTATATCCGTGTGTATGCGCGCGTGCGTAAAGGTTAATTGTATGTGCATTTATATATTCATAATTACACTCGGTTATATTTGTTAGTGACTTGAGGAGGACGCTTGGTTTGTAGAGAACGAGTAGCGTGTATGACTTTAGCAGGATCCCTGGAACGGAAAAGGAGAGTAAAGAGCAAGGAGCAGAAACGTAAGAAAAAACGTCGACATGCATACAGATACAGTTCGCCCTGTAATGGCAACACTTTAAGAACTGTCCTCAATGCTTGGTGTCTGTTAACGGTCTCCAAAGAGGTCAGACAACCTGACCCCTTTGGAGTTTCTACCTACTGAAATTTACTTACTAGTTTTGGGTCTACCAGCAGGATCGAACCCGGAAATACGTGATTGCGAAGCAAACTTAATTACACGGCCATAAATACAAAATGAGTTTTCTCTTTATCTCATCTTCGTTCCTCCACTCTCTCTGTCTCTGTCTCTCTCTCTCTCTCTCTCTCTCTCTCTCTCTCTCGCTTTGTGCGTGCGCGCGTGTGCGTGTACGTGTGTGTGTGTGTGTGTGTGTGTGTGTGTGTGTGTTGATGTGTATATTAGGCGTCTGTTAGTGTTTTGTTCTGAAAGAAGCATTTTCTTACAGTATGTCTTAGCTATTGTATATACTGAGCGTGTGTTATATCCTATCAATAAGATTGTGTTGTGTCTGTGTATTAAAGTGCGTGTTGATGTATGCGGCTGTCTGGGTTCGTGCATATATGTGTGTCCTAGACGTGTGTTCTGGGTACGTGGGAGGAGGATTGCTTGTCATGTACAGCAATAGATGACAATGGAGTGCTTTTAAAAGGTGTAATATCGTTGTAATGGCGCACCAATAACTTTTAAGTGTCATTATGGTGGAAAGACAAGCAAATAGAAAGAAAAAAAAAGAAAAGAGATCGAGCGAAAAATAAAGAAAGACAATAAAAGGGTGAAGGAAAGAAGATGGGATGGCGGACGATAAAGGGAGAGAACTATGAAAAGACAGGTAAAAAAAAAGACAGACCGTTGTCAAGCTTCTCGTTATAGCTTTGAATACATTTCTCTCCTTTTCTCTGTCTCTTTCTTTTTTCCACACATGTTTGCTTCACCCCTCACACATACTCGCGCACATGCGAGCAACACACACACACACACACACACACGCGCGCGCGCGCACACATTGTTATTACTCTTTAAGTATCTATATCATTCATACATACATACCTCTCAGTTCATACAATGTGTTTATGAACGCACACGTGTGCATGTATGGCTATGCTATGCATATGTGTGTGCATTTGTGCGTGCGTGCGTGTGTGTGTGTGTACGTGTGTCTATATAAATATTGGCGTCACTAAGCGGCTTGACAAAGGAAGACAAATGAAGCAAAGAAAGAAAGAATGAAAAAGAAGAAAAACAAAGATTTCAGAAACACACACACGCACACACATACACACACATACACACATATACACACATACACACACACACATGCACGCACATATACTCATGTATGTGTGTTTACGTTTGTATATATATATGTGTGTGTGTGTGTATGTGCATATACATACACGTTCGTATCTATGCAGATACACAAAAGCGTATAGTCAGACACACTTCAAGTGAATCAAAAATGAAGAGATACAAAAAAAAAAAAGAACTAAGTAAGATGGAAATAAAATTAAAAGAAAACTAGGAAGGGACAAAACAGGTGAATGAAAGTCGGGGTAGACATACTATGGTGTGAGGTGGGGTAGGATCTGGGTGGGAAGAGTCGAGATTGTTATGCGGTTTTTCTATTTTTCTACTTTCTGACAGTTGACGGCTGAAACTGAAGGTGTTTTACTTGGACATCACAAGAACGACTTCGGCTTTGAATAGTCGTGGAGAAGTAGTATTTCAGTACATCATCATCATCAACATTAACATCCTCACCACTACCACCAACACAACCACCAAAACCATCATTACCATCACCACCGTCTGCCCCCCCCCCCCTCATTTTCGTCATCATAATCATTGTTGATGTTAGAAGGAGGAAGGGGATTGGTAGAAATGGTTTGTATTGAAGTACGAGATAAAATGTTTTTACGGTATTTATTTACATTCCTTGTTCAAATCTAATGACGGTGGATTTAAGTCTATGGAATGACGGTGGATTTAAGTCTATGCGAAAAAGGCGAAAAAGAAAAGAAATCAAGGTAAAAATAGGAAAACTAATAAATGAAGCAATGCAAGAAGAAAAAGAAGCCAAATGATTAAAGAAGAAAAGAAAACAAAGGGGGAAGGATTTAGGAACATATACACACTCACACCTACATACATACATACATACATACATACATACATACATACATACATACATACATATATACATACATACATACATACATACATATATACATACATATACATATATATAATATATATATATATATATATATATATATATACATACATACATACATACATACATACATACATACATACATACATATATGTATATATATATATATATATATATATATATATATATATATATATATAATATATATATATATATATATATGGATCTATCTTTTCTGTTTGGTTGCCATCGTCAATTTCTGATCGAATTGATTTCACATTCAATGTAATGATACACTTTTATAGGCTAATCAATGTCACGAAAATCATTTTCGCCATAAATCAAGAGTTGTTAGCAATTAAAGTTTGGAAATTTGGGGTAAGTTTAACCAACCGTAAGCCACTGACACATTCATACCTGTTTCCATAGGAACAAGCGGAACACGAGAACTTTTGTCTGCGAGGAAGCACGTGTTGACAAATATATTGAAACCACTTGTTGACGCTGTGTTCTACTATTTTATCCACCTGGAAATTTTACCGATCTCATTGATTATGACATCAAGCACCGGTAACCACGCTTCTATGATCGTGACACTGAAAACAGAGGAGGATGCTATGTCGTACCTACAAGAAAAGGGTGTTGTACTCAAAAGAAAATTATGTAAAAAGAAGCATGTTATGAGTACAAAAAAGACGTGGTGGAAATGTGTACTGGCGACGCTCGCGCTGAAAATGCATGGAGTCTGTGTCAGTGAGGAAAGACACATGGTTTGAAGGTGACACGCTTCCTCTTAGGACTGTAGTGCTTTTCCTTTACTCATGGGTTAAGGAATTGACTTCAGTCCGGTATTGTGTTGAAGAACCGGGGATGAACCATTGCACAGCTGTTGATTATAAATTAATGGTTACAATTTTGAGCATAGAACTGTGAACCACACAGCGTTGAGCTTGTTAACTCGAAAGATGGTAACCTCACTCAACAAGTGGAGAGTACATGGGCCTCTGTATGCATATTGAATGCTTAAAACTACAAAAGACGTGTTGTTTACTCTTTCTTTTTTGTTGTTGTTGTCATTGAGGTGGTTATGATAAAAATAACGGCTAAATAACGCTTTAGAATAAACATTTCAAGTTCGTGCTATCGCATTAAATGCATACTGAATGCCTCAAACTACAAAAGACGTGTTGTTTACTCGTTTTACGCGTGTAGAATACAAATATTGACAACACGTGCTATTTTCAGGATGTTGACAAAATGTGCAGTCACGCACAAAATGACAGCTTCCAAATCATGCTTCCTGACCAAGGTGAAAATGATCAGACTTCAAAAACATTTTTCTGGAAAGAGTGAAATAATCCCAGCAATTCAGCTTTCAAAACTACATTAATGTGCCAAATTTTAAAATTTTCGATAAACTTTAATTTCTGAAATGCTCGCAGCCAAACAGAAAATATCCATATATATATATATATATATATATAAACTTTAATTTCTGAAATGCTCGCAGCCAAACAGAAAATATCCATATATATATAATATATATATATATATATATATATATATATATAATAATGAAGGGTGAAATTAATTATTTGGAAAAATTATCAATTACACCAAGTAGTCTTCGGCATGTAAAAGCCTCATTCGAGGAAAATTTAAGTAATACTAAGCAATAAGGGTTTAGCAACGAGTTGCCTTACCACATACCGAATTTAGAAATAGCAGTCAAAGGGTTATAGCTATTTCTTCTACTAAAAGGGAGATCTCAGTAAAAACAGCATTTGGAAGGCACAAACAGGTAAGAGAGAATGAATTGACTGCAATCTATCATACATTTTTTTAGTTATCCACGGACGTACGTTTCGAAATCAAGTTTTAAGGAAAGCATACGAATTAAATATTAAATATTAAATAATAAATAATTCTATCTTACCGAAACTTCTTTTCTCTTCAGCGTAGAATACTATAATCATAAATGATTATATATTGAATTTTGAGATACCAGAAGGCACCAACTCCACTCAGTATCAGAGCGAGCTAGAACCCGCAACTGGTATCACCGAATTCAATTTGTGAATGAAACGATTGTGCCAACAGCCCCTTCCCACCCGCGTGTAGCCAAAACAAGATGCTATGGTCATCTACTGAGATAAAATATGGTTATCCGTAATAATGAAGGGTGAATTAATTAATTGGAAAAATTATCAATTACACCAAGTAGTCTTCGGCATGTAAAAGCCTCATTCGAGGAAAATTTAAGTAATACTAAGCAATAAGGGTTTAGCAACGAGTTGCCTTACCACATACCGAATTTAGAAATAGCAGTCAAAGGGTTATAGCTATTTCTTCTACTAAAAAGGGAGATCTCAGTAAAAACAGCATTTGGAAGGCAACAAACAGGTAAGAGAGAATGAATTGACTGCAATCTATCATACATTTTTTTAGTTATCCACGGACGTACGTTTCGAAATCAAGTTTTAAGGAAAGCATACGAATTAAATATTAAATATAAATAATAAATAATTCTATCTTACCGAAACTTCTTTTCTCTTCAGCGTAGAATACTATAATCATAAATGATTATATATTGAATTTTGAGATACCAGAGGCACCAACTCCACTCAGTATCAGAGCGAGCTAGAACCCGCAACTGGTATCACCGAATTCAATTGTGAATGAAACGATTGTGCCAACAGCCCCTTCCCACCCGCGTGTAGCCAAAACAAGATGCTATGGTCATCTACTGAGATAAAATATGGTTATCCGTAATAATGAAGGGTGAAATTAATTAATTTGGAAAAATTATCAATTACACCCAGTAGTCTTCGGCATGTAAAAGCCTCATTCGAGGAAAATTTAAGTAATACTAAGCAATAAGGGTTTAGCACGAGTTGCCTTACCACATACCGAATTTAGAAATAGCAGTCAAAGGGTTATAGCTATTTCTTCTACTAAAAAGGAGATCTCAGTAAAAACAGCATTTGGAAGGCACAAACAGGTAAGAGAGAATGAATTGACTGCAATCTATCATACATTTTTTTAGTTATCCACGGACGTACGTTTCGAAATCAAGTTTTAAGGAAAGCATACGAATTAAATATTAAATATTAAATTAATAATTCTATCTTACCGAAACTTCTTTTCTCTTCAGCGTAGAATACTATAATCATAAATGATTATATATTGAATTTTGAGATACCAGAAGGCACCAACTCCACTCAGTATCAGAGCGAGCTAGAACCCGCAACTGGTATCACCGAATTCAATTTGTGAATGAAACGATTGTGCCAACAGCCCCTTCCCACCCGCGTGTAGCCAAAACAAGATGCTATGGTCATCTACTGAGATAAAATATGGTTATCCGTAATAATGAAGGGTGAAATTAATTAATTTGGAAAAATTATCAATTACCCAAGTAGTCTTCGGCATGTAAAAGCCTCATTCGAGGAAATTTAAGTAATACTAAGCAATAAGGGTTTAGCAACGAGTTGCCTTACCACATACCGAATTTAGAAATAGCAGTCAAAGGGTTATAGCTATTTCTTCTACTAAAAAGGGAGATCTCAGTAAAAACAGCATTTGGAAGGCACAAACAGGTAAGAGAGAATGAATTGACTGCAATCTATCATACATTTTTTAGTTATCCACGGACGTACGTTTCGAAATCAAGTTTTAAGGAAAGCATACGAATTAATATTAAATATTAAATAATAAATAATTCTATCTTACCGAAACTTCTTTTCTCTTCAGCGTAGAATACTATAATCATAAATGATTATATATTGAATTTTGAGATACAGAAGGCACCAACTCCACGGGTTCTAGCTCGCTCTGATACTGAGTGGAGTTGGTGCCTTCTGGTATCTCAAAATTCATATATAATCATTTATGATTATAGTATTCTACGCTGAAGAGAAAAGAAGTTTCGGTAAGATAGAATTATTTATATTTAATATTTAATATTTAATTCGTATGCTTTCCTTAAAACTTGATTTCGAAACGTACGTCCGTGATAACTAAAAAAATGTATGATAGATTGCAGTCAATTCATTCTCTCTTACCTGTTTGTGCCTTCCAAATGCTGTTTTACTGAGATCTCCCTTTTTAGTAGAAGAAATAGCTATAACCCTTTGACTGCTATTTCTAAATTCGGTATGTGGTAAGGCAACTCGTTGCTAAACCCTTATTGCTTAGTATATATATATATATATATATGAGTGTGTGTGCGCGCGCGCGCGCGCGTGTGTGTGTGTGTGTGTGCAGGTATGTAGGCATACAATTGCTGTAAATTACATGCGAAAAATATGACATTTCTATAATCAACAACACAAATGTGATTAGAACGACACGTTTAGCAACAACAACAGGCACATTTTACCTAATGAAAATAATTTTGGAATTTTAACGTCAGCTACAAAGGGGAAATCTAACCTCACTTGCTACTGATACCAACAAGGAATGGGCACCAGATGTGGCCATCTCGCTGAAAGAACAACTATCTAGCAGTACAATGCAAGCCTAACGTTTTTGTTTGAAGGCATCATACAAACACAAGAGAAGAGGGAAATGATATATACATTTTCAAAGTTACAGTGATTCTTCTTGTGCACTCAAATGAGCAGTGGGAGATACATCTAACCGATACGTGACAGAGTATTTCCTTTATAGAACTTGGAAGAACTATGGAACTATGTATGTTTCCATGACAGTAGAAACATACTAGGAAACCGAGCGAAAACAAACATGGAGGGTTGTTAGACCCGAACGAGAGGCAAATAGTGAAAGCTGTTATTTTCCTCTCTTTCTGGTCTAAGGACCTCCATGTTTTTTTCGTTCGGTTTCCTTGTATGTCTCCACTGTCATGTTTTTGTTCTCAACTTTGACGCCCCCATAAATCCTAAGTTTTATTTTAGAATTTATGGGAGCAACTGTCTTTAAAGACTCAAATTGTCGTTGAATGCTCGAAATGAGGAATAGATAGACAGCCGACAATTGATGAAGGGCCCTTTCTCTGTGTTTATTTTTCCTGTTTTCAATATATTGTGTGTGTGTGTGTGATGTATATGATATATTTATATATTATTGCTCTCGTCCTTTATGAAGTTTTTGGGGGTCTAGCTGTTGAGAGCAAGAAAACAAATTCTTAATGTTTGACGAGTGTTTTTCTATATTGTTCCAATTCCGAAAGTTACTCGAGTAATAGTCGATCTCATGTAAAAGTCGACCTCTTATTTTTGGCTAAAAAATTGGGAATTTTCCATACACCCAGTGTAAAAGTCGACACCAGTATTTCACGAACAACAAGACGACAGTTGTAGGTCAAGGTACCGTATTATCCTGTACGTAGAAATAACACTGTTACAAAAGTTGTCTACCTTAGTGTAGCCTGCACACTAGGTAGAATGCTTGGTGCTTATAATGGAATGCTCGGTGCTTATAGTAAAACACCATTTAATAGCAAGCACTGCACATTTGTTGATGGGTGCTACATCACCATTTAAAAAATGTATGCACAGGATATGCTGCAAGCCTGCATACATCTCCAAGCACAATACACACATGCATCATACACTCGTTGTTTACACGGTGAGAAACGTCTTTTACAGACAGCACTATTGGCAAACTCTGGCAAACATCGCTGTCTGAATCCGTACAAAGTTATGTCTTTGGTAAGCCTAAAAACATTCAATTAATCGCTAAATCTTTATGTTTTACTAGGACTTGTGTTTTGACTCATATAATTGGTAATATTGCTGTAATTCATTGTGCTTTTGTTTTTATTCGCCCAGAGATCAGTTTGATTTCTGCCGCTGATACGGTACTTCGGATTCTAACTTGAATTTCAACCCCTCAAAAGTAGTATCCATGTAATAGTCGACTCCATAAATTTGACCATAGAAAATGGACTAAAAATTCGACTTGTACACGAGAATATACGGTATACAAAATTTGCGGGTACTTTACGTGAGTGAATTCTACCCGTGAAGTGTATTTGCTTGAAATTTAATAAATTGCAAATTAGTTTCTAATATTTTGTGTCACTGTTTTTTTTTTCTCTTAAGAGGACGAGCTGGCAGAATCGCTTGCACAGCCCCCGGTGGGCCAATGCTTGGCGGCATGTCTTCTGCCTTTAAGTTCAAATTCCGCCGATGTCAACTTTACCTTCTATCAATTCGGGATCCATAAAATGAGTACCACTTGAATAGCAGGGTCGGTGTAAGCAACTTACCTTCTCCCCTGAACATGCTGGCCTTGTGCCACAATTTGAAACAAACACTTTGCTTTACTAAGACTTATGTAAAGATATCTTTGGTAACTTACAGGTGGAGTGAATGCACGTGTCTATGTGTGTGTACGGGCAGGCGTAGGCGTTTATTTATGTGTGTGTGTGTGTCTGTGTGTACGAGAGAGTGAGGGAGAAAGAGAGTGAGAGAGTGAGAGAGAGAGAGTGAGAGAGAGTGAGAGAGAGTGAGAGAGAGTGAGAGAGAGTATGTGCTCTCTCATGGATATAAGAATGTATATTTGAAATGAGGCTTACATTAGAAATCTTCTTTTATTTCAAAACATGGGGAGAGAGAGAGAGGGGGGGGAGGGAGTGTGTGGGTTTGTAAATATACATTCTTATATCCATGTATAGCATTCTGGTATTCTGAAATAAAGGGAAGTTTTAATGTAAAGCCCATTTCAAATCCATAACCTAATCTCCAAGCACGTCATGTCAGATACCGGACATGTTATGTTCAAGCATAATGTACGAGAGCGAGCGAAGAACGAACTGAAGTGATTATTGGGCCTTCTTTAGATAAGTTTAAAAGCCAATGATTTATATTCACTGCTGGCTGTGTTGGGTTTCGTACCGCTTCTATGAGCGTGTGCGAACTTATAAAACCAAATGACTGTAGCATATTACGTATATTATAACCGATAGTGTTTCTTTTGCTATCTATATCAAGTGGATCGTAAAGTGCTGTGTCAAAGACCAGCTAAATATTTACAGTGTTTATAGCTCTCATGAGATCTCGGAATCCTATCTATTTATCCATCTAAGTCCAACAATTTCCGACCTGTGGGCTTATGTCGAACAACTGCTGTCACGTGTGGGACGAGTCGGTTCATCAGCCGAGTCTATCGTCAATATTGTCACGCCTCCTTCCTTCAAACGGGAAGGAAGAGCTATTTTCATCATCCTTGTGGCTATGGCGAAAGAATGTATCTGGTGGACGCGTCTGAAAGGATTGGAGACAAACACTTTCCTCTCTGGTCAATCTCTCATCAACTTCTTCAAGTACCACTTGAAAAGTTTTGTCAAGCGAATGTTTTAAAAAAAGATGGGTGAATGTAGCAAGGATGGCACGTATGAATGACGAAGCCACCTTGAGCATAATCCTATGAACCCAGAAATTGAAAACAGAGGGTTACCCACTTGCAAACAAATGTGGTAACATATAACAATATTGACCAAGGTTACTGTGGTCTTTTTCGTACGCTTTTCTTCCCACGGATAAACCTTACTTGCTTTCCCCTTTACACCATATATCATAACACTGTGATACACGATCCCTATTGATCGTTTTTTTTTCTTCCTCTTCCCCCTTTTTTCCCCTTTTTTCTTCTTTTTTCATTTCTCTTTTCTTTTGTTCCTTTTCCTTTTCTTCTTTTTTATTTTTATCTTTTTATTTTTATTTTATTTATTTATTTATTTTTTGTTCTTTTCTTCCCTTTTACGATCCCTCTTGATCGAAAACCTACGCCACCCCATTCTTTTTTTATTGTTTCTTTTGTTTTTTGTTTTTTTCATCCCCCAAAAGAAAAGCTCTACCTTGTAACTTGTCCCATCTGTGTGCAGCCCTGTGTGGCCAATAAAGAAACTTATCTATCTATCTATCTATCTATCTATCTATCTATCTATCTATCTATCTATCTATCTATCTATCTATCTATCTATCTATCTATCTATCTATCTATCTGTCTGTCTGTCTTTCTGTCTGTCTGTCTGTCTGTCTGGTGGATTTCTCCAGTGAAAATTTACATCGTGTAGGCGCAGGAGTGGTTGTGTGGTAAGTAGCTTGCTTACCAACCACATGGTTCCGGGTTCAGCCTCTCTGCGTGGCACCTTGGGTAAGTGTCTTCTACTATAGCCTCGGGCCGACCAAAACCTTGTGAGTGGATTTGGCAGAAAGAAACTGAACGAAGCCCGTCGTATATATATGTATATATATATATATGTATATATATATATGTATATATATAATATATATATATATATATATATATATATATATGAATGTTGTGTATATGTTTGTGTGTCTGTGTTTGTACCCCCAACATCGCCTGACAACCGATGCCGGTTCGGCAAAAGAGACCGATAAAATAAGTACTAGGATTACAAAGAATAAGTCCAGGAGTCCATTTGCTCGACTAAAGGCGGTGCTCCATCATGGCCCCAGTAAAATGACTGAAACAAGTAAAAGAGCAAAAGTGTAAAGAGTATATAGAGAGGGGGCATGAGAATAAAAGAGAAATACAAAGAGAGTTAAAGATGTACAGAATGATGGTACATACTAGGCTTGATGGCAACAGGATGAGAGAGAGAGAGAGAGAGAGAGAGAGAGAGTTAGTGAGTGAGTGAGTGAGCGAGAGTAAATGGCACAGTAGTTATGAGAGGAGCTATATATAGGAGAAATATGTTCTTTTAATTCTATTTTAAGGTAATAAGTATTTTTCTTTTGAAAATTAGTACCCATTTTATCATTTTGTATAGGAATCGTTAAATTTGATACAGCTTTTTAAAATAATTATTGTATGTATGCCATACTTTCTGATATTGCCTATGATGTTAAAAATGTGCTTCCAAAGTTACTCGTCATATGACGAGTAACACTCTAGCATACAAACACACACACACACACACACACACAACACACACCACACACACACACACACACACACACACACACACTCATATGTATATAAGTACATATACGTAAATACATGTACGCGCACACACACACATATATATATACATAAACATATACATATATTAGTTATTAGTGATAGAAGCAGTCTCTGTATCGAACATTAATTAGCACAAATTGGATGGTTTCTTTAGAACGCCTTAGACTGCGGTGAACGTCTAAGACGTTCCAAACAACACTTCCAATTTAGGTTGAATGTGCTAATGAATATTCGATACAGAGGTTACTTCTATCGCTAATAGATAAATTAATTCACAACCTGCTCACTTTTCGTGGCATCACTGGCTGTTTAGCTAGTGTTATACTATATCTGTTTGACCAATTTTTCGATCTAACATTCAGTGCTTAGCTACTGCTGATGATCTACAATTTGCGATGAAATTAGGCGATGCAATAGTGTCATCCGCCATACTGACAAAAATTTCGTCAGCCGATATTGTCTGTGGATTGGAAAAGAAGTATTAATCAAAGAAAGGAAAATGGTAACTAAGTCAATGGAAACAACTAGCAGTTTTCGTTAGTAAGAATCAGTTTAAAAGGTATGCAAAATGGAATAAGTCTGTCTAGTGCTAGGAGCGGAAACTTTTAACGTTTCTGACAGAAAACTGTTGACGTACATGATATCAGGAGAAAGGTACTGTATAGTACAAATGCGTTTCCAAAATTTTATTAACTGAAATTTTGTTAACCAGATACTATCAGCAGGACTGGTTGTCAGGTTATTATATTGTCTATAACCCACACTTCACTGTCTCTCCTAACATTTACTCATTCATAAAATCTAACACTTATACGAACACACATATACATTAATACGAGTCCACACGCATACACACACACGCTCAAACATACACAAACATACATGCATACATACACACATATATATATATGTGTGTATATATATGTGTGTGTATATATATATATATTTATATATATGTGTATGCATCTTTCTATCTATCTATCTATCTATCTATCTATCTATCTATCTATCTATCTATATATCTATCTATCTATCTATCTATCTGTCTATCTATCAATCTATCTGTCTATCTATATACACACACACACACACACAAAGACGTGCGCGCACACATACACATACACACAAGCGCACACACATTCATAGGTCCACACATCCTAGAAGCTCGTGCACTCATTACTCACAAAGTTTAAGAAAGGGACAAGAAATGGGTTGGTGGACGGGGAGGAAATAACATTTACATGCTCCCTACCATTCCTTCTTCCTTAAAACTTACCTTCCCATCACAACTCCTGAAAGAAAAGAAAACACTACCCCTCCCGTCATCATAGACAAGTTACAACCGCCTTAGTCTACACCTATCATAACCCCATACATTACTAAGGGGTTTCACAGCGCCCGAATAGTACATTTGTTATCTCTGGATAGGTTAAGCACTTTAGGTTGTCGGTAAACGGGGGGAAAAGAATGTTGGCTCTGGTTGGTTGCAGTGGTAAAGTGCCGAACAGCATGTCTGTGGTAGGCCTCTTTTTAGGCTTTAACTTCTCAGAAAAAAGAAAAGGTTGCGCATATAACTTTTAGAAGGGTCTCTCAGACTGACTGGGTAAAGAATGGAAGCAAAAACCAAAGCTCAATAAGTATAATACACGCGACTGGGATTCCGCGCACTTTGCCTTCAACGCAATTTCACTCGTATCAAAGCTATGGTAAAAGTTACCTATTTCTTTATTACCCACAAGGGGCTAAACATAGAGGGGATAAACAAGGACAGACATAGGTATTAAGTCGATTACATCGACCCCAGTGCGTAACTGGTACTTAATTTATCGACACCGAAAGGATGAAAGTTAAAGTCGACCTCGGCGGCAAGGTTGTTTATGGAAGACCAGCAGTCGCACATGCATACCGGCCTCCCCTCTCCACGCCACCAGTGTTATCCAAAGGAAAAGCAAATGCACCTGAGACGTCGCAACTCATTTTTACAGCTGAGTGAACTGGAGCAACGTGAAATAAAGTGTCTTGCTCAAGAACACAACACGCAGCCCGGTCCGGGATTCGAGCTCACAACCTCATGATCGTGAGCTCTCACTCTCTAACCACTGAGCCATGCGCCTTATATATATATATATAATATATATATAATATATATATATATATATGTATATGTGTATATATACTATATATTATATAATATATAATATATATATATGATATATAATATATATATATATGTATATGTGTATATATATATTATATATATTATTATATATATATATATATATATATATTATATATATATATATATATATATATTATATACATATATATATATGTATTTCTTGTAGCCATACCAAGAAAATCCTTTCTTCAGTTAAAATGATGATGATAATAATAATAATAATAATAATAATAATATAATAATAATAATAATACCGGTATATTAAATAATTTTCATTTTCTCAAAAATATTCATTTAATAAACTTCGGAAAATGATAATATTCTTGAAATTGTGTCTCGTATCAAAGTTATATAGCTATTATTAAATTATCATTAATGAAAATAGAGGCGAGCGAGAATGAGAGACAGTTGCGAATAAAAACGTAAAATGTTGCCTGCAACGAATTAATATTGTTTATTATTAAACATTAAAATCTACTTAGCATTGAATATAATGAATATTTAAATTAATGAAGAAGTGAACGTAGTGAATGCAAAGAATATTTAAATTTGCGAGAATTTGGAGTTTAAAACATTCAATAAACTTCAGAATTCGAAATTATAGGCAATTTCTTAGAACATGAATTTATGAAAAATATTTCCAGACGATCAGGCTTTTAATATTGCTTTCTTTTAATACTTTTAGTAATTGTTACATACCTAATTAATAAGCAGCTTTCTCCATTATAGTATAGAAACATAGAAGGGTCCCGTTGAAGAAATTTGTTTGAACATTCTCAGGGAAACGTCTACCACGTATAAACCTGATATAATTGTTTGGAACAAAGTCAAATTAAGTAGTTATAGTGGTCATATGCTGAATTAGATGTTTTTCTTCAAACATTTTGTTTTTCTTCAAAATCAAACCGAGCGAATATTTATGGACTGCTGTTTCAAAACGAATAAAGAAAAATTGTATAAAAACTAACAGTTTCACTCTCCTGATTATAAAAATAAATTTATATCTATAATTATAGACGGTCTCTAGAAATTGCTTTATCAAATACCTAAGTGGTCATCTCGAAAAGGCAATCTGTAATATTGTTATATGGAAGCGACCAAGCCTTGTTTTTGTTGGGGGAATAATTAAAATACATGAAAAAGGAAGTTAACATATATGCACACATAAGATAATATGTTCGCTTCGCAACCACATGATTCCAGAAGTTCCAGTATTGCAGCTCTCGGGGCAAGTGACTTTTACCATTGTCTCAGCTCATCTTATGACTTGTAAGTGAATTTGGTAAACGGTAACTGTCGGAAACACGTTGTGTGTGTTATGGACTCTCTTGTCAAAGACGGCGTATAAGCGTCCAGCTTTTGTCGAACGACCTGCACAAATGATTTGTTTTATAGTGATCAAATGTTCATACCACACATTAGCTCACTCTCTCCATCAAATCGACGTTGTCTGAACAGGTGCAGGTGTCATGCGTCAGGTGTCGAAGTGATCTCAGAGCAAACTGAGATGAAGTGTTTTGTTCAAGGAAACAACGTACCATCCGGTCTAGGAATTGAAATCACGATCGCTAGATCGTCAGTGCAACATGCTAACCACTAAACCATGCGCCCTCTTTCTCTCTCTCACCCCACCCACAAACTATCTGCATTGGCAAGACATTGTAAAACCAATAAAAAAGTACAGTGAACTTATCGCCAGGAGTGGAAAATCGAACGTCTCGTGCAGTCCTCCTTCAGGGGAAAGATGAAAGAAAAGAAATCAATGAAACACAGCAGAGTTTTACATCCTGTAAGTTAAAAAAGAATGGTAGCTACTGATAAGGGACACAGAACCACGTGAGTTCCATACGTGGATAAGAACTGGTAGGAGAAACAGTGTGAGAAGACAGAAGGAAAGTGTAATGGAATGAGAAGAAACAGGCAAAATCGAAAGTGAGTTGAAGGGAAAAGATGAGGAGACAAGAGAGTTGAAGGATAAGAAAGGATTTAATGAGTTAAAATGAAGCGTAGGCGGAGAATGAAAACGTTCATTTAAACTTGACGAAAATATGGGTCCAAGTTCGAATAAGAAATGTAATTCCTTCTGTTTCCTTGAGAATGTGGATCCATGGTAAGTGGTAGCGCTCAAATGGATGACAACAGGTTGGCCTGGGATTTATAGTAGTACGTTTCAGTTATGGTCCCGAAACTGATCAGTTAGGCATCGACCTGTTTCTCCAATGTAAAAGGCACCTGTTCGAAACGTTGAATTTTCCACTCATCACGGCATGTTCACTGTAATATCTATATTATATATATATATCTATATTATATATATATATATATATATATATATTATATATATATATATATATATATATATATATATATATGAATAAATAAATAAATAAATGTAGTTGAACGAAGATGTTAATAAAATTCCTTTACTTTCGACATATGTTTCGAAGACAACATGGTTTTATTCCAAAGGAATAAACGCTGTAAGATGCAATCTTCTCATCAGGAAAGAAAGAAAGAGAGCCTCTCTCAACAAGACATTATAACAATTACGATGACTGCCTACATGATAAACAGAACGTTATTAAGTATTTAAAAAACCGTTAGTAGATTTGACGTTACCCTAGTAACGGTTCATTGAATTTTCCATGTTAACGGTAAACATAGGATAATTCATTCACCCATCGAATATATATATATATATAAGTATATATATATACATACATATATATACATACATACATACATACATACATATATAATATATATATATATAATATATATATATATATATATATATGTCTGTGTATATGTGCATTGTGTATGTGTGCGTTGTGTTGTGTCCCCGACTGATTGGTAACCGTATAGTCTTTGTTTACGGCGGCGAGCTGGCAGAAACGTTAGCACGCCGGACGAAATGCGTAGCCGTATTTCGTCTGTCGTTACGTTCTGAGTTCAAATTCCGCTGAGGTCGACTTTGCCTTTCATCCTTTCGGGGTCGATAAATTAAGTACCAGTTACGCACTGGGGTCGATGTAATCGATTTAATACCTATGTCTGTCCTTGTTTGTCCCCTCTGTGTTTAGCCCCTTGTGGGTAATAAAGAAATAGGTATAGCTTTGTTTACGTCCCTTTAAATATGCGGTTTGGCGAAAATAGTTCGATAGAACAAGTCCCAGACAGAATAACAACTGTGGTAACTTTGATCGCGCACTCCCACCCCCTCCCAAAGATACAGAAGTCAGACAAACTAAGAAAAAACTCCTCCAGCCTGAGCGCACTCCAATCACTAAAGCAAGACAATGAAATACGTGTACACACATACATACATACACACACAGACACATTCATTCATTCATTCATTCATTCATTCATACACAAATACATGCATGTGTACATACACAAACGCACATAAGCATAGATTCACGTATACACACACACACACATACGAACACGCACACACATTCAGACGCAGGCGCAGTCATGTATACAACAAATCCAGTCAGCATGTATTAATATAGTGTTAAATGATATTTCCTTTGATTTATAGACTAACACAGTCTCTTTACCTTCGCTGTCCTTGCATATTGTATTCGCTTACTCTTATAATTTATTTCTGTTTTATTAACAGTCAAAATTACTGCTTTTCATGCATGTTTGAAGTAGGTTAAATGGTCTATAATTGTGCCTGTAATTCAATTATTCACTAGTTCTCCGTCGTTTTTTTTTCTGTTTGACAAAGAAATCGTTGGGTGAAATATACAGTTAATATGATGTATTATGTATTATGTAAGTATGTATGTATGTTGTATGTATGTATGTATGTATGGTATGTATGTATGTATGTATGTATGTATGTATGTATGTATGTAGTATGTATGTATGTATATGTCTGCAGTATGTATGTATGTATGTATGTCATGTATGTAGTAGTATGTATTATGTATTACGTATGTGTATGTATGTACGTAATGTATGTATGTATGTAGTGTATTTATGTATGTATGTATGTATGTACGTATGTATGTATGTTTGTATGTATGTACGTATGTATGTATGTATGTATGTATGTATGTATGTATGTATGTAAATATGTAAGTATGTATGTATGTATGTATGTATGTATGCATGTATGTATGTTTGTATGTAAGTATGTATGTATGTATGTAAGTATGTAAGTATGCATGTATGTATGTATTATCTATCTATCTATCTATCTATCTATCTATCTATCTATCTATCTATCTATCTATCTATCTATCTATCTATCTATCTATCTATATCTATCATTCCATTACGTGCTGACACCCACTCACCCACACTTACATATATACATGCACATTCTTCTTTTATCTTTTCTCTCTCTGTCACTCTTCTTCTGTATACACTCACACACACAACACACACACATGCACACACACACACGCACACACACACACAAACACACACGCACACAAACAACACACCACACACACACACAGACACACACCCAGACACACACACCTGTAGATAGATGCATAAAAACATACATACTAAAGCGCGGGCCGTGTGAGTGGATTGGTAGACGAAAACGAAGGAAACCGTCCGTGTGTGTGTGTATATATATATATATATTAAATATATCATATATATATATATATATATATATGTATATATATATATATCTATATATATATAATATATATATATACATATATATATATATATATAATATATATATATTATATAATATACATATATATATATATATATATATCTATATATAGATATATATATATATAATATATATATTATAGTATATATATATATATATATATATATAAGCACTATATATATATATATATATATATAATATATATACATATATATATATAATATATATATATTATATATATATATAATAATTATATTATATAATATATATATATATATATATATATATAATATATATATATATATATGTAGGTCCCGGGTTGATTCGGGGTTAACCACAGTAAATAGGTACTCAATACATAGCAGAGTAAAATTAATTTATTATATAGAAGGAGCTTCTACAGAACTAGAACTGTTTCATTCAAGAGAAATCATCAGGAAGCCTGATGATTTCTCTTGAATGGAACAGTTCTAGTCCTTAGAAGCTCCTTCTATATATAATATAAATATATATATATATATATATATACCCACTCAGAGGTTGGACAAAATAATAGAAACACCTTAAAATTTCAAGCAACTATTTATAATATCAGGTAGGACCGCCTTTGGCAGTAATTACAGCTTGAATTCTACGAGGTATGTGATGATGGTAGAAGATATTGACTCTTTACTTCTTTTTCTAAAAGGTACCATAAATGTTCAATAATAATGAGATCTAGGGACTCTGGTGGCCAGATAAGATGTTCAACTTCACTAGAATTTTCCTTATGCCATTCACTTACAACTTTAGCTGTGTGAATTGGTGAATTATCATCCTGAAAGATTGCGTTTCCATCTGGAAACAGTTCTGCAACCATAGGATGAATTTGATCAGTTAAAATGCTTAAATAGTCTTGACTATTAATTCTTCCACGAAGGGAAACCATTGGGCCGGCGGATTTCCAAGATATAGCACCACCAGATCATCACAGATCCTCCTCCATGTTTAACATTTGGAACAAGGCTGTCTGGGTCCAATGCTTCTTTTGGCTGTCTCCATACATATACTCGGCCGGTGGTTGGAAATAAGCTAAAGGATGACTCGTCCGAGAAAATAACATTCTCCCACTGATCTAGGGACCAATTCTATAGTATTTACTCCATTCTAAATGCTTTGCAACGTTTGATTTTGAAAGTAGTGGTTTTCTGATTTCAGCCCTCCCGTGAAATCCGGCTTTGTGCAGCTCCTGGCGAGCAGTTTTTGTGGAAACTGGGTTCTCGAGGTGGTCATTAATTTCTGCGGTATTTTGTGATCCTTTCTAACAATTCGCATAAGAGTCCACCGGTCCCTATCTGAAAGTTTGATTAGCTTCCGGAGTTTTGTTTCGACGAGGAGGTTTTTCACTCTTTCTCAAAGGATGTCATTACTTTTGAGACAGTACTTCTTGATACACCAAATATTTCGGTTGTTTTCGTCACATTAGCTCCTGCCATACGACCACTAACAATTTGACTTCTTTGAAAGTCCGATAGATCTGTCATTTTAATGAATTTTAATTACCTTTTTTCTGATGATATCTGAAAAGAAACAGCAATTTTAGAAAAAAAACATATTAAGCAACACTAATAATAAATTAAAAAAACATAAAAATAAACAAGCTTTTGACGGTTTTATAGCTATTTCAAAATTATGATGCTATGATGCTAGATGTTTCCATTATTTTGTCCACCCCTGTGTGTGTGTGTGTGTATGTATGTATGTATGTATGTATGTATGTATGTATGTGTATGTATGTATGTATGTATGTATGTATATATGCATATGTATATATATATATATATATATATATATATATTATATATATGTGTGTGTGTGTGTGTGTGTGTGTGTAAATAAAAATGAGACGACAAAGTCAAGGCTGTGTGGAATTTTTAGGACATTTATAAAGAGAAAGTTAGTCTTACAGCTGTTTCTGGGATATTAGGGATATCTCTTCATTAGAGACGATGTGAGATGGTTAAATAGAGGGAAACAGTAGAGTTCAACATCCGATTCTGTCCAAGTCACCAACTTCGTTGGACTATACATTCTCCACCAGCTCCGAATACATTTCCCTAACATCAAGGGAGGCCTCTACAGAGATGACGCCCTGCTAATCACAAAGTGCATCAATAAATCCTCTTTAGAACAAGTTAGGAAAGATCTACACAAATTCTTCTCTAACCTCAACCTATCTATTACTTTTGAAAATTCCCACAAAACCACTAATTTTTTTAGAAGTAGCTTTAAACCTTCCAATATCAGAAACCTAACTATACCTTAAGTACTTAAACATTCATTCCAGTCACCACAAATCCACCTTTGATAATATAGTTAAGGGTATCTCGATTCGTATATCTGACCTCCCATCCACTGAGGAAATATTCAATAACCACGCCCCATATTTCAACCAAGCGCTCGCTGCCAGTGGCTTCTCCCAACAAATAAAATACCTCTTTAATACTAGGCTCAAGGAACATATATATCAAATCATATCACAACGACATGCTGACCATCAGAATCACAACAGACCACACATACACTACACTAGAACCCGGGAGAACCCAGATTAAGACAACTTAGACCACACACGCACATATATAACACTAGGTCAAAAGCTAAAACATCTAACAATAACGGGCCATATTACCCCGCACTAATTTCTAACAATATAAAATACACTGGTCCTAAGCAAAAAAAAAAAGCGGCGGACGCTTTATTCTATGGTATACTCCTCACTTCTCTCTAAACGTTAAGAACTTAGCTAAATCCTTTTTTAATGAACAGGACTCCACTTCCCTCGTTAATATAAATATTGCTCTATATTTAATAGCTCTACCTTAAAGCTATCTTACTCCTCCCCGCCCAAATTTCAGTCTGTCATAACAGCCTCTAATAGACGAAAACTTTCTATTATCAAAATTTACACTGTAACAACTCTGAACACACGAATGCCCAACATACACATAGGTTCAATATCAAACCTCATAATTTAGACCACAACTGAAACCCAACCAAACCCACTAACACAAACCAGAATACTACTACCATCTCCTCCACCACTATTACAGATAGGATAAATAACAATAATGATAGAAATAGTAATGATGATAGTAATAATAAGGTTACTAACGTAGACCAATCTACCCATATTTAATAATCAGGCAATAATCTAGAAGCTCTGCGTTGGCAAGACTTGAAAAATATGGAAAAAGTAAAAGGGGTACAGAGAACTTGCCGTGAGGAATGGAATATCCAACGTTTCGGATTCAATCCTTCATCAAGGGGCAGAAAAAAAGAGAAGAAAAAGTGAAAAAAGTCATACAGAGTTTACATCCCTTAACTTGAAAAACTGGCTGCAACTGATAATGGACGCAGAATAACACGGGCTGCTAACATGAAACAGAAGTTATCGGAGAGGGCATGCAGAAAGGAAAAGGAAAAGGGTGATGGAGAGAGTAGAGGTAAGTAAATACAGGAATGTTGCAGAGAGAGAGTGTGGAAGGAGGATTAAAAAAGGGTAAAAAAGAATTAAGAGGAGGTGAAAGGATGTTTGACTTTTCCTCTTTTTCTTTTCTTTTTCTCTGCCCCCTGACGAAGGATTGAATCCGAAACGTTGAATATTCCACTCCCCACGGCAAGTTCACTGTATCCCTTTACTTTTTACCTGCATCTAACTTCTCCTTAGACAGCATTACCTCCTCTATTCCTGAGAATCCTCCCCACAATGCACTACTATGTAACTGCCGCCCTGGGACCATCTGCTCTTTACAAACCCGTTGCAGAAGACCTAACGTAATTTATAAATGCACCGCCCTCAACACGTCACACAATTCTACAACCATATATATAGGGTCAGCTATAAATTTTAAACAGCGATACGCTGCGCATCTCAATTCTTTTAGATATAAGAAATGCAGTAAATCCACAACACTCGCCAGTCACATACATCATCTCAAAAATAGAAATACTTCTTGCAACTTGTCCTGGTCCATAATAGATTCAGGACTTCCATACCAGGGTCAACGCTCAGCCTGTAAGCTATGCCTAAAAGAGGTTTTCCACATAGTAAAACACAACTCTTCAATACTACCAAATAAATATAACGAGGCCGTAGGTACATGCAACCACCGGTCTTTTTTTCATACCTTCAAATTTTACCACAAATCTAAATGCAACCTAAATCACCACACAGTACATATCTCGAACGCAAGGAATGAACCTATTTGACTTTCCATTGTCTCCGTTTTTAATTTTTTAACTCTTCAAGCTTATTTTTTAATTGTTTAATAATACATATTTAGACTTGTATACATGTATGCGTGCATGTATATGGATGTGTATACAAACACATATATGTGTATGTGTGTGTGTGCGCGCGTGGGTGTGTGTGAGTGTGTGTGTATATACGTGTGTGTATATACGTGTATGTATGCATATGTATGTATATGTACGCATGTGTATGTGTGTATGCATATATCTATGTGTGGTGTGTGTGTGCATATATATATATATATATATATGTAGGTCCCGGGTTGAGTCGGGGTTAACCACAGTAAATAAGGTACTCAATACATAGCAGAGTAAATTAATTTATTTTATAGAAGGAGCTTCTACAGGACTAGAACTGTTTCATTCAAATGAAATCATCAGGAAGCTTGCTATCAAAAAAGTTTTGGCATTTATACATTTAGGCAGGTTTAATGTGGTGGTGGTGGGGGACATTTTTTGGGTAAGCAGGGCACAAACTGTCTTTCTTAGGGGAGTGGTCAAAAGAATCAGTGATAAAGTAAATAAATGAATAAATAGAATTTTAGGTAAATAAGAAGACTATCGCTTATATATATATATACATACACATACATACACACACTCATATACACATACATGCCAACACGCAAACACACGCACACATATATCTACACATATATAAATATATATATATGCATATATGCGTATGGGTTTAAGTACATAAGTATGCGGGCCTATATAATAGTGAATATACACACGTATATGTATGCGTGCGCGCGCGTGAGTATATCAATATACATTTCTTTCTTTCTCTCTGTGATTCCTCAGCACCCCCCCACTACCACATTAGCCAGCGCAATAAATACTTCCGGCTATTTTTAGAAACTTGACCATTATATCTTATTCTTCCTTTCTTTTTGGAGGATCACTTCTTACTTTAGTAACTCCACCCCTTCTGTACCCATCACTCCACCTTAGTGCCTTTCAAACATATCACCCCACCTCCCACTCTTCACACATATTCATTCCTTACATTCTTATCTCTTCCTATCCCTCCCCTACTCCTTTCCCTCCCCTACTCCTTTCCCTCCTTCTCACAATATCTTGACCACCAAGTAACACTCCTTTTTTTTCCTTTTCACTTCCTCTTTCTTTTTTCTTTCTTCTCTCCTCGCCTGTTCCTTTTGCATAGCACTTACATAGCCTTACCTGTCACCTTGGGTCTTCTGGATACCTATTTCTTTATTACCCACAAGGGGCTAAAGACAGAGGGGACAAACAAGGACAGACTTGGTATTAAGTCGATTACATCGACCCCAGTGCGTAACTGGCACTTAATTTATCGACCCCGAAAGGATGAAAGGCAAAGTCGACCTCGGCGGAATTTGAACTCACAACGTAACGCAGACGAAAAACCGCTAAGCATTTCGCCCGGCGTGCTAACGTTTCTGCCAGCTCGCCGCCTTCTGGATACCAATACCTCTCTTATATATATAGGGTAAAGACACTCTTCGGACATAAATGACCATGATGTTGCACCTAAAAGGTTACCCTCCGAGGTACAAGTCCGGCCAAGGTTGTCTATGGAAGACCAGCGATCGGCTATGCATACCAGTTTCCCCTCTCCGCGCTACTGATGTCATCTAAGGGTAAGGCAGAGGCCGATACAGCTTGGTACCAGTGACATCGAAACTCATTTCTACAGCTAAGTAGCATGAAATAAAGTGTCTTGCTCAAGGACACAACACACAGCTCGGTTCGGGAATCAAACTCACTATCTCGTGATTGTGAGCCTGACACTCTAACCACTGAGCCATGCGCCTTCACAATATATATGTGTGTGTGTGTGTGTGTGTGTGTGTGTGTGCGTAATTGTGTCTGTGCGTGCGTGTGTGTGTGTATGTGTGTGTGCGTATTTGTGCCTATGCGTGTGTGTGCTTGTGTCCGTACGTGTGTGTATGTGAGTGTGTCTGTGCGTATGTGTATGTGTGTGTGTGTGTACTTGTGTCTGTGCGCGTGTGTGTGATTGCGCACGTGCTTATGTCAGTGTGTGTGTGTACATGTGTCTGTGCGTGCGTGTGTGTGTGTGTGTGTTTATTCCCCACCACCCCTTGATAACTGGTGGTGTTGTGTAAATGTGCCCTTAACTTAGCGGCTTGGTAAAAGAGACCGATAGTTTAAGTACCAGGCTTTTAGAAAAAGAAGTACTGGGATCGATACATTCAACTAAAATTAAAAGACGGTGCTCCAGCATGGCTGCAGTCAAATGACTGAAACAAATAAAAGATAACAGATAAGGGTGGAGAACATCAAATATAGTGCTGCAGCTAACACTTAAATACCCAACTATAGGCCAAAGATGCATTCATAATACATATATTCATACAATATACATACGTATATTATTGACCGACATTCCATCAAGATTTATATCAAAGTAATAAGTATTACTTATCAAGGTGGAGTACAATCTATGTACTCACAATTGTGCCTCACAGATCAATCATTCCTCCTTCATCATGTTATCAGAATAGTCTCATATATTCTCCTCTTTCACTATAGGAATTTGCTGAGAAAGCTATTGAAAATCACCTGTCAAGACGGAGGTCGTCTTTCGAGTGATCTGCCAAGCATTTACACGCAGGTGAGGAGAGCGGAAGTCAGGTGGGCTTGCCACCTCGTTTGAATGCTTGACACGCGACTCTCCAGGAGCCAGTTTTACAGCGAACTGGTGGAAGGCAAGCGCACGCAAGGTGGACAGAAAAAGCGCTCAAAGGCTCGCTGAAGTACTTTGAAATTAACCCCGTCTCCTGGGAAACGCAAAGGAATCGCTAACAGAGTGTCATTAGTGCCCGTGCAAATGTTTTAGGTCGAGTGCAGCTTTCAGAACACTGCTACGACTCTCACTAGCAACACAAAGAAACCCAGAGATAAGCAAAGCGCTTAGTTGAGCAGCGCGTTTTATATACGAGTTAACCGTCTCCTAGAGTGATACTTTTACAAAAACCAAGGGTTCTACATTTCCAGTGGGCTTACTGCGCTCTCGGACACCAACCCGAGTATTTCAGCGTTCCGGTGCATACACACACAACGGAATTTCACACATTTACCGCGTATCAAATTCACTCGCACACATACATACATGCGTACATGCATGCATGCATACAAGCATGCATACATACATACATTCATCAGGTGCCTTAGGGAAATTTGGAACCTGGGTTCTCATTCCTAAGCAGACTGAGTGCAGACACGAATAGCATATGGGAGCCAGTATTAAGGAAGTATAGGAAGTATAGGAAAATATTAGCCCTAAAATTCAGTCCATAATTGCCCACGGGCATATGGCGTAGCGGTTAAGAGTTCGATTCCAGGCAGTGACCTGAATAATAATAATAATAATAATAATAATAATAATAATAATAATATAATAATAATAATAATAAATAATAAAAATAATATAATAATAATAATACATAATAATAATATAATAATAATAACACAACATCGAAAAATACCTTAGGAATGAGAACCCTGGTTCAAAGTTTCCCCAAGACACCTGATGAAGGCTGGAGAGTATATCAGCCGAAACGTGTTAACAAAAAAACAAGATGATGACAAATATCTGTACATAATTCCTCATCTCTTAAATATAGAAATGTATGCATAAATACACGCATACATACATACATACATACATACATACATACATACATACATACACATACATACATACATACATACATACATACATACATAAAGAGGCTAACTACGAACAACTATTTCAAAACTTCCAAGTTCTAAATCTGGAAAATAAGTTTACTTTGGCATCAATAATAATTGCTATACTTGGCTTTGTTGGTTATGGTTAAGCTGGGGGGTTTTCAGAAAAAGAAACCAGCCAGCTAACTCGCACATTAACATTACAATCTGTAAGCGGAACAGTAAAAATATGCAAGACTTTTTTCAAGTTTAAGATATGAATTTCTTTTTGTAATCTATATTCCATTGATAAAGCCTCGTATTTTTGGGAGAAACCAGCTTCTTCCTTACGGAATGATTTCAAATAATTAAAATAGGCATGAACGTACGTAGACACACATACGAGTATGTATATGTGTGAACGTGTGTGTGTGTGCCATAACTCATTGAAGAAAATTTAATGATAATAAAAGATATGCATATGGTCAGAAAGGAAGCACATGGTGTTTATATTCGTTAAGCTATTAAACAAACACTTTGCTCCAGTATTGCCGCAGTCTAATGATTGAAACAAGTAACAGAAAAGATAAAATGCCCGCACGCACACACGTCAAAATATTACTGTGTAATTGTAATTAGAATAAAATAAGAACAAGAGGAAGAAAGCTAGTTTATACACTCATACATACTTGCATACATACATACATACATACATACATAGATACATACATACATACATACATACATACATACATACATACATACATACATACACAGACACACATATGCTGACATACACATGTACATGCATATACCCCCGTATACATACATATATATATATATATAATACATACATACACACACACACATATATACGATGGAAAGAAATTAATGTGTATGGTAGAAGAGAAAGTGAAAGAGAAAGAAAGAAATAAAGATTGGGAGAGACAAAGAAAGTGAGAAAGTGAGAGAGAAGAAGAGAGAGAAGAGAGAGAGAGAGAGAGGAGATAGGAGAGAGATAAAGAGGAAGGGAGAGAGAGAAAGAGGAAGGGAGAGAGAAAGAGAGGGAGAAAGGATAAGGCATGGTACGGGAGATTATATGCAAGGAAAGAAATTGTGATATGGTTGTAAATCAAATTTCCCCTCTGAAACCTGTTGCGAATGATCATTTGGTATGTGTTTAACGGGTCTGCAAAAATATGAAACAATGCCAATCCCCATACATGTACACAAACACACACATAAATGCACTCACACACACATAAATACACACACACACACATATACACACACACATACACGCACACACAGACGTACAAATATATACAGAAACAGCATATATATATATATATACAATATATACATACATACATATATATCTATATTGTATATCTATATCTGTATGTATATGTATATCTGTATATTATATATATATATATATATATATATATATAATATATAACACACACGCACACACATTATATATGTATATATATATATGTATATATATATATATATCTTACATATACCTACATATATATATAATATATGTATATATATATATATATAATAAATATATATATATATACAGATATACATAACATACAGATATCAGATAAATATGTATATTTATATATACTAATACATACAAATGTACGAAATAAGTCCGTTTATGTTTGAGTTCTACGTGTATGTGTGAGTGTTTAGACATGGTGTGCTAATTGCTCCGGTGTTGATTTCTGAGTACTGACGTAACCTTTGGAACATGTAACAGAGGCGCACATATATAATACAAACATAGATGGTACATACGTGCATGCATTCACACATACATATAGGCGTATATATCTAGTTGCCTCGTCAGCTGAAGCACAATTGCTGTGAAAATGACGTCTACTGAGGCAGAAACTCATTCTGAGGCTGTCTTTTTCTAAATAGCATACATAAAATGTTGGAGAATTCTAAAGACCTAAAATTACCTCCCCTTTTCATTTGGGGTTGTTACCTGTTGCCCCCAATCGATTACTTTATCTCCTTTGGAAGTGGAGAGATTATCAAAGCATCAAGAATTTAACCTATATGTCATTTAATATATGCTTATTCATCTTTGCTATTCAAATATATGGCATTAGAACACTAAGTTATTTCTCTTCTCTCATTTTGTCTCATTTATACAAATTATCTATACCACAAAGGTGTTCTCATTTTAGTGTATGTCTAAATTTCGCGTCCGTTGAGGATGAGCTACAACTATTGCAATACTGATGACACCTAAGAAACGGCACACACACACACACACTCACACACACCACACACACACACATATACACACACACATACACGCACACACAGACGTACAAATATATACAGAAACAAGCATATATATATATATATAATATATATACATACATACATATATATCTATATATGTATATCTATATCTGTATGTATATGTATATCTGTATAATATATATATATATATATATATATATATATATATATATATAAACACACGCACACACATATATATATGTATATATATATATGTATATATATATATATATATATACATATACCTACATATATATATATATATGTATATATATATATATATATATATATATATATATATATACAGATATACATATACATACAGAGATATACAGATAAATATGTATATATATATATATATACATACATACATACAAATACGAATATAAGTCCGTTTATGTTTGTGAGTTCTACGTGTATGTGTGAGTGTGTAGACATGTGTGTGCTAATTGCTCCGGTGTTGATTTCTGAGTACTGACGTAACCTTTGAACATGTAACAGATGCGCACATATATAATACAAACATAGATGTATACATACGTGCATGCATTCACACATACATATAGGCGTATATATCTAGTTGCCTCGTCAGCTGAAGCACAATTGCTGTGAAAATGACGTCTACTGAGGCAGAAACTCATGTCTGAGGCTGTCTTTTTCTAAATAGCATATAAATGTTGGAGAATTCTAAAGACCTAAAATTACCTCCCCTTTTCATTTGGGGTTGTTACCTGTTGCCCCCAATCGATTACTTTATCTCCTTTGGAAGTGGAGAGATTATCAAAGCATCAAGAATTTAACCTATATGTCATTTAATATATGCTTATTCATCTTTGCTATTCAAATATATGGCATTAGACACTAAGTTATTTCTCTTCTCTCATTTTGTCTCATTTATACAAATTATCTATACCACAAAGGTGTTCTCATTTTAGTGTATGTCTAAATTTCGCGTCCGTTGAGGATGAGCTACAACTATTGCAATACTGATGACACCTAAGAAACGGCACACACACACACACTCACACACACACACACACACACACATACACACACACACATATATATATATACAATGTTTTTTTATTTTCAGACTGCAGACTGTCAAAATGTCCTAGTTCTTCATTAAGATTGATTGTAGCCTAAACAACCGCAATAACAATTTATACCTGTATTATATTTTTTGCCCAAAACTTTTCTACAGTTTAAGCTACCTTTCCTTCCACAATCACTACACAAAATTAGACAGACAGACAGACACACACACACACACACACACACACACACACACACACACACACCACACACACACAAAACATACTGACGCTATATAAATCGGTCAGAAGTTCATGTATCCGTAAAAGAAGCACACTCTAAAGTATTAGAACAGTAATATATATTTTTAGGAAGTTAAAGTTTATGACGGGTCATAGGAAGAGAATTGGTTTCGCACCTATAAAGTGTTTAGCAGTATAGGCGGCTCATCAGACCCTCTACAACCCGAGGGATGAATACGTAACGGTCAGTTGATCATAATTCTCCGTGCTACGGACAGGACGGTGTTAAGCCTTTTACACCGACTCTGGTCGCGGTGATATTCTAGTGAGCTGTTGCAAAACTATTCAACGAATGGCGAATTCCAATTCTGAAGTAGGAAACGTCTTAGATGAAAGCGTTGACAGAATACTTCTTTCCTGCACTTTAAAATGAACCCTGGGTCGAATGAGTTTTTTAGGATTCTTGCTCTCGTTCGACCCGGGGTTGTTTTGAAAGAAGTATATGTATGTATATATGTATGTATGTATGTATGTATGTATGTATGTATGTATGTATGTATGTATGTATGTATGTATTTATGTATGCATGTATGTATGTATATGTGTTTGTATTTGTGCGCGTGCGCGTGCACGCACACACGTATATATATATATATCTGTTTGTGTGTGTGTGTGTGTGTGTGTGTGTTGTGTGTGTGTGTGTGCGTGTCTGTTTATGTGTGTGCGCGTGTGTGTCTTTGTGTCTATGTTTGTTCCCCAGCACTACTTGATAACCGGTCTTGGTATGTTTACGTCTCCGTAACTTAGCGGTTCAGCAAAGAGATCGATAGAATAAGTAATGGGGTCGATTCATTCGACAAAAATTCTTGAAGGCGGTGCCCCAGTCCATAATCAAATGACTGCGACAAGGAAAAGATAAAAGATAAAACATATATATATATATGTACATATATATATATAT